>NC_090649.1:281711415-282043008 GCF_040937935.1 Hyperolius riggenbachi
GGAGGGTATACCTCCTTTTTCAAGTAGATGTCAGTGTCTAAACAACACGCAAAACAGGTTTAAATAGTATAACATCATGAAGTAAGAACCAATCACATTACTGCACATTACCGCACAGTAGTGTCCAAGAAGCTCTCTGTGCGGTTGTCAGGAGGTGGGTTGAGCACAGACTTATACAAAAAACCCACTGACACCAATTCTATGTTGTGCTATGAAAGCTTCCACCTTCCTAAAGGTTCGTATACACGTCCGATAAAGATCGTTCGTTACGAACGATTCGTGACGTTTACACGATATTCAAATTAGACTGAAAAGATCGTTCGTAATGAACGATTGTGTACACACGTGAACGATATAAGTATAAAGTACTGAACGACGAACGATAAAAAAATGCGTGCGCAAACGGAAGTGACGTTATGACAGGCAATAAGAACATGCGTTATCGGACGATCTTTGTACACACTGCAACGATTGAACGATTATCTTTCGAAAAAATCCGCCGGGTTGGATCGGTCCGATTGAACGATAACGATCGTTATCGTTCACAAAAACGATCGTTCACACTTTTTGAACGCACGATTATCGTTCCGATTGTCGTTATCGTTCGTTTTTGAACGATCGTTATCGTACGTGTGTACTCAGCTTAACACAATTCTCTCAATCCCTGGTAGCCAATTTCAACAAATTAGCCATATAGTAAGAGGACACACAATTGAGAGAACAGAGATTACAGTAGATGAGATGAAACAGAGATTCCTTCAAAGACAATATCCCCAACAAGTGTTGAGCAGGGCTAGACAGAGGATGCAGATAGATAAAACTGACAATTTAAATCGTAGGAGAGGACAAAATAAAATAATTCCATTTGTATCCCAATTCAATATACACAGTGGTGAGATTGCTGCCTGGGGCTATACACTGTAATTGGCATATTTTAAATGAAGGATTCCCTCACATCATGGCGTTCCAGACTCCTCCATTGATGTCCTACAAGCGGGCTTGTACACTTGTACACTACACTTAGAGACAAACTCCTACGTGCCGATTTGGGTTCTAATTTGGCACGTCAGCCTCTCTCTAACCGTCCTGATGGCACCTACCCTTGTATGAACTGTATTAACTGTAATAGTGTAATTAAGGGGTCAGTTATTAGATACCCCCATTTAGGAACAGCTTATAAAATTCGGGGACAATTTGATTGCAATGCTAGACATGTAGTCTATGCTTTAAAATGTCCATGTGGACTTTTATATGTAGGTCAAACAACTCAGCCTATGAAGGCCAGACTAGCAGCACATAAAAGTATTATAAAAAACAAGTGTAGTGAACTGTCTGTCCCTTCACATTTTATGCAAGCGGGCCATACAGTGAATCAATTGAGGTTCCAAATATTAGAACATGTACCACCATTGAGGAGAGGTGGCAATAGGATTAAAAGGTTATTATATAGAGAGGCCGTTTGGATTAAATAACTAGATACACTAGAACCCTGCGGCATGAATAGGGAATATGATATGCAGCCTCTAGTGTGATTTAGAATTACATGATATTCTACAGTCTTATCTATTTATCTATATGTGCAATCTCACCCTATGTATATGTCATTATTATCATTCTTATTATTCTTATTTCACTACTGTCATTCTATCTGACTTGGCTCTGCACTTTGCTTCGGTACATTCCTGATGCACATTGACACTCTGGTGCGACGTTTTCGGTGCATCGGCCAGTGTTTGCAGCCATGTGGGCAGTTTGTTTACATTCCGCCCTCGTTGTGCACTGACGTCTTGACCTAAGGGGGCGGTAGTTTCTGCCGCTCGCTTTGCCGGCAAAGTCTCCCATCTGGTCCGCCTCTATCTAGGGGCATGACTAGAGTGATGTCATCTGGAGACTTGCGGCTGATTGGTCGGCGCCAGTACACTGAGGAATGCGCTGTCGGCGTGTCTCCAGCAGTCTCATAGTGCAGTTCGGGTAGGTCCACGTCAGCACACATTTCCATAGTACTAGTTCCCCATCAGGTCCGCTGTGTGCTGTGGGAAGGGGATTGGTTGCTATAAGTGTGCGGTAATGTAATTGGTTCTTAATTCATGATGTTATACTATTTAAACTAGTTGTACGGGTTGTTATGTTAGACACTGACATGTACTTGAAAAAGGAGGTATACCCTCCGAAACGTCGTATGCTGAATATGTCTATGTGTCTTTCTAAATAAAAGAGCATTACTAATACTTGGATGGTGCCGGTCTTCATACTTCTTTTTTCACAAATCAATTTTATTATTATTTTTGAAAAAACAAAAAGAGAGACAATACAGGAAATGACACAGTACTCCCACATACAGGAGTTATGTAGACATCATACATGAGTTATAGCTTATTATTACATAACTAGGGTGAAACATGACAACAATCTGGTTATGTTGATACGTCACTAGTATATTGACCTTATTAGCCATATTTCTAAAGTATCAAAAGTTCACAATGTCTATATGGCATATGTATGCTCAGTAGGAGTAACGCGCCATAGGAAGTGAAAGAAGGAAAGAATAAAGGCATCAGGAGGGAGAGAGAGGAAGAGAGGGTGATAGAGATCTGGAACAGAAGAAGGAAAGAAGGAAAAAAGGAAAGAAGTAAGGAGATAAAAAGAAGAAGAAAAAGAAGACTCTAGGCCCCACCCCCGCCACTGCCCTTACGCCATGCCAACCGCCCGCCGGTATACTTCTACTATGGACTACTGAGTCAGGAGTGCTGCCAGACTCTTAGACTGTGGCACATCATTGCTAAGCTACAAAAGTGCTGTCTATAAATACTTTTTAAAAATTAATTGATTCCCAAATTATGTATTAGATTTATCCCTCAGTTATATTATGCAACATTTATACCTTTTTCATTCAAACTCATTGGAAGCACCCCCCCCCCCCCCAAAAAAAAAGGATGAGTTTTTTTGTTGGAACCTATTTTTCATCTCATCTGCATTTTTTGAGTTCCTTGAAATGGTGCTAAAAAGAAGTACGTAATATTAAAGTTATTTTGAGTATTCTTGCTGGGGGCTGAAAAGATGTTTCAATAATAAGGTGTATAAAACCTTTACTTTAAGAATGCAATCTTGCTCATGGAATGCAATTTGCATTGAGATGCAATGTGTGCAATGCCTGACATTCCTACTGCTATTGTTCAATGCAATGTCACACAGCAGTACTCCTCTTGTGTGCAGCACAGCACTGCTCCATGTAGTGTAATTACAGTGTAATAGGGTCATCCCAACACCTGTCAGCAATAAGGTGGGTACACCTGTACTGTGTTTTCATATATGTATTGTTAGTGAATGGTGTAAAGAAGGTTAAAGATTTGTGCAGATTACTGGTAGTGTTATATGAAAGTGTATGATGTCATGGAAAATCCTTGCATCATTATTGCATAATATTCATATTCAGGCTCGGACAGAGCCGCCGAACCACCGATGATCCCATCGGTGGGCCCTGACTGCCCCTCCTCCTGGGGGCCCCAGAGCTAAGAGGGAGGGGGCACTAGCGTTGTGACGGTTTTTTTTTTTTTTTTTAAATTTATTAAAAACCTCTTTCCCCCCGGGGGGGCCCCCTCCTATCCTCCCCCTCCCTCACCTCAGAGGGCCCCCCTCCTATTACGAGCGGCGGTAGAGCGGCGGTTACAGCAAAGTTCCGGCGAGGTAAAGCAGAAGATAGAGGTCCAGCTGCCTCCCGGGCTACGCTGTCTCCTCTATGCCGCTCGCACTGCTTCCTGGTTTAGTGCGCGGCAATTACAAAGGAGACAGCGACTGGGAGGCAGCTGGACCTCTATCTTCTGCTTTACCTCGCCGGAAGTTTGCTGTACCCGCCGCTCTCCCGCCGCTCGTAATAGGAGGGGGGCCCTCCGAGAGTCCGAGGTGAGGGAGGGGGAGGATAGGAGGGGGCCCCACCGGGGAAAAGAGCTGCCCTCCCCGCGGCTTGTAATAGGAGGGGGGACACCCAGGTGAGGGGGAGCAAAGGAGTCGGGGCCCCCACTGGCTACCCACCCGGCTACCTAACTGCCCACCCGGCTATCTAACTGCCTACATTCCCACCCGGCTACCTATCTACCCACCCGGCTACCGATCTGCCTACCCTCCCATCCGGCTGCCTAACTGCCCACCCGGCTACCTATCTACCCACCCAGCTACCTATCTGCCTACCCTCCCACCCGGCTACCTAACTGCCCACCCGGCTACCTAACTGCCTACCCACCCATCCGGCTACCTATCTACCCACCCAGCTACCTATCTGCCCACCCTCCCACCCGGCTGCCTAACTGCCCATCCGGCTACCTATCTACCCACCCGGCTACCTAACTGGCTGCCCACCCGGCTACCTATCTACCCACCCAGCTACCCATCTGCCTACCCTCCCACCCGGCTACCTAACTGCCCACCCGGCTACCTAACTGCCTACCCACCCATCCGGCTACCTATCTACCCACCCAGCTACCTATCTGCCTACCCTGCCACCCGGCTGCCTAACTGCCCATCCGGCTACCTATCTACCCACCCGGCTACCTAACTGGCTGCCCACCCGGCTACCTATCTACCCACCCAGCTACCTATCTGCCTACCCTCCCACCCGGCTACCTAACTGCCCACCCGGCTACCCTTCTGCCTACCCTCCCACCCGGCTACCCTTCTGCCTACCCTCCCACCCGGCTACCTAACTGCCCACCCGGCTACCTAACTGCCTACCCTCCCACCCGGCTACCTATCTACCCACCCAGCTACCTATCTGCCTACCCTCCCACCCGGCTACCTAATTGCCCACCCGGCTACCTAACTGCCTACCCTCCCACCCGGCTACCTATCTGCCCACCCGGCTACCTATCTGCCCACCCGGCTACCTATCTGCCCACCTGGATACCTATCTGCCTACCTGGATACCTATCTACCCACCCAGCTACCTATCTGCCCTCCCGGCTACCTAACTGCCTACCCTCCCACCTGGCTACCTAACTGCCCACCCGGCTACCTATCTACCCACCCAGCTACCTATCTGCCTACCCTCCCACCCGGCTACCTATCTGCCCACCCGGCTACCTATTTACCCACCCAGCTACCTATCTGCCTACCCTCCCACCCGGCTACCTAACTGCCCACCCGGCTACCTAACTGCCCACCCAGCTACCTATCTGCCCACCTGGCTACCTAACTGCCTACCCTCCCACCCGGCTACCTAACTGCCCACCCAGCTACCTATCTGCCTACCCTCCCACCCGGCTACATAACTGCCTACCCGGCTACCTATCTGCCTACCATGCCATGGGCGTCCCTACATAGGGCAAAATGGGGCATGCGCACTCCCCTGGCTAGCTGCTGCCCCCCCCCCTAGCTACCCGGACGTGGCTGGCCCGCCCGCCCTGGGGTGGCAGCGGAGAGAGAAAAGAAGTGGCAGGAACAGCGGCGCTGCCTGCCGCATCACTTAATTCTAAAGGGGGGAGCGAGAGAGGGGGAGCCCCAAGGTGAGGGAAGGGGGAGGGGGAAACGTCCTCCCTTCCCCACCGCTTCTCTTCTCTCTCCGCTGCCACTGAGGACACCTATAGATCTGGCTATTTAAACTGGGGACACCTATAGACCTGTCTATCTATACTGGGGGGCCCTGTCACTACCTAAACTAGTGGCTCCTGTCACTACATACACTGGGGGGGGGTCCCTGTCACTGCATACACTGGGGGGCTCCTGTCATACCTAAACTGGGGGTACCTGTCACTAACTGAACTGGGGGGGCGCCTGTCAATACCTGAACTGGGGGCACCTGTCACTACCTGAACTGGGGGGCCCTGTCACTACCTAAACTGGGGGCTCCTGTCACTACATACACTGGGGGGGGGGTCCCTGTCACTGCATACACTGTGGGCTCCTGTCATACCTAAACTGGGGGTACCTGTCACTAACTGAACTGGGGGGGGGCGCCTGTCAATACCTGAACTGGGGGCACCTGTCACTACCTGAACTGGGGGGCCCTGTCACTACCTAAACTGGGGGCTCCTGTCACTACATACCCTGGGGGGCACCTGTTACTACCTTAACTGGGGGGCACCTGTCACTACAAACACTGGGTGCTCCTGTCACTACCTAAACTGGGGGGTATCTGTCATTAACTAAACTGGGGGGCTCCTGTCGCTACCTAAACTTGGGGGTCCTGTCACTACCTAAGCTGGGAGGCTCCTGGTGCTACCTAAACTAGGGTGCACCTGTCACTACCTAAACTATCCAGGCCAGCCCAGCATCACCACCAGCCAACCAGCCCAGAATCACTGTCAAAAAGGCCACAGCATCACCACCAACAGTCAGGCCAACATTTACTTCAACCAGCCAAGTACAGCCCAGCATCACCGCCAGGCCGGCCACAGCATCACCGCCAGGCCTTTCAGCCCACACATCATCCCCAATCCAGCCAAAAACAGTATTGCCTGGCACAGCAGCCAGTAGAGGAGAATTCAGAAGCCAGGTGAGAGGTGTATACCATATTAAGTGGGCATTCTGCCTATTTATGTGAAATGCTGTTTATTTATGTGCCTCATGACTGCTGAATTTGTCTTGTTGGGGGCCTCATGGTTACTGAATTTGTCTTGTTGGGGGCCTCATGGTTACTGAATGTCTTGTTGGGGGCCTCATGATTGCTGAATTTGTCTTGTTGGGGGCCTCAAGATTGCTAAATTTGTCTTGTTGGGGGCCTCATGATTGCTGAATTTGTCATGTTGGGGGCCTCATGATTGCTGAATTTGTCTTGTTAGGGGCCTCATGATTGCTGATTTTGTCTTGACGGGGGACCTCATGATTGCTGAATTTGTCTTGTTGAGGGTCACATGATTGCTAACTGCGAGACTATGGAAAAGGCTGAATCATCATCATATGAGACAATAGCTACTTTTTAGCTTTTTAAAACAGAAAAAAAAACTGGGAGGTTCTAAAATAAAAAAAAAAGAATACATTTTTCAGGAGTAGGATGGATGAAATTGTTTATCTTCACAGTTTATTTTCAACTTGGATTTTCCATAATGTTCATGTATGAGTTAAAACGTTTTTATTTAGTTTAAATTGCTGTTGCCACTTTGCAATAGATAAGTGACTTTTGGATTGCATTTTGTGGGGGTATCTGCCGTCAACCTGATTGCATTGTGTGGGGGTATCTGCTGTCAACCTGATTGCATTTTGTGGGGGTATCTGCCACCAACCTGATTGCATTGTGTGGGGGTATCTGCCGTCAACCTGATTGCATTTTGTGGGGGTATCTGCTGCCATTTGACTACTTGATGAATTATGAGGCATGTAACTACTTGAATATTTTATCTACAATGTATCTGGTCGGACCTAATCTCTGTGAATAACGCCGCTACTTATTTTGTGTTTTGTATTTTTTTTTTAAGTCTGCCCATGACTCATCATGACCACGCCGATGTTCCAGTGCGTGGTGACACCCATTTAGTTTCGCATTTAGACATATCCCTATTGGAGACTGTCCTCAGAATTGCTCACAATCTATTCCCTACCATAAAGTCATGCAAAATTTCTAGAGTACATGTGTATGTGAGCCCAAAATGGGGGGGGGGGGGGAGGGAGGAGGGGGGGGGGAGGAGGAGAGGGGGGTGGGCCCCAGGCTGAAACTTCCTTGGTGGGCCCTTGGTGTCCCAGTCCGACCCTGTTCATATTGGATGTTATGCTGCTGCAGAAAGCCGATATATGGGAGATGCTATATGCAAAATCACCACTAGAGGCCACAATTGTCCTTTCATGTTCAGATTAAAATGAAAAACCCACCTAATACCTAATTCTATTTTTATGCAGAATGTGTTGTCAGGATTTGTTAAATTCTGAGCAAAAAAAAAAAAATCTTTCATATACTAAACTTTGTTAAACATGAAAAAAGCATCCTAAAAAGCAGAGTACCATAATGTTTACCTCTTTGACTCAGATGTCCAGTTGTAGGATTCGTTCTAAGCAAATAAACACACACACAAATATACATTATATATTGGCGCCTACCCAACTACCCCGTCATACATTTATAAATTATAGTGCAGTGCATATGGACACCGCCCCCTACCCCCTTCTTTAATTGTGCCCCTCATATGCCCCTCATCTAATTAAATGTGTTTCCCAGCCGAGAAATACAGTAATACAACATATTTATTGCTTGAGTTACTTGGTTCCTGGAGTCTAAAAACACTTTTTTTTTCACAGCAAGTTAAAGGGACTCCGAGCAGTGCAGAAACTATGGAAAGATGCATATCATTTTAAAGCTCTCTTTCTCCTCTTTCCAATGATATATAAACCACCACCCTACGCCTTTTAGTTTTTGCTATTTTCGCGATTGAAATTGCCGCAGCCGCGATTTCGATCGCGAAAATAGAGAAAACTAAAAGGCGTAGGGCAACGATTTAGGTGTCGTCAGAAAGAGGAGAAAGAGAGCTTTAAAATGATATCCATCAAGCCATAGTTATATTGTATTACACAGGACGACACTTTCCCCAGTGTCAGCAGCTCCATTCTGCTGAATGCAGCTGCTGACTTTGACAAAAATTCGCCCTGTGTAATACAATATAACTATGGAAAGATGGATATCATTTTAAAGCCCCGTCTACACGGGGAGATGTTGGGGAGATGTTGTGGCGATTGGCGGCCTCTTGCGCGTCCCCGCACGTGCCCGCCGCGTCCCCGCTCGCCGCGCGTGCGCCACATTCGATTCCCCGCTCGTGCCCGCTCGTCCCCGCCGGCGCCGCTTATCTCCCGCACGATTCCCTGCCATTGTCCCCTCGCGGGGATCGAGCAGGGAATCGGCGGTGCGGAGATCCGTCCTGTCGGATCTTATCAATCGAGCCGCATCAGCGGCTCGATTGATAAGGAGCATCGCGGCCGCATCTACTCGTGTAGATGCGGCTTAAAGCTCTCTTTCTCCTCTTTCTGACGACACCTAAATCGTTGCCCTACGCCTTTTAGTTTTCTCTATTTTCGCGATCGAAATCGCGGCCGCGGCAATTTCAATCGCGAAAATAGCGAAAACTAAAAGGCGTAGGGTGGCGATTTATATATCATTGGAAAGAGGAGAAAGAGAGCTTTAAAATGATGTGCATCTTTCCATAGTTTCTGCACTGCTCGGAGTCCCTTTAATTTCAAGGTACAAGTTAATCTGAGAAGTTGTAATTATCTGAATACATTTCAAAATGACTCTACAATACCGGGTAGTTTGAAAAGGGTTTTTGGTCTAGTTTGGACTTGCCCACATCCTAAACTCATTTAAAAGTTTACGTATACAGGGTCAAGCAAGACTTTCTATGGAATGAACCAGTCACATGAAGTGTTCCATAAGTAATTAGATATTATTTTAAAAGTACTACAAACAAAATGACATCAATAACTGCAACATAGTTTGCATGTTCATTTTTTAGACTATTTGTTTATATAATGTCATTGGTATCAATTGGCCATCCATTTATGAGGGAAGTATCAGGAAATGACACTATCTCTATTTAGGGGTGAACACATAAATCTAGATGCCTTGTGATACCATAGCTAGCAATAAAGAAAAAATGTCTTATATACACTAATGCTATTTGTCAAATTGTAAATGGCCTAGCCTTTTTTCTTAAAGTGAACCTTTGACAAAAAAGAGGAAGAGTTGCTTACCTAGATAGAGGTCCTCCTGCAGCCCACCACTGTTTACTGGGATCCTCTTCTTCTTCACAGCTGTTCTCCTGGCTGTGTACATGTGTGACCTCCCTGCACAAGTGCAATGACAGCCCATGTCTGGACAGTAGCATGGTGCCACTCGTGCACGGAGGAAAAAGCAATGTACAAGCAGCTTCGTGTTACTGTGCAGGTTCGGGCCATCCTTGCCTGTACATGGATGGGGGTCAAGCCGTGCAAATATATTCAACAACGGTTTTCAAATATGATCAGAGTGTCCAGCTGGGTTGAGGGGGATGGGGGAAGCCTCTGAACTATTCACCCCTCTGCTGAGGTAAGTATCTATCTTTAACAGGTTTTTTTTGTCTCAGGAACACCTTAATAGATCATTTTTAGCACATTTGTACTGGGATTTGTCATCCAAAATGAGCAACGTCTTCAGTCAACCAAACTTTATTGGGCCTTAGCAATTAAGTAATCACGAAACAGAGATAGTGCTTTAATTATAGTTACAAATCACCAAATACAACTTTGTTGGTTTGTCACATAAATGTTTACTTTGTACTTTCAGACAGTGATGTAGAGATTGACATTTTACCCTCACTGGAAAAGGCAGGGTGGTATTCTCAGGGCAACTGGGTACATCTGGATGAGCTATTGAAGAAAATGACTGGGAAGCCTGAACCAAAGGTAAGAACAATACACCTTTACAAATATACTACAGCTAAATGGAATATGTATTCTGAATTGCAAACATTTATACAGATTCATACAAAAATGCAGTTTGCCTTCCTTTAGTACAGGAGTGCCCACACTTTTTCGGCTCGCGAGCTACTTTAAAATTTGCCGAGGCCAGGAGATCTACCAACGTCTAGGCACGCCCCCCCCCCCCCCCCCGCGTAGGTGAGCCAGGTATATGTGCCTGCAGCATAGGTTACGTGCCCTCAGTATACGTTAGCCAGGTATATGGGCCCCCAGTGTAGGTTAGCCAGGTATATGGGCCCTCAGTGTAGGTTAGCCAGGCATATGGGCTCTCAGTGTAGGTTAGCCAGGCATATGGGCCCTCAGTGTAGGTTAGCCAGGTATATGGGCCCCCAGTGTAGGTTAGCCAGGTATATGGGCCCCCAGTGTAGGTTAGCCAGCTATATGGGCCCTCAGTGTAGGTTAGCCAGGTATATGGGCCCTCAGTGTAGGTTAGCCAGGTATATGGGCCCCGAGTGTAGGTTAGCCAGGTATATGGGCCCCCAGTGTAGGTTAGCCAGGTATATGGGCCCCCAGTGTAGGTTAGCCATGTATATGGGCCCTCAGTGTAGGTTAGCCAGGTATATGGGCCCCCAGTGTAGGTTAGCCAGGTATATGGGCCCCCAGTGTAGGTTAGCCAGGTATATGGGCCCCCAGTGTAGGTTAGCCAGGTATATGGGCCCCCAGTGTAGTTAGCCGGGTGTATGGGCCCTCAGTGTAGTTAGCTGGGTGTATGGGCCCTCAGTGTAGTTAGCCGGGTGTATGGGCCCTCAGTGTAGTTAGCTGGGTGTGTGGGCTCTCAGTGTAGTTAGCTGGGTGTATGGGCCCTCAGTGTAGTTAGCCGGGTGTATGGGCCCTCAGTGTAGTTAGCCGGGTGTATGAGACGGCAGAAAACCCAGCTCAATCGCCCCCTGAAGCTGCAGCACTACCTCCGATCCAGATCCGGCAGCTGCAGAGAAAGATCACGTGGCTCACCCAGAGCCAGGGTTGGACTGGGCCACAGTAGTACAGTTTTTTCCCTCGGTGGGCCCCCCCTCCAGGTCTCTGGTGGGCCCCCCACTCCTTGTCTGACAGAGCTCCAATTGCTGCCTGCCGCACAAAAAATTCTCTTCTCAGTGCTGTAATCACTCAATCACTTTTACAATGGGCCCCCCCAATCACTCTATACATAACAATTGATACGACGCACCAAAACCTGCCAATGGCAACATCAGTGTCAGAGGTGCAAGAAGGGGATGGGAAATAGCTTGTTAATGATTACCACTATTCAAAGTATCTATAGAAGTGATTATTATGAGAAAAGGACCAATAGAGAGGCAATACTGTAGTTGAGGGAGGGCCCTTCGGGGCCCATTTGGCCCAAGGGCCCCGATGCAGTTGCAACCTCTGCGGTCGTAACCTCTGCAAAGTAGGACATTACTTTATATTGAAGGAGGGGACTCTATGCAAAGTTTTGCTGGGCAGCAGTGTCTCTGAATTACAATGCTGCTAAGATCATGTACATTTGGCCCTGTCCATAATACATCATGACCACGCCCACCTTCCGGTGCATGGTCACGCCCTTTTTTCACCGCAATCATGGAATGTGTGGGCCCCAGGTTGAAATTTCTTTGGTGTTCCCCCAGTGTCCCAGTCCGACCCTGCCCAGAGCACAAGGTAGGCCGGGCGAGTGACAAATATACCCGCGCCACGCGACTCCAGGACTTCCCCCGGCAAATTCATGCAATCACTCAGAACCCCAGGCTCCAAGAGTCCCAGCAAACCCAGCGGCTCCACTTTCAGTCACATTGTATGTCCTCCGCGCCGGCCTCCCCCCGCCCGCAGCATACTACAACTAATCAAGCCCCCGGCTTCTGTGATCACCTAGGCCTCATCCTGCCGATCTCACTATAAAGAGACAGACTGTTTCTATGGGTGTCCTCTAACACCCATACACTCCCCTGGTCTCCTCATACTGCAAATTCCTCTGCTCCATTACCTCTGGGAGACCCAAGTGGTACATGTAAGGACCTTTCCTAAACCTAACAATGCATTAACCATTTGAGCACACGACATATGTATACTATCTATTAAGCATAGCAGCAATTCCTATCAGCAAGCATCTGATCCAAACCCCTTTCACTACTTTTTCCAGCACTATGGCAGCAAAAACTGGGAAGTCTAACACAGCTCCTACCCCACAATCTGATTTCTTTAAACCAAAAGAAAAGAAAACCCAAATCAACCCCCCTGATCAGCCTCATAACAAGGGGGAAGAATCTGAATCTGGCACAGATGCTTCCAACAACAGAAATGTTTCTCTTAAAGACATATCTGATTTACTATCTGACTTAAAAGACACCTTAAGGCAGGAGATACTGTCTTCCACCCACACCCTCTCGGTTCAGCTCGATGAGTTAGGTGAGAGAACGCACTCTTTGGAAGTACGCATGGATGAGACAGCAGAAGTGGTCAATGCAATGCAGGACAAAATCACATCATATGACGAACAACTACTTTCGCAAGATTCCAAGATTGAAGACCTGGATAATAGAGGCAGGAGGGACAACCTGCGACTTAAAGAGGAACTGTAATGACAAAATGGCCCCTGGGGGGTACTCACCTCGGGTGGGAGAAGCCTCCGGATCCTAATGAGGCTTCCCACGCCGTCCTCCATCCGTCAGGGGTCTCGCTGCAGCCCTCCGTGCAGCGGTGACGTAATATTTACCTTCCTGGCTCCTGCGCAGGCGCTCTGACGGCTGTCGGCGCCGAAGTAGGCAGAAATACCCGATCGCCGTCGGGTCTGCTCTACTGCGCAGGCGCAAGTTTCCGGCGCCTGCGCAGTAGAGCGGACCCGACGGAGATCGGGTATTTCCGTCTATTTCCGTGCCGAAAGTCGCCACAGCGCCCCCGCTGGAGCCAGCAAAGGTAAATATTGAACTGACAGTCGGCACAGTCGCCGGCTGTTCGGAGGGCTGCAGCGAGACCCCCGTGGGACAGAGGACGGCGTGGGAAGCCTCATTAGGATCCGGAGGCTTCCCCCACCCGAGGTGAGTACCCCCCAGGGGATCTTTTTAATGTTACAGAGTCTCTTTAAAGCAGTTCTGGAATTGATTGTTGATATTAAACCTTTCATTTTGGCACTATTTAAAGCCCTAGTTCCTGACCAACCAGATGAACTCTTCAGGTTTGATCGAATACAAAGAGGTCTTAAATCCTACAAAGCAGGCGACAAGCCAAGAGACATTATCCTGAAACTCCACTATGCAGAAATAAAAGAGCCTATTCTGCGAGCTGCTCGAGAATTGGGCACAGCAGAAATAGGTGAACACAAAATACAAATCTTTCCTGACATTTCTCCAATAACTCTGGCAAACAGGCGCTCCTTGAAACCAATCACTTCAATTCTCTAACGAAAAGCCATTCAATACAAGTAGGGCTTCCCCTTTATGCTCCAATTCAAACTGGGCCAGCAAAAGGTACAAGACACATTCCTTCAAGAAGGGCTTCAACTTCTAAAAAATCACAACCTAATGGATCCCCATGACGACAATTCAATGGACTCCACTAACTCAAATAAAAGGCTTTGCAGAGAATGGCAAGGCTCTCCTTATTCCAGCATCAAAAAGCTTAAAGATAATCCTTTATCTCCGTCAAGAATACCTAAAGCACAACGTTCTCTGTCCTTCTTTTGGTCCACCTGACCAAATTATCTCATTGACTCATCCTAGGTGTAGCTTAATATTCTCACCTGGACATTATGACCCTTCTCTTTCAAGTTTCAGCTACTTGCTGATTTACAATCTGCCTTCCTATTTTACTTGTTCTGCCATAATCTCCTCCTGAGATCAATATATAAGATGTTTTGTTTTAGTTTCTACTTCACCAATTTCTGTTTATGTTAGATTGAATTGCAATTTTAATCATAACTGGTAATGTATACAATGCTTTGTGCCTAACTTCCTTGTCCTCAGCTTCCTCTCTTCCCCAGGTAGCAGATATATTTATTTGCTCCCTGTGGACTATGATTAAAGCTGGTGTAGACTTTATGAGGCTATGTTATTGCCTCACTTTCTGCTTTCAAATTACTGATAATTCTTTTATAGTTACAGTTTACCCCTGTTTTGTTAATGGTGTACCTACCTTAGTAGAGCTCAACTACGATATTCAGGACACTAATTATATTAAAATCTCCTGGACCGGACATTTTTTCTAACGAGTATTAAAGAGAATTTGGTACTATTTTAGCCCCTAAAATGTTAGAACTCTTCTCCTCATTTGTGAGCTCATGGTCAATGCCTGAACAACAAATCCAAGCAATTTTTTCTGTCATACCCAAACCGGGGAAGAGCACTGACTCTCCCGCCAACTTTAGGCCCATCTCTCTATTAAATTCAGACACTAAGATTTATGCCAAATTATTAGGTAACAGACTCCTAAATATACTCCCTCAAATCATTAATTGGGATCAGGTAGGCTTTACTAAAGGTCACCAGGCAATTGACGCCACTAGAAGAACCATCAACATGATTAGATTTTCTGAGCTCAGCCAAATGCCCTCTCTGTTTCTTACCTTGGATGCAGAGAAGGCCATTGACCGGGTGCACTGGGGTTTCATAAAATAAACTTTACTAAAATTTGGCATTAATGGTCCCTTCTTATCAGCCATTATGGCCCTGTACTCTGACCCCTCAGCAGTGGTCAATGTAGCAGGCTTTTACTCCAAAAAATTCCGCATTACAAACGGTACCTGTCAAGGATGTCCCCTATCACCACTCATTTTTGTCCTCACAATTCAAACTCTTACAGAAGCAATAAGATCAAACAGTAACATCTCAGAAATAGTAATTCAAGCACAAGATAAGGCTATTTGCTGACGACATCATCATTTCTACTACAGATCCCCTTAAATCCTTACCACATATCATGGACGTCCTTAACAACTACTCATCAATATCCTACTATAAAGTAAACAAAAGTAAATCGCTAATGCTGGGAATAAACATTCCCCACTCATTGAAACAACAAATCTCATCCAATTGTCCCTTCCATTGGGCCAAAAAACACATCCCCTACTAAGGGATTAATTTAACTTCCTCTACAAATAAATTGTACGAGACTAATTTCCTTCCACTTTTAACCTCTATTCCCAGTGAACTTGAAACTATCTCTAAATTTGAACTCTCTTGGTTCTTTAGAACGGTTCATATTCCCCTGCCCAACAATTTTTTCACTAAACTTCATAGAATTATTGCCAAATTCCTTTGGGGAAGAGAAAACATAGAATAGCATATATTAATCTCATCATCCCAAAATCCATGGGGGGAATAGGAGTCCCCTGCTTAAAATCATATTATTTTGCTTGCCTCCTTGATACAGCTAAAGATTGGTGGAAGCAAGATTCACCCAAAAATTGGGTTAATATTGAGAAATCCACCTCCCCTAGCAATCTTCTACACGTATTATCACTTCAATTACTAAAGATAAAAAAAAACCAAACAAATCTCCGTACTCGTCGGTCCAAGCCACATTCAATGCCTGGGCACAATTTGCCAACTCCCCCACAACCCAATCCAAATCATCTTTGCTTAAAGGGAACCAGAGGCGAAGGGTAGTTGAAAAATTAAAAAAGAGTTTATACATACCTGGGGCTTCCTCCAGCCCCATAAGCCTGGATCGCTCCCACGCCGCCATCCTCCACTGCCTCTATCGCCGGTACCGGGTCCCGTCACTTCCGCTGGACGCGACCAGTTGTACGCATGCACAGGGCCTCCCTCTGGATTTGTACGCATGTGCCTGCGCAGTCTGTCGCTTAACGACGCGTGATCGCCACAGGGGGTAACATTGTTTAACATGAGTACATTAAGTGATGTTCCCCAACGTCGGGTAATATCGCTGCAAATATTGCACCGTGGGTACGAGGCTTTAGCCTGTTTCTGGTCAACTGCCACCTGCTGCATCTTTGCCTTTGTCTCAGGTATGCCTTCTGCCTACCACCTGTCTTTGACCTTCTGTGTGTCTTCTGATTATGACTGCCAACCTTCTGCTTATTAGGCAACTTCCAGGGGCAGACTGACAACTCATGGGGCCCCCGGGCAATAGGAGATAATGGGGCCCTATACCAGTGTTTCCCAACTATCACGTTATAATTTTACAGACTAAGATATAATAATTTATTGACAACAGTAAATATTTTATATTGTGATATTTTATACTGATAAAAACCCCTGCACCATGCGTATCGCGGCACGCTGAAAAAAGGGGTGTGGTCATGCAACAGAATGTGGGCATGGTCATGGGTAGGGCCAAATATACATGACCTTAGCAGTGGTGTAAAAGGTCTGCCGGGGAAGTTTGAACTCTGCCATAGTGTTTCCCCCCAAAATACATGTAATTTGACAGCATTTCACCAAAAATCCATGCAATTTGGCAGAGGTTCCTCCAAAATACACATAATATGGCATTCGTTCCCCTAAAATAGACTTTATCTGGCAGCAGCGGTTCCCCTAAATACACATAATTTGGCAGCGGCTCCCCAAGATATGCGTAATCTGGCAGCGGATCACCAAAAATACATGTAGCAGCAGTGGTTCCCCCAAAATATACAGAATCTGGAAGCAGCGGTTCCCCCATTATACACAATCTGGCAGCGGTTCCCAAAAAAATACACATAATCTGGCAGCTGTTTCCCAAAATACACTTAATCTGGCAGCAGCAGTTCTCCAAAAATAGTTAATCTGGCAGTTGCCCCAAAATAGGTGCCTCCAGTATAGGTAACCAGGTTAAAAGGTATCCCCAGTGGAAGAAACCAGGTCTATAGGTTTTCCCAGTGCAGGTATCCTTGTCTATAGGTGTCCCCAGTATAAGTAGCCAGGTCTATAGATGTCCCCAGAATAGATAACCAGGTCTATAGATGTCCCCAGTTAAGATAGCCAGGTCTATAGGTGTCCCCAGAATAGATAACCAGGTCTATAGATGTCCCCAGTTAAGATAGCCAGGTTTATAGGTGTCCCCAGAATAGGTAGCCAGGTCTATAGGTGTCTCCAGTATAGGTAGGCCAGGTCTACAGGTGTCTCCAGAATAGGTAGGCAGGTGTCTCCTAGAATCAGAATCAGAATCACTTTTATTCGTCAAGTACAACAGGAGTCATATTCGGAATTATTTGTGGTTCACATGGCATAGACAAGCACAGAAAAGAAATATCAAACAGGATAACCAAGAGCGCAAGACAGACAAATTAAAGATGTACATTGGTGTAAATAACGACCAACATGTAATATTTCGGGGAGATCCAAAGAGCAGACTTGTGGGGGCCTCTATAAGGGCCGCATAGAGTTCGCATGGGATCTGCATAAGGTCCAAAGTTAGTTCAGTTTCGATCCAACCAGGCTGTGGTGACTCCATAAGTTCACATAAAGTCTGCAAATAGTCCAAGGTTAGCACAGTTCCAGCCAGGCTGTGGTGCCTTACCGACATGGGCGCTGTGAAGGTGAGCAGCAGAGAGGGTGTGCCACCCTCATGGCTGTACTCCACTAGTTTAGCAGAAGGATTGCTTGGGGAAAGAAGGAGTACCTGCGCCTGGTGGTTTTGGATGGGATACCCAGGTCTTTAGGTGTCCCCAGTATATGTAGCCAGGTGTATAAGTGTTCCCAGTATAGCCAGGTCTATAGGTGTCCCCAGTATACGTAGCCAGATGGATAGGTGTCCCCAATATATGTAGCCAGGTCTATAGGTGTCCTCAGTATATGTATCCATCATTTGGCAGTTATCTCCCTACTGTGGACCACCAGAGGCCACGACCTGGTAGTCACTTGCAGCAGAGCAGTCCATTGCATTGCTCACTAGTGGTAAACAGTTCATCAACCCCAGTGCGCCGCTCTGCTGGAGGCCAGTGAGTACTTTAACACCAGTGAAAGGTATGGACTTTCCTAGGGCAAAGTGTCTGAGTCAACAGAACTAACAACGCATCAGAAGACTAATAAATCAATGTTCACTGTGAAAGAGAACAAATGGAGGCTAGCTTGCATAATACACCTCAAAGGAATAGTTGTGAAATTAAAACACGTCTTAGTAAGGGAAATAAGACCAAAATGCCATGGGCTAAGATATAACATGAAACAGTGGATCAATGGAAAATAACTCTGTTTACTGATAAATCCAAGTTTGAGGGTGTTATAGAAACATTTATGTATGGAGATAAAAGATGACTCATACCATAACATATAGAGCCTATAGTGGAACATTGCAGGAATATTGAAGTCTGCAAGAGTTTTGCTTACTTTGAAGTTGTACAGATGCATCAAATCAACTACACCCTGATAAAGGAAATGTACACACCACACTACACGCTACTATGAGATCTGTTCTAACCTCTGGTTTTGATATGTGTACAGAAGGCTTTGTACTGCAGCTAATGCTATACATTGATGATAAGAATACTGTACTTGAAAAGTCAAATTAAAACAATGGAAAATTGCAAAATACCAGCTGTTTGCTGCTTTTATTGTGTGACAATTTTATAATTGTGTCGGCAGAATGTATTAAGGCATAGTTTGCTTATCTATGAAGACAAAATTAATACTATTATTGTGTATTGTATTTATAAAGTTCCAACATATTCCATAGCGCTCTTGACAATAAATAGGAATACAGTACATACAGTGTATAAGGGGTGACAGACAGGGAAGTAGACTAACAAATGGTTACACAACATATAACAAGGTTATCCAACCGCTCCTTCATGACCTCCTTCAATGAGTCCTCATCCACCCCCAACCACCTCTCGGTGGGAGTCCCCCAAGGCTTGGTCCTTGGCCCCCTACTGTTCTCCCTATATACATCCTCAATTGGCAAGGTTATCTCCTCCATGGATTTTAACTATCATCTGTAAGCAGATCACACCCAGATCTACCTCCACACTCCTGACATATCCACCACTACTATGGACAAGATCTCCTCCAGCCATCTCCTCCTGGATGTCCGCTAGGTTCCTGAAACTAAATCTAGAAAAAACAGAATTTATGATCTTCCCACTCCAGCCATCGCTGAACCTCCCAGATGCGCATGTCACTGTTAACCACACTACCATTCGCCCTACCTCTCAAGCCCGCTGTCTGGGTGTCACCTTGGACTCCACACTCTCCTTCACTCCCCATATCCAAAACCTCACAAAGTCCTGCAACTTCCACCTTTGTAACATCTGCAAGATCCGCCCTTTCCTGACCTCTGCCACCACCAAACTCCTTATCCATGCCCTCATAATTTCCTGCCTTGACTACTGCAATGCCCTTCTGTCTAGTCTCCCTATGATCCGAATAGCCTCGGTGCAGTCCATCATGAATGCGGCAGCCAGAATTATCCACTCCTCCCATCGCTCCACCACGGCGGCTCCCCTCTGTGAATCCCTCCACTGGCTTCCCTCTGGGAATCCCTCCACTGGCTTCCTATCCAGTCCAGAATCAGATTCAAGATACTGTGTCTGACCTACAAATCTGTCCACAAAACCTGTCCAAGCTACATTTCTTATCTTACTCAGAGGTACACACCTAGCCGATCACTCCGCTCCTCCAATAAAATTAAAAACAATGGTGCATGAGCCAGCCTGGGGCCCTGGGAACTCTCACTGCCCGGGGCCCCAGAACCAGCATCCAACACCATATGCGAGCGCAGCCAAACCCTTGGAGCTGCCACCCCCAAGGCCTGTCTCCTACTGCTCTAAAACTTACCAAACACACAAATGGAGAAACTCACTCCCAAACAGTTCTCTGCTGCTTTATAAAGCCTGCAGGCTGCTTATAAGCCAATGAGAAGTGCACACATATAATACACCTAGCTTGCAGTGATTAATCAAGCAGAAGCTGAGCAAGTCAGCCAGTCAGTTGGAGAGGGCTTTAGTTGCATATAGACAATGGCTATATGACCAGCAGGGGGCACCAGCGTGCAGGATATTCCCTCTCATCTGCCCCCCTCCTAACTAAACTGCATGGGATACTACAATAAAATTAAAAACAATGGTGCATGAGCCAGCCTGGGGCCCCGGGAACTCTCACTGCCCGGGGCCCCAGAACCAGCATCCAACACCATATGTGAGCGCAGCCAAACCCTTGGAGCTGCCACCCCCAAGGCCTGTCTCCGACTGCTCTAAAACTTACCAAACACACAAATGGAGAAACTCACTCCCAAACAGTTCTCTGCTGCTTTATAAAGCCTGCAGGCTGCTTATGAGCCAATGAGAAGTGCACACATATAATACACCTAGCTTGCAGTGATTAATCAAGCAGAAGCTGAGCAAGTCAGCCAGTCAGTTGGAGAGGGCTTCAGTTGCATATAGACAATGGCTATATGACCAGCAGGGGGCACCAGCGTGCAGGATATTCCCTCTCATCTGCCCCCCTCCTAACTAAACTGCATGGGATACTACAATAAAATTAAAAACAATGGTGCATGAGCCAGCCTGGGGCCCCGGGAACTCTCACTGCCCGGGGCCCCAGAACCAGCATCCAACACCATATGTGAGCGCAGCCAAACCCTTGGAGCTGCCACCCCCAAGGCCTGTCTCCTACTGCTCTAAAACTTACCAAACACACAAATGGAGAAACTCACTCCCAAACAGTTCTCTGCTGCTTTATAAAGCCTGCAGGCTGCTTATAAGCCAATGAGAAGTGCACACATATAATACACCTAGCTTGCAGTGATTAATCAAGCAGAAGCTGAGCAAGTCAGCCAGTCAGTTGGAGAGGGCTTCAGTTGCATATAGACAATGGCTATATGACCAGCAGGGGGCACCAGCGTGCAGGATATTCCCTCTCATCTGCCCCCCTCCTAACTAAACTGCATGGGAGTGAGAGTTCCCGGGGCCCCAGGCTGGCTCATGCACCATTGTTTTTAATTTTATTGTAGTATTCCATGCAGTTTAGTTAGGAGGGGGGCAGATGAGAGGGAATATCCTGCACGCTGGTGCCCCCTGCTGGTCATATAGCCATTGTCTATATGCAACTGAAGCCCTCTCCAACTGACTGGCTGACTTGCTCAGCTTCTGCTTGATTAATCACTGCAAGCTAGGTGTATTATATGTGTGCACTTCTCATTGGCTTATAAGCAGCCTGCAGGCTTTATAAAGCAGCAGAGAAGTGTTTGGGAGTGAGTTTCTCCATTTGTGTGTTTGGTAAACACTCCGCTCCTCCAAGGAACTTCGCCTGACCGCCCCCCGCATCACCCAGTCCCATGCATGCCTCCTACCTCCACACATTAGGGCAGGGGTATCGCTACTGTTTGGGATGAAGTTCAATCCTGGGTTAAAGGTTTTCTTAAAGGACAACCGAGGTGACATGTGGCATGATGAGATATGTGTATGTACAAAAACTAGATTTAAATATAAAATAAAACTGTGGGATATCATTAAAAAAATTTAGGAGAAGGAGGATAGGTACAATTGTTTTCCTCATCAGTTTATTTTCACCTAGGATGTCCTTTAAGTCACGTTCTACTTGCAATAAGTTTTTTGCACCCCTAAAAGCCTACTTGTGTCCAGATATTTGTAATTAAAAATAGAGCTACAAATGTGATTTTTTTTTTTTTGGGAGGGGGGGTTGTTTTCACCAAGTTTATTGATATGCTTAAAGTGGAGTTGTCAGCCATACTATCTCAGAAAAAACAAAACATATATAAATAGATAAATACTTGCTCTACTTACATAACATATGTATTGCACTATCCAAATTTTGATTCTAGTGATTTTTCCATAGTAGTTAGGATTTTCCATTTTGTCTGTGTCTATCTTAAAGCCAATCCTGACATCATATCCTCCCTTACTCTGTCTGTTTTGGCATTGGCCGCCCTCCTCCCAGTCTTCAGACACTCCCACCCAGCTCTGCAATAGAAAGTGCATTGAGAAATATTGGCCAAGAGAGGATCAGAGGTGTGGGAGGGGAAAACAGGGTGGGGGAAGGAGGGGGGGGGGAGGTTTCAGCCAAGTAGGCTGCATTAGTTAAGTTTGAGGGGAAAAGTAAAGCACAGAAAAGTAAAGAAGAAAAAAAGAAAACCCAGCATGCCCTGCAATGTCCCTTGTGTGGCAGATGTACCAAATAAAAGTCAGGGAAACTGGGGAATGGTGTTTTATGGAGAAAAAAATGAGTAATTTGTAACTTTTATATTGCCAGGTTAGCATCCTTATTACTTGTTTACCAGATAAAAATAATTGATTTTTGATGTCATGCCGGCAGTTACTCTTTAAGTTTTGGAAAGAATTTAGTTTTATCACATTTTCTTTTGTTACCATCTTTTTCTTTTTTTTTTTTCTTTTTCTTTTTGTAAACTGAGGTGATAGCCTCATTTTCAGTTTAGCTTAGTAGAATGGACCAATCTTAAAGAAGATTTTAGATCTTCTTTAATTGATGTTTGGAGAAAATGCTATCCAGAGGAAACTGTTTTTATGTTCTTTAAACCAGGCATAAAAAGTAGCCAGGCTTAGATCCACTTGTTTGGTCCCTTTAGTAAGTTGCTCACACACGAGTCATATCTTGGCCACATTATATCCCTGTTACCAACACTTAAAATGTATCCCACCCCTACAAAAAATAGAGGCAGAATGAGTCACTCCTGTCAGATCCTAATATTTTAGCCTATCATTTATTTTTCTCTGCCTCAGATCAGTAAGGGGTCAATAGACAAATATTCACCTTTTTTTTGTAAAGCACATAAGGCGTTTGCGAAATCGCAGTTTATTTCCATTGCTACATATCAGATGCAACTGATTCAGATGGCAAATGAGAAATATGATAATGTACAGATGTGATGCTTCACAAAACCATGCTATCTCTTGCTGTTTTAACTTGGTGTTCCCATACAAACCCCTGAAAGTAAGAATACAAGGCTATGCAAATAACATAAAAGGTAAAAATGAGAAAACCCCTGTTTCTATGCACTAAAGGCAACGGGTATTTATAAACTTAATATTAGTCCTCGCTGTGGAGATTACAATAAAGAACTGCTGAAAAAGGAGTCATACTGGATTTATAAATGTAATTCTATGTATCCAACTGGTCTTAATAATGACACCCTTCTGTGCGTCAATTTTGCTTTCAAGCTGCAAAATTGCTGCATAGAATGGACATGTGTCCCTTAACCAGGAAGTATGCATTCCATCTCTTGGATAAATGGGCAAGAGAAGGGATGATGTCACACGATAAATGAGCAGGTGGAGGGCTGATGTCACACTTCAGAAGAAGCCAGTGATTGGCGAAACGCATCACGTGTGTCACCTGATGTCACGGAGCCAACCTCCCATGTCTCCACCATCTTCCTGTTGTACCCAAAGTTTGGCATCCTGCTCCAGACGTCAAGAGCAGTGCTTGCTGCCAACTTTACCAATCATGGCACCAGATTCCTTCAGGCTTGATGGTGGCATGACTAGCAGCACTGCTGGATGAAACTGAACTGAATGGGCACACAAGTACAAATGAGTAGTGCATGTAATGGGTGCATTGGTTAAAGGGCGTGCATGCCAGCACAGAAGGTAGATCTAGAAGATTGTCTGTCCATGATTATAGCACATGAGTCACTGACCCTGAAGAAAAATAATCCAAAACCGGTTACCTACACAACTGGAAGTGCACTTCCTAGAGCGGTATTAAGACTTATGCAGCTATCAGTATTTTTAATTGACTTTTACAGGGGAGAATATGGTTGTGTGGTGTTGCAGTGTATTTGCATTTGGTTTGATGAGCAATAAATTATGTAGATTATTTACTTAGGCTACCTTACCTTGTGTTTCCTTGTATTGAATTAATAGGGGAGACTAATTGGTTGATGTCCTATGTGGTTGGTTGTTGACATTGCTGAATGAGTTGTAAGTCATGTTATCACATGGATATTATCAACACTAATGGCTTTGTAACAGTACAGATTATAAAATATATAAATCTAGCCGCATCCATTCTCAGTTAGTAGATCTACAGTATATCCCTACAAATATTTGCTTCTTTGTACTTAAAAGTTTATTCAATTTTATTGTTATCTAGAGATCATAGGAATCAATTTATAAAGTGGGGTACGGTATTCAACATCTTTTTGAATTATCATCATTATTAATATCAAGTTGAAAATATTGCCTTTTTTTCTGCTTTTTTTTGCCACTTTAAATATATGATAAAACGGAGAAACTGCTAAGAGCTGGTTCACACTCGGGAACTTTTCAGGGCTTTTCGCGAATGATCAGCAAAGCACTGTGACCAATGTATCCTTCTGGGATCATTCTCACCACAACGTTTGTGATTTGAATAAACTGTAAACTTGCAGCATTTTTGGGGGATGAATGCGTTGTGATTCTCGTTCTATTGAATGGGAATCGCAAATCGTGGTAAAAACTGAAATTTTGTGCCACAAAATCGCAATTGTAATCATGATTCTGCTGCACAAAATTTAGCATTTTCCGTGATTTGTGCTCCCAGTTTGAACTAGCCCTAAGGATGGAGACACACTGCAGAGCACTTTTCTAATTGTTTACATTTTTAAAAAATGCTCCTATTGGCATTAAAGTCACGGCAAAATAGCAGTAATCACGGTTGCAGCTATTGTGCCGCAAATTTAATGCAAGTTAATGGGAGTATTTATTTTTAAACTAAAACTATCTGAAAAGCTCTCTGTGGTATGTCTCCAGCCTAAAAGTAGTGGATGGCTGTTTGAAGAGTGGACTCCAGCTTTAAAATGTGTCAGCACTTTAGCCATTTTTTACCATTTTGCCCTCACTCACTGAATTCCAGTATATTTTCTCTTCACATGTTTGTTGCCACTTAAATAGAGCTGTCCATGGGCGTCGCTAGCCCTATTTTGGGGGGCACCTGCCCCCAATCTGTCCTAGGGTGCCCCGGATATCTTCCCTAGGGGTGCCCGGCACTGCCCGCTGTCCCCTCCTGGCCGCCGTTGGCCCCCTGGCTGTCCCCGCTGCCCGAGCGTCAGACCTCGATCAGCGGCGACCAGATGGAGCGGGCGCTAGGACCTAGCGTACACCGCTGATATGCGGAAGTGACATCACTTCCGCATATTCAGCGTGGTGCGTCCGGCCCCCGCTCTATCTGGTCGGGTCGCCCGCTGATCGAGGTCTGCTGGCTGCGAGGTGAGGGGGTCCCGGTCACTAACTACCTAACGGGGGGGCGCCTGTCACTCACTATCTACCGGTGGTCCCTGTCACTCACTATCTACCGGGGGTCCCTGTCACTCACTATCTAGCGGGGGTCCCTGTCACTCACTATCTAGCGGGGGTCCCTGTCACTCACTATCTAAAGGGGGTCCCTGTCACTCACTATCTAGCGGGGGTCCCTGTCACTCACTATCTAGCGGGGGTCCCTGTCATTATCTAGCG
Organism: Hyperolius riggenbachi; assembly: GCF_040937935.1. Taxonomy (NCBI): domain Eukaryota; kingdom Metazoa; phylum Chordata; class Amphibia; order Anura; family Hyperoliidae; genus Hyperolius; species Hyperolius riggenbachi. The sequence goes on from NC_090649.1 coordinate 281,737,154, forward strand.
GGGGTCCCTGTCACTCACTATCTAAAGGGGGTCCCTGTCACTCACTATCTAAAGGGGGTCCCTGTCACTCACTATCTAAAGGGGGTCCCTGTCACTATCTAAAGGGGGTCCCTGTCACTCACTATCTAACGAGGGTCCCTGTCACTCACTATCTAATGGGGTCCCTGTCACTCACTATCTAACGGGGGTGCCTGTCACTCACTATCTAATGGGGTCCCTGTCACTATCTAACGGGGGTCCCTGTCACTCACTATCTAATGGGGGTCCTTGTCACTCTCTTTCTAACAGGGGTCCCTGTCACTCACTATCTAATGGGGTCCCAGTCACTCACTATCTAACGGGGGTCCCTGTCACTCACTATCTAACGGGGGTCACTGTCACTCACTATCTAAAGCTAGTCCATGTCACTCACTAACTGGGGTCCCTGTCACTCACTATCTAACCTGGAGGTCCCTCTCACTCACTATCTAACGGGGGTCCCTGTCACTCACTACCTAACCTGGGGGGCGCCTGTCACTCACTACCTAACCTGGGGGGCACCTGTCACTCACAAGCTAACCTGGGGGTCTCTGACACTCACTACCTAACCTGGGGGGCTACCATATTAAGGGGGCATTCTGCCTATTTATGTGAAATGCTGTCTATTTATGTGCCTCATGATTGCTGAATTTGTCTTGTTGGGCGCCTTATGATTTGTTGGGGGCCTCAAGATTGCTGAATTTGTCTTGTTGGGGACCTCATGATTTGTTGGAGGCCTCATGATTGCTGAATTTGTCTTGTTGGGGACCTCATGATTTGTTGGAGGCCTCATGATCGCTGAATTTGTCATGTTGGGGGCCCCATGATTGCTGAATTTGTCATGTTGGGGGCCTCACGATTGCTGAATTTGTCATGTTGGGGTCCTCACGACTGCTGAATTTGTCATGTCGGGGGCCTCACGATTGCTGAATTTGTCATGTCGGGGGCCTCACGATTGCTGAATTTGTCATGTCGGGGGCCTCACGATTGCTGAATTTGTCATGTCGGGGGCCTCACGATTGCTGAATTTCTCATGTTCTTAGGCCTCACGAATGCTTAATTTGTCTTGTTGGGGGCCTCCTGATTTGTTGTGGGCCTCATGATTGCTGAATTTGTCTTGTTGGGGGCCTCACGATTGCTGAATTAGTCATGTCGGGGGCCTCACGATTCCTGAATTTGTCATGTCGGGGGCCTCACGATTGCTGAATTTGTCTTGTTGGGGGCCTCATGATTGCTGAATTTGTCTTGTTGGGGGTCACATGATTGCTAACTGCGAGACTATGGGAAAAGCTGAATCCTTATCATATGAGACAATAGCATTAAACCTACTTTTTTAGCTTTTTAAAACAGAAAATAAAACTGGGAGGTTCTAAAAAATTGAATACATTTTTCAGGAGTAGAATGGATGAAATTGTTTATCTTCACAGTTTATTTTTAACTTGGATTTTCCATAATGTTCATGTATGAGTTAAAACGTTTGTACAGTATTTAGTTTAAATTGCTGTTGCCACTTTGCGATAGATAAGTGACTTTTGGGTTGCAGTTTGGGCACTCGGCCTCCAAAAGGTCCGCCACCACTGTCCTAATCTAATGTCCCACCATTGCTAGGTTCATGTAAATTTGTCTCCACCCGTTACCACACCTACATTCTGGTCCATGGCCCACCCATTTTTCGGTGCAACGCGATAAGCGTGCCGCACAACGTGATCCTCATATTTTTGGCATGCTAGCTGCAGTATGCTAAATTCTGCTGCCTACAGTATGTACAGTAATACGCTGTTCTCTAGTGCCTGCACTGTGTGCTGATCTACCTCCAGTGTGTACAGTGTATGGTGTTACTCTGTGCCTTTACTGATTGTAAACCAGCTGTATTCTATGCTGATCCCTGCTACTTTCAGTATATACAGTATTAGCTGTAAAGCCTGGTACACACATACAATTTTGATTAGCCAATTTCAGCTCTGTTCATCAAATTCATTGTCTGTTGGCCCACTTACTGCACGGGGGTGGTAAAATTGGTCAGTGATTGACCAATCAAAATTGTATGTGCATATACATCTTTGATCTATGCCTATACTGATTGTAAATTATCTAAATAAAGGGCAGGGGGCTCCATCCAATATTTCGATGGGCAGGCCCGTTATCTGTAGCTTACACCGCTGCTAAGTTCATGTAAATTTGGCCCCACCCATGGCCATGCCCACTCACCTCATGGCCACGCCCATTTTGCCACCTCCCCACCTAGTGCCAACAGGTGCCTCCGATCTCCAAGGACCCTAGAAACGCCCCTGGAGCTGTCACTGCCTATTCTACAAATTAAAAATAGCAAACCCTCCTATATACTCAACTGCATGGGTGCTTCAGGAGTCATGTGCTGTTCCACCTCATCTCTCGAACTCCTCCTTGCTGGCAGCTACAATGATGTGATCGCTCCCTCCAGAAAACGCTGCGTGTGAATACCATGTGATGGTGTGGGGGGGGGGGGGGATCTTGAGGAGATAGCCAGAACTAAAGATTTCCTAGGCTTGAACTTTAATCATCATTTTATTAATTCATAACTTAAGCCTGCATTTTAATATAACACAGAGGTGACCTTCTCTCAGGAGAAACTAAAGTTGTTAACTAAAAGAATCCCAGTCAATTGTCAGGCCACTGAATGACATTCCAGGGTTATCCCTGGTTGTCCTGAAATATGAGTACTCAGTCTTGCCTACAGTTGTTTACAGATAATAAAACCAGCCAGGAACAGAGACTACATCTGATCCAGAAGGGCTATCCAAATTATTGAATTGTATTTTATGAATTATGAACTAGCTGCTATAGACTGTATAGAAGGGAATGTAAAGGCGTATAAGTGGAGTACAGCAGGGTTAATCTTTTGCATACTAAGGCCCCCTGCACACTGCATGCGGTTCTGATTTTTAATCGTTTTTTACACGCGATTCCAATATCCGATTTTTAATCTACTGCATGCTGCATTTTTTTCTGCTTTTTTCTGTTGATAGCATTCAGGGAAAATCGGAATCGCAAATCAGAATCGGAATTGCAAATCAGATTTGCAGTGTGCATGGAGCCTCAGCTTTCGGCTTTGTCAACTTTGCTGTCATTCAGTGAATGTTTTCTTAATTTCCTCTCTATAGATTATCCAAAGGTTACATTAATAGCACTGTATCTAATAAGCTTGTGCTTTTTTTTACAGGTTGTATATTTTGGAGACAGTATGCGGTCAGATATTTTCTCAGCCCGTCACTATAGCAACTGGGAAACTGTCCTCATCCTTGAGGAGTTAGAAGGAGGTGAAGGCCATGAACCAGATGTGACAGATTATGGGTCCTCCTTAAAAAAGAAGGGAAAGTATGATGTAAGTGATCTTTGCAGAAATGTTTTTTGCAGGAATCTTACATATATGCATCTCTATGAATGTGCACATTTAAATTGTGACATCTCTTATCATATTTGCCTAATGACTACAGGGGCATCAAATTTGTTTCTGATTTTAAAGGACCAGTATTACAAAGATTGTAAAATTTAATATGTGTACACATACAAATAAGAAGTATGTTTCTTCCAGAGTAAAATGAGCCATACATTACTTTTCTCCTATGTTGCTGCCTTTCACTTACAGAAAGTAGTAGAAATCTGACAGAATCAACAGGTGTTGGACTAGTCTAGCTCCTCATTGGGGATTCTCATGGTTTTCTTTATTTTCAAAAGCATTTCCTGAATGGCAATTGTTCCAAGACCTCCATCCAACTAACAAATCAGTGTGCAAGGATGCTTTGTATAAATCCTTTTCAGGGAGTGACTTTATAAAAAAAAAAGAACATACTGAGAATCCCCCATGAAGAGATGGACTAGTCCAAAACCGGGTGGTTCTGTCAGATTTCCACTACCTACTGCAAGTGACAGCAACATAGGAGAAAAGTCATTTGTGGTTCATTTTACTCTGGAAGAAATGTACTTCTTATTTGTATGTGATTACGTGTATTTTAACCAGTTTACCCCCAAGGGTTTTTATCCTAATGGACCAGAGCAATTTTCAGTTGTCAGTGCTCCTCCCTTTTATTCCCTAATAACTTTATTACTACTTATCACAAGAAAATGATCTATACCTCGTTTTTTTCGCCACCAATTAGGCTTTCTGTGGATAGAACATTTTGCTAAGAATTTTTTTATTCTAAATGCGTTTTAATGAGAAAAACAGAAAAAAAAATCATTATTTCTCAGTTTTCAACCATTATAGTTTTAAAATTAAACATTCTCCTGTGGATAAAACAAACACGTTTTATTTGCCCAGTTTTCCCGATTATTAAACCGTTTAAATTCTGTCCCTATCACAATGTATAGCGACAGTATATTATTTTGAAATATAAGTGTTATTTTTCTGTTCTGTTTTTTTTTTTATTCTGGCCATAATTACAAGCCCCATGTAATAAATTAAAATTAATTTCCCCCCATAAAATATAAATTAACAAAGCTGAGTCCCTAAGGCAACAATTTTTTTTTTTTTTAAGCTGATTTTTTTTACAAGTGTTTTTTTTTTTGGGGGGGAGGGTTGGAAGTGTAATTTTATTAAGATCTGTATGTACTTGAAAATGAATGTATTTTGTAGGTGTAATATACTTTTTGGCCACAAGATGGCGCTAGTGAACACTTGTTATAGGAAGTGTTCACTTTTTTTTTTCTTCACTTTATTTAATTGTTACATTTCCTGTTATTGTGAATGGACGTAGCCGCTGTTCGCGATCACGTCCATTCACTCCAGGCACTGCGATTGGGTAGAGGACCGTTCAGTCTTCTTCCCCAATCACACAGCACGGAAGCCCGACGTAAACAGCGGCGGTAGCGGCGCACACACACGGCGGTAGCAGCGGCGGGAACGCGCGACGTATTAAAACGTCATGTTGCTGTTAATAGCGGTAAGCATGACGTTTTAATACGTTAGGATGTCAGTAAATGGTTAACTTTTACAGTTTTTTGTGACATTGGTCCTTTAAATTCTTCTCGTTGTACTGATATTGCTATGCTTGAAAAAGCACCGCATTGTTGTAGTCTTAAGAGTAATAAATATTCCAGAAGTAAGGACTAAAAATGTATTTTTACTTTTAAGGCTTTAACACTAATTACTGCAGATCTTAATTTAGACTCTTTATTTACTGGTACATTTGAATGCTAAGAGTTGGTCTTAAAAAAAAAGATAAGCAATCAAAATAGAAGGTATAATTCTGCCAGATACTTTGCTGGGGAACAGAAGAGCCCTCATGGTCATGTGCCCAGATGCTGGTGCCTCCCCAGCCTCTGCCTTTGCTATAGTTAATGTAAATGTTAACAGAGTTAAGCAAACTACATTACATAGTTTGCTTATCTCATATAACATGTAACAAGCATTTTTATATTTGTGTAGCGCACGCTACAAACAAGCAATGTACTAATAACATATAAGTGTGGCCACACAAAGCCTGATCTGAAAGATGGACCCCTTTATTAAAGGAAGGGAAGGTTAGTAGTTAGGGACCCCTCACAGCTCTAAGCCCCTGTGGTGCCTGTGCTCCCTGTAGTTGTACCCCTGGTAAGGAGCAGTTTTGATGCTGAAACAAGGATCATTAACATACAGATATTCTGGTAGTCACTATTGATTTTCTTTAAGAGGAGGAGAGGGCTCGTACTCACCCACCTCTTTTGTTTTCAAAGCGTTTTCATTTATTTTCGGGGGGGGGGGGGGGAGTAGGGGTAATCAGGATAAATGACAAGCTGGGAGTTGGAGTCTGATTATTTTTGTACTGACTCTGCGGCCCTGTTTCAAATAAACTTAGCATATATCTGGAAACTGAAGTTTTGCAAATCCATAATTGTGGTGGGACAATCCATTCAACTGCTTTTGTTCAAGAATCGAATTGCCTGCATGGCAAATGAATGATTTTTTAAGTGATCCAGCTTCACTTTAGTATTACCTACAAACAATAAAGAGGCAGTGTAGTGAATGTAGTAAATTAATTCAGGATACCCTTTTGTCTGATAATTCTCCTGGTTTCAGCATCAGGAACACTTCCTATATCACTATATTGCTATGGGTATGTAGACTTGCCCTCCCAGTGTTGTCTCAGCCTAGACTGTTTAGCCATGCAGAATTTTCTTCCCAGAGGATTCTGGGAGACCAGGTATATTTTCAACTGGCTATAGAACTTTTAGGAAATAAACATTCTACAGAGATCAACTTACAGAACTAAAGATGGCACCTGTGATACATTTCAGATTGCAAATCGGGGTGAGGAAAGATTTTACAATTTGTAAACACTGACTAAATGTATACTTAAAGGACAACTGTAGTGAAAGGTATATGGAGCAGTCATATGTATTTCATTTTAAACAATACCAGTTACCTGGCAGCCCTGCTGGTCTATTTGGCTGCAGTAGTGTCTGAATAACACCAGAAACAAGCATGCAGCTAATTTTGGCAGATCTGACAATAATGTCAGAAACACCTGATCAGCTACATGCTTGTTCAGGGTCCATAGATAAAAGCATTAGGGGCAGAGAATTGGCAGGGCTGCCAGGCAACTAGTATTGTTTAAAAGAAAAGAAAAATGGCAACCTCCATATCCCTCTCACTTCAGGTTTCCTTAACCACTTTACCCCCAGCGGTACGAATTTCTCCGCCCCTTTTTTCCCTCCTAAAAAACCAGGGACGGAGAAATCCGTACCTTCCGCGCTCCCGCCGCTCGTGCGCGCGCACCCGCCGCTCGTGCACGCCGCCGCCCGCTCGCCCGGAGATCAATGAACGGGAAAATCCATTCCTGTTCGTTGATCTAGCCCCCGCAATGATCTGCTGCTTCTTTCAGAAACAGCGAGATCATTGTGAGTCTCCCAGCCTCCTACTGCTTCCTGTAAGCGTCCTTCCGGACTGCTTCCTGTAAGCGTCCTTCCGGACGTTGTAAACAAACACTCTGTGGCCATCTTGTGGCCAAATAGTAAACTACACCCTAAAAGCATTTTACATATATAAACATTACATTTACACAATAAATTAACTCATTACCTCCCACACTCCCCAATTTTTATTTTTTTATTGTAATTAAAAAAAAAAAATACAATAAAAAAAAAACTGAACTTTTTAAATATTTATGTCAAGAGGGTATAACACTGTTACTTTATAAACTGCGGGCTTGTAATTAGGGATGGATGCAAAACTGAAAAAAATGCACCTTTATTTCCAAATAAAATATTGTCGCCAAACATTGTGATAGGGACATAATTTAAATGGTTTTATAACCGGGACAAATGGGTTAATACATTTCATGGGTTTTAATTACAGTAGCATGCTTTATTTAAAAACTATAATGGCCGAAAACTGAAAAATAATAATTTTTTCCCACATTTTTTCCTATTTCCCCATTAAAACACATTTAGAATAAAATAATTCTTGGCATAATGTCCCACCTAAAGAAAGCCCAATTGGTGGCAAAAAAAACAAGATATAGTTCATTTCATTGGGATAAGTAATAATAAAGTTATAGACGAATCAATGGAAGGAGCGCTGAAAGGTGAAAATTGCTCTGGTGGTCAGGGGGTAAAACCCCTCAGTAGTGAAGTGGTTAAGGGCCCGTTTCCACTTGTGCAGTGCGAATTCATTGCAGAAAACGCGAAAAGAAATTTGCATGCGGATGCAAATTTTACCATGAATTTACGTAAGTTTTTCGAGTTTTTTTGGTAAGTATGCGAATTTAACCATGTCAGTGCTTGTGTGCTTTTACATGATCGGTCTCCCTAGTGCTCTTCTTCAATGGTTGACAGGAAAGAAGAAGGGTGATGCAATTAATGAAGAACAAGGGAAGAAGCACCAGCCTCTGTATTCATGCACAAGTTATTTGCGGTGCAGATGACAAATCACACATACATCAATTGTGGCGGGTTGCCCAGGCAAACAGGTTTAGAGAGGTGGCCACTCAAAACCGCTTACAGCTGTTTCACAGGGTGGTAACGCTTGGCCATCTCTCCACAGACGTTTGCCTGGGCACCCCGCCACAAATGTGATTTGTGATCTGCACAGCAGATAAATTACAGACGAATACTCAGGTTGGTGTCCTTTGTTTTCTAAAATATTAGCAGTAATATTTGAAAAAAACTCTGTAGTTTGTTGTCGGAAACAAAAGTTTTTGTTTGGAAATCCCACCAAATCATGCATAGCATTACATTTGCTGGATATAGGATTAAACTATGGAAGATGCAAGCTACAGAGTGCAGTGTGTTTGTAGTTATTTATTACACCTATGAGATCATAGCAGACACAGGACATACACTGATTTCTTGCAGCTGTGGGAGCTGCTCGCCAAAGTTAACAAAAACAACTTTCAGGATCCTGGGAGGCATTCAGCTAGAAAATAAGCGTGCTTTATCTAAAGCTTTGCAGCCACCAATGATTTTAAAATGCTACAAAGTTAATTCTGGAAAATAACAATGAGAAGTCGTACGCAAACATATGCCACATAGTCACATTCAAAAATGAGTTTCCTGGTTATTAATATGATGTTAAAAGTGTGGAACTCCTCTAACTGAAAAAATTATCTGTGCATAAAAATAGTTAGAGAAACGGTCAAATTAATAATTGGTCAGTTCCATTTAGTTTTTCTGTAAACTATCTAGATTTGGTTGGCTCAGTTTTTATAGAAAATGAGGCAGGCTGCTGATGTATACACTTTACTATGGTTCTGGTGGATCTAAATGTCAGACAACTCTTGGTAGTAAGGATAGACCTACGAGACCTTTGTGGTCCTCCAGGCTGAAAAATAAAGACAGTTTTTGTATCCACATTCTGCACCATCAGATAATAGCTGAAATACTTATCTAGTTGTCCCCACTTACCAGAAAAATAAGCCCAAACCTCCTCTCATTTTAAACACAGTGAGTAATAAATCCAGTTTGCCTCCTGTAAGTGTACTGTGCGTAGCTAAGGGAAGAACAACATTATGGGGTTTTGCTGCCCAGGTGCAACTGGCGTTTAGGCAGGCAGGGATTAATGTGTCTGCATCAAAGGGTTTTGATGTGAGTGAGGACGGAGTTGGGGTAGTTCAGGCAGGGGTTAGTTATGGGCTGAATATGAAATTTTGGGTTCGCAAATTTCAAATCCGAATCTCCGCAAAATGTGAGAATTTGCAAATCTCCTTAGACTTCAACGGCAGACGAATGTCCTTCCCTTAGCTACGCACAGTCCAGAGGATTTTTGTTTTCAGAAAGTCCTTATAGTTTTTGAGAAAATCAAAACATGCGGCTAATCACTCAGAAATGTGTACAGTACATTGCTACTGTTTCTACCTTGCAAATTTATACATCCATGTTGTCAGGGAATTCCAAATATGGTAGAAGAGCAAAAATAAAATCTGTTTCTTATTGGGTTGATTTTAGGGTCTTCAGCATCCAGAAGTATATTCTTTTTCAAAGAAATGGGGATCCTACTTTGCTGACCGCATTTCCACTATGAAGAGCACCCAGGACACACTCACTATGACATGGTGTTGCAGCAGTATTCGAGACTACAGCACAATTACCATTCCAAGCATTACGGCTATAGTAGGTGAGTTGTGAGCATCGATAGGTCAGATAAAGCTCTACTTCACCCTCCCAGGTTTTTCATTGTTAGCAAAGCAATGCTTTGTACACACGATGCAACTTTCCATCAGATTGACAGGTGAATCGATTTTTTTTGTCAGGTCCGATCTGATTTCCGATCATTTTTCTGATTGATTTTCCGATCACTTCTTTAGAAAATCTATCAGAAAAACAATTGCAAATCAGATAGGACCTGTAGGAAATAATGATTTGACTGTCAATATGACTGAAATTGCATCATGTGAACCAGACATTTAATAGGGAACTTTGTCATTACTTACACCACCTTTATATTTGATGCAGCTGTTCCAGCCAAATTCCCTTAGACAAAGAGAGCCGTGTGACCCAGCATGCAACTGGCTTGCAGCCCAAAGAACTCCTACTGAGATTCTGCAGAGTAACTATTTCCTGGTTTCATGGGAGCACAGAAACAGTTAACCCCCTGTGTTTACATATAGCCTGTCTGATTGGCGGCACAACCTCGGCACAGATCAGACAGAGATGATAGCTCAAATTACAGTGGCTTATTATTAGCAGATAAAGGAGAATTAGACAGGCTGTTATCTTTAAATATACACTTGGTCAGTTTCTCTGGGCCAGATTTATCAAAGCATTAGCAACAGTTTTTTCTTCTAAAACTGTTCTAACCAGCAGAGGAACAGTTGTGCATGATAGTAAGAAACGTCTCAAATCCTACTTAATACCGCAGTTTAGCATGGATTTCTAGAGCTGCACTACAGATAAGAAAAGTGCAAATCCATCCCTAAACTGCTGCAGATTAAGCAGTGCTTCATAGCAGTTCTCCAGATAGTGCAGCAGTGCAAGCTAGATGTGATTTGTGAAGGGCTCCTCCCCCCTTACTCAGAGCCTGCTGACAGCAAATGGTTACCTCAGCAACAGCAATTTCCCTCACACACAGCACTGCCTGAGAGACCTTCCTAACTTCTCCTATTCTTAACTGTTTAAGAATGAATCTGCACTATGTAGTGATTTCTTAGAATGTCTGAGACGGTTCTGCACGGATTTCTAAAAACCTACCAATATTTTGTCTCAGACAAACTCTTGATAAATGTTTTCTGTGTTTTCCTTCTCTCCTGTGGAAGAGTTGAGGTGCTCTTTAAGGCTGCTTGAAATTTTACAGGTGCAAGCACCCAGCACACTAAAATGCTAAATCTGTACATGATCAGTTTCTAATAACAAAAGGAGGTGCTTAATTGGAAGCACAGATATATAACAGAGCTGCTGTATTCCGGGTAAAGTAGTGACCACAAAAATAATTCCAGTGAATTTTCAACTTATTGGTTAATAGTATGAGTGCAAGCATACAGGGGCTGTAAGTTCCCATCTGTTTTTTCCCGGTAGTTGAACCCTTCAAACCACAATTATTCCAGACAAAGCTTGAGTCTTGCAAATATTGACCATTATACAAACACCAATGACACTAACAGCATTGCTAAGTAACACTGCGCAGCTTCCATACTGATTTCACATATGGTAATCATTCATTTTATAAGTATTGCATTGAATGTAATTTGTTCTGTTGAAGTTCAAATTATTTCATGGGAAGCTAAAGTGAACTTCCAGACTGAAAATCTACTCAGCAGCACTGAAAAGGCTTGTTGTTTCTTTAACAGTTTCACACCATCAGAACTTTGTTTTTCTTACCCAAGCCTCATTTTTAGCTGCACGGAAGCTAAGCTCTGCCCCATCAAAGAAATCTGCCCGGGCATTTTTCCCCTGATTCTGTGCAAAGCATGATGGGATTTCTGATGTTGTTCTCGTTGCCTAGTGCACGCAGCTGGGAGGGTTGATCAGGATACAGGACAGTTGGAACTGTCTCATGCTACCTGTCACCTCCTTTCAACGAAAAAGATGGCTGCCCCATGAAAGCACAAACATTTGCCTGTTTTTTTAAAACATGATGACTGTATGTTTGTTTAGACTGAAGTTCCTCTTTAATCTCTGTAAAATGTTGCCTAATGTCACCCTTTGTGTGATAAGCATTATGGAGATACTATTAATAGAAGAGTGGAGGTATTTATGATCCAGGTCTTCATGCAATTTACATTTTCTCCTAGGAGATCATTTTTATCTTCTGTAGTAATTAAGATTTTTGCACTTTGCAACTAAAAAACTACCAAAAAGTAAGTAAAAAAGTACCATCACAATTATATCGAGTATTTTCTTGCTTGCTGGTGGCTTGAAATGTATTTTATTCATCAGGTGTAAAATGTCAACTGGGAGAAAATTCAGGAGAAAAAAGTGAATTGAATAGGGGCCCTAGAACTCACACTGAGTAATAATGCTGAACGTTCAGCAACTAGTTAATCTGAAGAACCACAGCCAATATGTGAAAAATGAAGTTATTCTAGAACACGTAAGCATATTCATAAACCAGATGTGAGGTTGCACATTTTTATTGTGTAACCAAAATGCTGCATTTGTTTTTTTTGGTTTTCTTAAGAGCAAGTATTCTGCAGATGGAATTTCCTGCAAAGAGTTTTACTTCATTATCAGAATCGGTAAATAATTAACTGAAGAAAACCTGTAAGAGTAATCATTCTGCCAAAGAGGTTGTCTTAAAATTACTTCCAGAGCGCAGAGAAAACGTATGTGGGAAGTCCCAGAGAACCCTGATGAATGAACTACAGGCCGCCCTCACAGTTCAGTTAATGTCATTGCTTATGCTTCCAATATTATAAAGGCAAAATGGTATGCATGGAAGGGCTGCAAGGTGAAAATAAGCGCAAAACAAGAGGAACACAAAGGCTTGTAAAATAAAACATTGACTACCTCCAAAACTTGGGATAGCAATGAGTAAAAAGTAGGAACTTCTGGAAGATGTGGGTTCTGTTACATCAGATGTAAAGCTAACAGAATTAACCATAATAAAATATCACGATAAAGGTAAATTATGGTAGTGTTGGTGTGCTCAATTTGCCGTAGCAAAGCATGAATTCAGCTCAGTACCAGAAAGTATCAGTCTATGATTTGATTTGGATCATGCAGCAGAACAATGCTTTGAAGAAGTAGAGCAAGTCTGCCTCTGAATGGCTGAAAACTTCCATAAGCTTAAAAGATATGCCCAATAAAAAAAAACAGATCTACTTACCTGGGGCTTCCTCCAGCCCCTGGCAACCTATATGTCCCTTGCCGCAGTTCTGGTGTCCCGTGATCCCCTCCATTGGAGATGCCGACTTTGCCAGGTCGTCATCTACTACGCCTGCGCGAGCGCACGGCTGTGCCGCTCACAATCACACTCATGTGCTTGGAGTGTTCTGTGCAGGCGCAGAATTACTATGCCTGCGCAGAATGCATCTGGCTACGGTAGCGCAATTGCGGCCGCGTGTTCACGCAGGCGCAGTAGATGACGACCTGGTAAGGTGTGATGTGATTTCAATGGCCTCAATTCTGGTAGCTATGTGAAGTAAATATTTTTTTTTTTATATTTTTTTGTAGGTAGGTATTTCAGCGGTAAGCATGCAGTAAATAAGTAATAGTAGTCTTTAATTGTCTTCGATAAGTTAAGATCGTCTTTGGAAGATTTTTTTTTTTTGAGGGGGAAGGTGTATTTGATTATGTAGCAACCTATGAAAAGTATATTTATAGGTATCCCTTATAAAAAAAATCCAGTAAATATTTGGAGTTTTCCTGAAAGATGGCCCGAAAGTTTTTGCCGGCGAACTTAGCGAGTTCGGCCAGCCCCCTATACCACATAATTGGGCTAAACTTTGACCCTCTACATCACAGTCAGCAGACACATGGCAGCCAATCAGGTTGCACTCCCTCCTGGACCCCCCGCCCCCCCTACAAAAACGCTGTTGCGTCGGCCATTTTCTCACTCTGTCTGTTGCCTGCTGCTATTTGTTGCTGAAAAGCACCACAAAAAAGCTCTTTTGAGAGCTAATGTTCTTGTGATGTGGTTTTTTTTGTGTGTGCCACTGACACTGCATATACAGCCCTGTCTGTCGCAGCTGGCCCTTGCTATACTGTGCCAGGCCCAGCACAGTCAGTGCATATCTTTCACTGCATCTGTGTGACTGCACATTGTATTATACCAGTCAGTGCATACCTTTCACTGCATCTGTGTGACTGCACATTGTATTATACCAGTCAGTGCATACCTTCCACGGCATCTGTGTGACTGCACATTGTATTATACCAGTCACTGCATACCTTTCACTGCATCTGTGTGACTGCACACTGTAATATACCAGTCACTGCATACCTTTCACTGTGTGACGGCACACTGTATTATACCACTGTGGCTGCAACAACAAAACAAAAGGCATGTACAAGTGTCAATTTCACCTGCTGATCTTTCACTTCCTCCTCCTCCCCCCCCCCCCCAATATGGACAAAATAACAGGCAGAGGCAGGCCACCTGGCAAGTCTGCTCGAGGTCGTGATTTCATGCGGCCCTTGACCAAAGTACAGTGTTCAGAGGGCACGTACCATCAACCCCCAAGATTGTCAGGACGTAGTTGACTATTCCTCAGCTTCCGCACGGAACCGTGACATATCTTCCTCCTCCTACACTACCTGCTGATCCATGTATACACATGCAAGATGTTTTCAAGCACTTTATGCCTCCAATTTAGGAATGCAATGTGATTTGTTCTTTAGGGATTATAACCCTGCTGTGCATCAAATCCGTAATTTTCCCCGGGACTTTTGGTGTGTATCCCACTCCACCATGCCCCCCTCCAGGTGTTAGACCCCTTAAAACATCTTTTCCATCACTTTTGTGGCCAGAAACAATGTAGTTTTTCAAGTTCGCCTGCCCATTGAAGTCTATTGCGGTTCGCCGAGTTTGCCGGTTTGCAACTGCAAAATGCGTACAAATTGACTTTACCTCCAAGTACGGGCAGGTCTTAACCTGATCGGTAAACTATGTGCTAACATGCCCTTTAATTTCCATGAGAATAGATATTTTTGGTAAAATTAATGCAAAATTACCTCATGAATTACCTCATAATTTACCTCACGAGGTAAATATGACTAAAACCTACGAGAATTGCTAAATGCCATTACCTCATGAGGTAAATTACCTCGCATAAAGTAATTTGTTTGATAACCCCACCAGAATTGAGGCCAGTGTAATTATGTAATTTTGCACTTTAGCACTGAAACTCTGGAATCTGGCACTTTTGTACCCTTGACGACACCCCCCCAAACCCCCCTCCCGCCTGACAAGGTGAAACATGTAGGGCTGGTGTGGGGTGGTTGTGAAATTTACATTTTAGCAGTGTGAGTTTAGGAGACAAACCCTACTATTGTATCTAGGATATCGAGAATAGACTACATTTACAGCCAGCTGTTGGTCACTTAGGGCCTGATTCACAAAGTGGTGCTAACAGTTAGCACCGTGGTGAAAAGCTCTTTATCATGCCTAAACTCTGTTTAGGCATGATAAGTTTAGGTGTGATAAGTTTAGGTGTGATAAGTTTAGGCATGATAAGTTTAGGTGTGATAAGTTTTTAGGCGTGATAAGTTTAAGCACCAACTGGGTTAGCACCGCAGTGCACAGCTGATCAAAAGTTTTGCGCTAGCATAGAGTTTAATGGCGCTGCTTTGCGTGCAGGACTTTGCGCGCGTAATAACCTTATCTAAACTTAGCATGCCTAAACTTATCACACCTAAACTTATCATGCCTAAACTTAGCATGCCTAAACTTATCATGCCTAAACTGAGTTTAGGCATGATAAAAATGGTTATCACGCCTAAAGTCTTTAACTGGGTTATCACCGCTTTGTGAATCGAGCCCTTAGTATTCAATATCAACTCTACCTTAGATTTTAGAATGTATTAACCACTTAGCAACTTCTGCCACGCTTTTCTACAGCCCTGTTTATAAACACATGTAAACGCTTGGTTCTGTTTTCTATTTTTAGAAAACAGAGTTAGTATAGCACCATCTTGTGGCCAACAAGTAAAACTACTTCCAAATACACCATTATAAACTTACCATAGAAAAATGTAATACATTTTCTTATTTTTTTTTTAAACTCCTTCACCCTTAACCCAAAATAAAATATTATCGCCATACATTGTACTAGGGACACAATTTAAACATTGTAATAACTGGGACAAATGGGCAAATGAAATGTGTCTTTTTTATCTACAATAGCACATTTTATTTTTTAACTACAATGGCTGAAAGCTGAGAAATTGTAATTTTTTTTTTCATTTTTTTTCTTCTTATTCCCTGTCAAATGCATATAAAATAATATAATTCTTAGCATAAAGTACTGGCCAAAGAAAGCCTAGTTTGTCCCGCAAAAAAAATTATATATACACTCACCTAAAGGATTATTAGGAACGCCATACTAATACGGTGTTTGACCCCCTTTCACCTTCAGAACTGCCTTAATTCTATGTGGCATTGATTCAACAAGGTGCTGAAAATATTCTTTAGAAATGTTGCGTCATATTGATAGGATAGAATCTTGTAGTTGATGGAGATTTGTGGGATGCACATCCAGGGCACGAAGCTCCCGTTCCATCACATCCCAAAGATGCTCTATTGGGGTGAGATCTGGTGACTGTGGGGGCCATTTTAGTACAGTGAACTCATTGTCATGTTCAAGAAACCAATTTGAAATTATTCAAGCTTTGTGACATGGTGCATTATCCTGCTGGAAGTAGCCATCAGAGGATGGGTACATGGTGGTCATGAAGGGATGGACATGGTTAGAAACAATGCTCAGGTAGGCAGGCGCGGCGCCAGGGGGTGCTATGGGGTGCTGAAGCACCTCCTAAATTTGTACAAGCACGCTATTAGCACCCCCTAAAAAAACAGGTGCTGATTTTATTTTATTTTTTTTGTAGCAGCAGCTGGCGCCATTCTGTTGCTTTAGTTTGACCCACCCAGCCCTGGCTGCCAGTCACTAGCCCTGTAGCCCAGCCCAAGCCCCGTCTCCATGGCACTCACACGCTGTCCCCCTTGCTGTGTGCGGCCGACGTCAGACGTTCCGTGTGCAGCGCATGCTGACGTGACGTCACTCGGCTAGGCAGCATAAAACTGCGCATGCCACGTGTGTTGGCGTGGTGAGGGCAGAGCCGTGAGGAGAGAGGAGAGAGGAAGCCGAGAGCGAGATGAGATGAGCCGGAGGATTGTTGTGAGTCACTCTCAGTCCCCCAGCCAGTTCAGCGTAGGCATCAGGCGGGGGGGGGGGGGTGGGGGGGGTTGGTTCCCGCCCAGGGTCTGGGCTGGGGTCTTTCATTGCCTGCCGCCCAGCTGCCGCTACATGGGCCAGCCAGGCCCACTGGGCCTGGTTAGGCTGGCTGCCAGACAGTGCCTGCCTCTGTTTACTGTGGGGCAGCTGTGGGAATCGGGATGGGCCGGGCCAGGTGTGTGTGTAGGCTCTGGCCTGGCCGCTGGCGCCATTTTGATTGCACAGACAGATGATGGGTCGGGAGGTGTTGTTTTAGGCTCTGGCCTGGCCGCTGGTGCCATTTTGACTGCACAGTCAGATCTGTGACAGTTCTGACTGTGCAGTCAAAATGGCACCAGCAGCCAGGCCAGAGCCTAACACAACACCTCCCGACCCGACCTGACCCAGCCAGAGAGAGACACACAGACTGCCTGGACTGCAGTGCCTGGATTTATAGTGGTGCAGCACTGAGACTGAGTGAGTCTGTGAGACTGTGATGGTAGGGGGGCGATTTGTCTGTTGATGGGGGGTAGCTCGGAGGAGGAGGAGGGGTGGTGGTGTGGTGTAGGCTGTACATAATCATGTCACTGTGTCCTCAGAGGAGCTCACACTCTAATCGTGTCAGTGTAATGTCCATACTATATTTATATAGCAGTAACATCTTATCAAGCACTTTACAGAGCACATAGTCAGGTTCTCGGAAGAGCTCACAATCTAATCCGACCATACTCCTATATCCTAACATATCATTATGTATGTATATAGCACTGGAATATACTCCAGCACTTTACCACGCCCCTCTTTTGATGACCACGCCCTCTTTTTTGGCCTCGCCCCCATAAATGTTTACAATACCTAGCCCCCCTGCAAAATTATCCAGCACCTGCTTAGCACCCCCCCAAAAAATGTCCATGGCATGGCACTAAGGGGCCTAAAGTGTGCCAAGAAAACATCCCCCACACTATTACACCCCCACCACCTGCCTGTACAGTGGTAACAAGGCATGATGGATCCATGTTCTCATTCTGTTTACACCAAATTCTGACTCTATCGAGACTCATCAGACCAGGCTACATTTTTCCACTCTTCAACTGTCCAATTTTGGTGAGCTTGTGTAAATTGTAGCTTCTTTTTCCTATTTGTAGTGGAGATGAGTGGTACCCGGTGGGGTCTTCTGCTGTTGTAGCCCATCCACCTCAAGGTTGTGAGTGTTGTGACTTCACAAATGCTTTGCTGCATACCTCGGTTGTAACGAGTGGTTATAACAGTCAACGTTGCTCTTCTTTCAGCTAAATCAGTCGGCCCATTTTCCTCTGACCTCTAGCATCAACAAGGCATTTTCGCTCACAGGACTGCTGAATACTGGATGTTTTTCCTTTTCACACCATTCTTTCTAAATCCTAGAAATGGTTGTGCGTGGAAATCCCACTAACTGAGCAGATTGTGAAATACTCAGACCGATCCATCTGGCACCAGCAACCACCATGCCACGCTCAATATTGTTTAAATCACCTTTCTTTCCCATTCTGAGATTCAGTTAGGAGTTCAGGAGATTGGCTTCACCAGGACCATGCCCCTAAATGCATTGAAGCAACTGCCATGTGATTAGTTGATTAGATAATTACATTAATGAGAAATGCAACAGGTGTTCCTAATAATCCTTTAGTTGAGTGTAGATCATTTCAGTGTGATAATTATCGATAAAGTTATTACCGAATGAATGGGAAGGGCTTTTGAAGGGGAAAAAACCTGGAGCTGGTTAAACTGGAGATCTAGTCTCCACTACTGCACATGTGTGATCCTATCCACACGTTTCCTCAATCGGGCTCCTGTTACTTTTGTTCTGACGCATGCGCAGAATACTCCTGATGACAGAAGCGTGATCCAGCAGGCTTCCAGACCAGACCACGCATGTGCAGTAGCTGGGACAAGAGCCACAGTTGCAGATCTTTCTGATGGGACAGCAGCACGTAGGAGAGGTCCCAGAGGATACCGAAGAAGCCCCAGGTAAGTAAACATCCAATCACTTACCAATTTTACTACCTCCATGTAATATGAGGGTAAACAGCTATTGAATACTATGAACAGATTGTGTTGGTAAACCCTCATACTACATGAAGGTTATAAAATTGACCAGTGATTGGCCAATTATAATTGAAAGTGTGTACTAGGCTTTAGGGTGTGCACACATCAATTATTGGCCAATTTTACCATCTCCATGTAGTGTAGGGGCCAACAGACTTTAAGATTGTGTATGTTATTACCAGAACATTTCTTCCAGGGTGCTCTGGTAAAGACACATAGCCACTTTGACCATGCATCCTGAGAGAGCCCATGCCTTGTTGCCTACCACTGATGCCAGAATCAACAGTGCTTATGTTCATGACATATTTTATTGCTCTGTGCCACCCACTATGACTGTCAGATACCTCCTAAATTCTCCATCATGACAGGCATTGTCATCTTCATGTGGCGTAAGTTCAGAGCCTCCTCTTAGGGCCAGGTCCCACGAGAAGTGTTTTCAGTGCACTTGCTGATCGCTAGCAATGGGCAAAGTGTTAGGACTCTGGAGCTCTATGGGGATGATTCTACTTCAGCTTTGCGATTTGTATTAAATTGCAGATGTGCTGCCTGCAGCACTTTCTGAGAGACTTTGCTTGAAGGAAGGTTGCAAAATCAGACATTCCTTCAAAATGGCTAGGAAAATCGCTTGGTGAAATGTGAAAAAATTGTGATTTGCGATTGCTAGTGGGACCCAACCCTTAGATGCTGATGATTAGTGTTGGTGTTTGAATTTGGCATAGCAAATTTGGAACACCTGAATACTCCCAATTACCTCTGTTGAGTACCAAACAAATGAACAGGGTCAGGAGGAGTTCACCGTGCATGTCAATATATGTTTCACGTGACTTTGATACTTCCTCCTTCTGATTTGCTGAATTTGAACATTAATAGTACTGATGATGATGCCTGGCTTCTTCCATGTTGGAACTACATAGAAATTTGGGTGCAACTAACTATGTTGGGGTGACGTTAATGCGGAAGGGTGTCGGAAGGGTGTGGGAAGAGGGCAGAGTAATGTGTCCCACATACCAGAATGCATCATATTGGAAGGTCTGGCATTACACAGTGTCTTATTTCTTCTTGTGAATGGCATCTACTGACTGTGTATAGCTGTTGCTTCTAGTTCCAAAGAAAACCAATGAATATTGGGTCATGGCTAAACTGATGACACAGTGATGCAACAGACATTACAAGCTGCACTTGTGGTTTCAGTCTGAGCAGAGCCTGCTTTGATTTGTGAGTTGGTTTTCCAGTGAGACATGACAAGTATATCACAGTGCCTGAGCATATCCTTGCTGTTAGCAAAAATGTGTCTGCCTTTTAATGACTCGTTAGGGCAACAGCAACAACAAACTGTCAGAAACAGATTGTTTTTCTTTATCACACTATCACAATCATAACATGACACTGGGAGAAAACCGATTAGTGCAACTTGCAATGTCATTTCCAGCATCTGATTATTGTCTTCAAGAATGAGAAATATTAATTTTAAGGGCAGAGACACACTGCAGAGTGCTTTTTCATCCGTTTGCATTTTACTCCCATTGACTTGCATTAAAATCACTGCAAAACCGAAGCAAAATGACCACAAACAGAAAAATTATAACTATACTCCCCCCTTAGGGCCCGTTTTCCACTGCAGCGAATCTGCATGCATTTTCTGCATGCAGATTCGCATAACCCATTACAAATAATGGGACTGTTTCCACTTGTGCGGGATTCTGTGCGCTTTGTTGTGCAGAAAAAAATCTGCATGGCAGATCCATCGGAATTTGCACGGCGCACACCTGCACGTGATTCGTCAGTAATGAAATAGGAAAACCGCGAAAGCGTTTTAGTCTTTCGGTCTTCCTGGCGTTTCCGCGTGCGTGTTCGCTTAAAAACCTATTTTAATGCTTGCCGGCATTAACATGGTTAAAATCGCGTTGTCAAAACCACGAGCGATTCCGCGTGAAAATCCGCATAGAAATGGCAACGAAACCGCAACCGCATGCAGATTCGTTGCCGCGATTTTCCCATCAAAATTGCGCCGCACAAGTGGAAACGTACCCTTAAAGAGGGCCCGAACCTCCGATTTTTGGTTTGCGAACTTCCGCAAAAGTTCGGTTTGCGCGAACTTTCACGAACCGCAATAGACTTCAATGGGAAGGCGAACTTTGAAAACTAGAAACACTTATATTTCAAGGGGTCTAACACCTGGAGGGGGGCATGGCGGAGTGGGATAGATGCCAAAAGTCCCGGGGAAAAATCTGAATTGGACGCAAAGCAGCGTTTTAAGGGCAGAAATCACATTGAATGCTAAATTGCAGGCCTAAAGTGCTTTAAAACATCTTGCATGTGTATACATCAATCAGGGAGTGTAATTAGAGTACTGCTTCACACTGACACACCAAATTCACTGTGTAACGCACCGCAAACAGCTGTTTGTGTAGTGACGGCCATGCTGGACTAGTGCGCACCATGGCGAGAGTGCAGGCCGTAGCGGTTTTCAAGCCCATATGGTCGCCGGGCTGAGGTAGCTAAATGACTGTCCAGCTGATCAAATTTGGTCTGTCCACAATGAAGCAACGACCTTATTATCGTGGGTGTGCCCCCCCCCCCCCCCCGACACACTCATGTAGCCATCGGTTACTGCTTTGTTGTGATATGCAAGCCCCTTCACCGCGGCAAGGTAATGATCACGAAGGGGAATTGGCACATGTACATGCCTTTTGTTTTGTTGTTGCAGCCGCAGTGCAGCCATAAAAATTAGGCAGGCATGTACACGCACCAGAAAAATTATTATAGCGGCCGCTGCTAGCCTGGAGTCCTGGGCCCTGTTGGTGGTGGCGGAGAAGGCAGTCAACCAGCCTGTGGGCAGAGATGCTGTGTGGGGACTGACTTAGTCTTCGGGCAGGCCTGAGCGTGCTTTGCAGACCAGGCACCCGTGGTCAGATGGACCCTTGACCCAACGCTGTGTGCCAGAGATGTCACCACTTGCCTTTCAACATCACGGTACAGTTTAGGTATCGCCTTTTTTGAGAAAAAATTGCGGCCTGGTATCTTCCACTGCGGTGTGTGGCTTTGCTTTTGTGTGCTACTTTTCCTCAGGTGGTCATCCCATTGCAGTTTGTTCTTTGTAATCATGTGCCTTCGTAAGGTAGTTGTCCCTATGCGGGTCTTGGTCTTTCCACGGCTCAATTTTTGGTGGCAGAGAGTACAGATGGCATTGCTCTCATCTGAGGCAGACACACAAGTGTCAGTGGGACACACACACACACACAGGGCCGGGCCGAGGCATAGGCTGGAGAGGCTCCAGCCTCAGGGCGCATTGTAGTAGGGGGCGCACAATTCATTCAGCTGTCATTCCTAATTGTGTATGAAGCAGAAAAAAATAAGAAAAGGGGATACATAGCAGTGACTGCAAGCCAGATAACTAGATATTAAGGTGTTGGGGAGGTTGTGGGCCCTGTGGCTCCTCTTAGTCTAGTAGCAACCAGTGTGTGATAGCTGGGGTGGGAGGGATGGAGGGGCGCACTTTGGTGTCTCAGCCTTGGGTGCTGGAGGACCTTGTCCCAGCTCTGCACACACACACACACACAAAATAGATCACAAGAACAAGATTAGCTCTCAAAAGAGCTGTTGAGGGGTACTTTTTTAGAAATAAAAATTGGCAAGGAGCAAGCTAACAAGCCTACAAGAGCCTAACTAAGCTTTCCCTATGAGAGTCTGCAGCAGCTTTCCCTTTTCTAAGTAATGCAGGCACACGAGTGAGTACAAAGCCTGACGCTGCCTGCCTTTTATAAAGGTAGGGAGTGACTCCAGGAGGGAGTGTAGCCTGATTGGCTACAATGTGCCTGCTGACTGTGATGTAGAGGGTCAAAGTTGACCCTCATGATGTACTATGGGGGCGAACCGAAGTTCCGGAAAAGTTTGCGGCTCTCCGCGATCTCGAACCCCGGAAGTTCGCCGGGAACCGTTCGTTGGCTAACCGTTCTGGCCATCTCTAATTACTATCAGTAATCTTTTTAATGTTATTTTACTATGACCCAACCTAACCCTACTCTTATGCAAGGCCCTCCCTCTGCCGATGCCTAACCCTAAGACCCCTCCTGGTGGTGCCTAAACTTAAAGTGAATCAGAGGTAAAAATAAACCGATGAGATAAACAATCGTGTTTATCCTCCTACTCCTAAAAATTACTTTTTTAGACATCCCATGGTTTTAGTTTATATTTAAACATTTACAAAGTAAACTGAATGTTTTGTTGTCTCTGCTCAGTGGTAGTTTATTTAGTGTCCCGGAGGTAAATATAAATATGGTTAATATCGGCTATAAGCGGATATTTTTGTGTGCCTCTGGGCACCCAAATTGCCATTCATAGCCGCTAATCGTGGTTTCTAACATTTCCACCTATGGGTGTTTTCAACAGGGCTTCCTGTGCCCTTTTTACCTGCTTAAACTATACTTACCTAACGCCCTATTCGTAAGATACAAAGCAGGTGATCTGAGGGCGAGGATCAGCAGTCATCCAATAGACGCCCATAAAAAATATTATCATTGGGTGCTGTGTGTGTGTGTGCGTGCGTGCGAGCGTGTGTGTGTTAGGCACTTGGAGGGCTCAAGAGAGATCAGGATACTACTGCTGACAAAGAGATCAGGAAATTGGTACTGAGATATATTTACCTGTATGTACAGTGGTGTGAAAAACTATTTGCCCCCTTCCTGATTTCTTATTCTTTTGCATGTTTGTCACACTTAAATGTTTCTGCTCATCAAAAACCGTTAACTATTAGTCAAAGATAACATAATTGAACACAAAAAGCAGTTTTAAATGATGGTTTTTATTAGTGAGGAAAAAAAACTCAAAACCTACATGGCCCTGTGTGAAAAAGTGATTGCCCCCCCTTGTTAAAAAATAACTTAACTGTGGTTTATCACACCTGAGTTCAATTTCTGTAGTCATCCCCAGGCCTGATTACGGCCACACCTGTTTCAATCAAGAAATCACTTAAATAGGAGCTATCTGAGACAGAGAAGTAGACCAAAAGCACCTCAAAAGCTAGACATCATGCCAAGATCCAAAGAAATTCAGTAACAAATGAGAACAAAAGTACTGTAATTGAGATCTATCAGTCTGGTAAAGGTTATAAAGCCATTTCTAAATCTTTGGGACTCCAGCGAACCACAGTGAGAGCCATTATCCACAAATGGCAAAAACATGGAACAGTGATGAACCTTCCCAGGAGTGGCTGGCCGACCAAAATTACCCCAAGAGCGCAGAGAAAACTCATCCGAGAGGCCACAAAAGACCCCAGGACAACATCTAAAGAACTGCAGGCCTCACTTGCCTCAATTAAGGTCAGTGTTCACGACTCCACCATAAGAAAGAGACTGGGCAAAAACGGCCTGCATGGCAGATATACAAGGCGCAAACCACTTTTAAGCAAAAAGAACATTAAGGCTCGTCTCAATTTTGCTAAAAAAAACATCTCAATGATTGCCAAGACTTGTGGGTAAATACCTTGTGGACCGCAGAGACAAAAGTTGAACTTTTTGGAAGGTGCGTGTCCTGTTAAATCTGTCGTAGAAGTAACACAGCATTTCAGCAAAAGAACATCATACCAACAATAAAATATGGTGGTGGTAGTGTGATGGTCTGGGGTTGTTTTGCTGCTTCAGGACCTGGAAGGCTTGCTGTGATAGATGGAACCATGAATTCTACTGTCTACCAAAAAATCCTGAAGGAGAATGTCCGGCCATCTGTTCGTCAACTCAAGCTGAAGCGATCTTGGGTGCTGCAGCAGGACAATGACCCAAAAGACACCAGCAAATCCACCTCTGAATGGCTGAAGAAAAACAAAATGAAGACTTTGGAGTGGCCTAGTCAAAGCCCTGACCTGAATCCTATTGAGATGTTGTGGCAAGATCTTAAAAAGGCAGTTCGTGCTAGAAAACCCTCAAATAAAGCTGAATTACAACAATTCTGCAACAATGAGTGGGCCAAAATTCCTCCAGAGCACTGTAAAAGACTTGTTGCAAGTTATCGCAAACGCTTAAATGCAGTTATTGCTGCTAAGGGTGGCCCAACCAGTTATTAGGTTCAGGGGGCAATTTCTTTTTCACACAGGGCCATGTAGGTTTTGAGGTTTTTTTCTCACTAATTAATAAAAACCATCATTTAAAACTGCATTTTGTGTTCAATTATGTTATCTTTAACTAATGGTTAACGGTTTGTGATGAGCAGAAACATTTAAGTGTGACAAACATGCAAAAGAATAAGAAATCAGGAAGGGGGCAAATAGTTTTTCACACCACTGTATATATATATATATATATATATATATATATATATATATATATATATATATATATATATACACATATATTGGAATCCATTTATAGTAAACTCCAAGGGACCAGGAAAAGTAGTTTACCATATCAGAAGTTTACTACAGTATATCAGAATTGGCCATACATTGCATTTTTATACAGATGCATTTGCTGGGACCTAAGGAATGAGTTTACTATATTCAGAGGTTTATTATATCAGAATTTGTAATGAGATTCTACATATACTGTATATATATATATATATATATATATATATATATATATATATATATATATATATATATATACAGTACAGACCAAAAGTTTGCACACCCCTTCTCATTCAAAGAGTTTTCTTTATTTTCATGACTATGAACATTGTAGACTCACACTGAAGGCATCCAAATTATGAATTAACACATGTGGAAGTATAGTACAAAGTGTGAAACAACTGAAAATATGTCATATTCTAGGTTCTTCAAAGTAGCCACCTTTTGCTTTCATTACTGCTTTTCACACTCTTGGCATTCTCTTGATGAGCTTCAAGAGGTAGTCACATGAAATGGTCTTCCAACAGTCTTGAAGGAGATATTCTACCATGAAGGCCTGTGACAGACTCCTCTTAACAGTTGTTCTAGAGATGTGTCTGCTGCTAGAACTCTGTGTGGCATTGACCTGGTCTCTAATCTGGGCTGCTGTTATCCTGCGATTTCTGAGGCTGGTGACTTGGATGAACTTATCCTCCGCAGCAGAGGTGACTCTTGGTCTTCCTTTTCTGGGGCGGTCCGCATGTGAGGCGGTTTCTTTGTAGCCTTTGATGGTTTTGAGACTGCACTTGGGGACATTTTCAAAGTTTTCCCAATGTTTTGGACTGACTGCCCTTCATTTCTTAACCACTTCCCGACCGCCTAACGCACAGAGGCGGCCGGGAAGTGGACCCCACAAGGACCAGCTCATGCCCAAAGGCGGTGGTCCTTGTAGGGGCATGGGCGGAGCGATCGTGTCATCCGTGACGTGATCCTCCGCCTCCGCCTGGCGCCGCTCACCCGCCGCAACATCCCGCCGGCCATACGGAAGCGCCGGCGGGATGTTAAGTCCGCGATTGCCGCATACAAAGTGTATAATACACTTTGTAATGTTTACAAAGTGTATTATACAGGCTGCCTCCTGCCCTGGTGGTCCCAGTGTCCGAGGGACCACCAGGGCAGGCTGCAGCCACCCTAGTCTGCACCCAAGCACACTGATTCCCCCCCCCCCCCCCCCGCCCCAGATCACCCACAGCACCCATCAGGACCCCCCCCTGCCCACCCCCCAGACCCCTGTTTGCACCCAATCACCTCTCTAATCACCCATCAATCACTCCCTGTCACTATCTGTCAACGCTATTTTTTTTTATCCCCCCCCTCCTGATCACCCCCCCCCCCCCCTCAGATTAGACCCCCCTTATCGATTCGCCAGTGCAATATTTACATCTGTTCTCCCCTGTAATAACCCACTAATTACCTGTCAATCACCTATCAATCACCCATCAATCACCCCCTGTCACTGCCACCCATCAATCAGCCCCTAACCTGCCCCTTGCGGGCAATCTGATCACCCACCCACACCAATAGATCGCCCGCAGATCCGACGTCCGATCACCTCCCAAGTGCAGTGTTTACATCTATTCTCTACCCTAAACACCCACTAATTACCCATCAATCACCCCCTATCACCACCTGTCACTGTTACCCATCAGATCAGACCCTAATCTGCCTCTTGCGGGCACCCAATCACCCGCCTACACGCTCAGATTGCCCTTAGACCCCCCCCCCTTATCAATTCGCCAGTGCAATATTTACATCTGTTCTCCCCTGTAATAACCCACTAATTACCTGTCAATCACCTATCAATCACCCATCAATCACCCCCTGTCACTGCCACCCATCAATCACCCCCTGTCACTGCCACCCATCAATCAGCCCCTAACCTGCCCCTTGCGGGCAGTCTGATCACCCACCCACACCAATAGATCGCCCGCAGATCCGACGTCCGATCACCTCCCAAGTGCAGTGTTTACATCTGTTCTCCACCCTAAACACCCACTAATTACCTATCAATCACCCCCTGTCACTGCTACCTATCAGATTAGACCCCTATCTGCCCCTAGGGCACTCAATCACCCGCCCACACCCTCAGAACGCCCTCAGACCCCAGTCCTGATCACCTCGCCAGTGCATTGCTTTCACAGGTCATTTTGAGAGTACCTTTAGGATTTCACAGATCATTTTTGTTTCAAGACTACTCCTCACGGTTTAGGGCCCCTAAAATTCCAGGACAGTATAGGAACCCCACAAATGAATCCATTTTAGAAAGAAGACACCCAAAGGTATTCTGTTAGTAGTACGGTGAGTTCATAGAAGATTTTATTTTTTGTCACAAGTTAGCGGAAATTGATTTTTATTGTTTTTTTTCAGAAAGTGTCATTTTCCGCTAACTTGTGACAAAAAAAAAATCTTCTATGAACTCACCGTACTACTAACGGAATACCTTGGGGTGTCTTCTTTCTAAAATGGGGTCATTTGTGGGGTTCCTATACTGTCCTGGCATTTTAGGGGCCCTAAACCGTGAGGAGTAGTCTTGAAAACAAATGTCTGAAAATGACCTGTGAAATCCTAAAGGTACTCATTGGACTTTGGGCCCCTTAGCGCAGTTAGGGTGCAAAAAAGTGCCACACATGTGGTATCGCAGTACTCAGGAGAAGTAGTATAATGTGTTTTGGGGTGTATTTTTACACATACCCATGCTGAGTGGGAGAAAGATCTCTGTAAATGGACAATTGTGTGTAAAAAAAATTAAAAAATTGTCATTTACAGAGATATTTCTCCCACCCAGCATCGGTATGTGTAAAAATACACCCCAAAACACATTATACTACTTCTACTGAGTACGGCAATACCACATGTGTGGCACTTTTTTGCACCCTAACTGCGCTAAGTGGCCCAAAGTCCAATGAGCACCTTTAGGCTTTACAGGGGTGCTTACAAATTAGCACCCCCCAAAATGTGAGGACAGTAAACACACCCCACAAATTACCCCATTTTGGAGAGTAGACACTTCAAAGTATTCAGAGAGTCCATGGCAGATTTCATTTTTTTTTGGTGCAAGTTAGAAGAAATGGAAACTTGTTTTTTTTTTTTGTTTTTTTTTTTGCAAAGTGTCATTTTCCGCTTACTTGTGACAAAAAATAATATCTTCTATGAACTCACTATGCCTCTCAGTGAATACTTTGGGATGTCTTCTTTCCAAAATGGGGTCATTTGGGGGAAATTTATACTATCCTGGAATTCTAGCCCCTCATGAAACATGACAGGCGGTCAGAAAAGTCATAGATGCTTGAAAATGGGAAAATTCACTTTTTGCACCATAGTTTGTAAACGCTATAACTTTTACCCAAACCAATAAATATAGGCTGAATGGGTTTTTTTTAATCAAACACATGTTTGTCCACATTTTTCGCGCTGCATGTATGCAGAAATTTTACTTTATTTGAAAAATGTCAGCACAGAAAGTTAAAAAAATCATTTTTTTGCCAAAATTCATGTTTTCATCAATTTTTTGATGAATATAATAAAAAGTAAAAATCGCAGGAGCAATCAAATAGCACCGAAAGAAAGCTTTATTAGTGACAAGAAAAGGAGCCAAAATTCATTTAGGTGGTAGGTTGTATGAGCGAGCAATAAACCGTGAAAGCTGCAGTGGTCTGAATGGAAAAAAGTGGCCGGTCCTTAAGGGGGGTAAAGCCCTAGGTCCTCAAGTGGTTAAAGCAACGATGGCCACTCATTTTTCTTTACATAGCTGCTTTTTTCTTGCCATAATACAAATTCTAACTGTCTATTAAGTAGGACTACCAGCTGTGTATCCACCTGACTTCTCCACAACACAACTGATGGTCCCAACCCCATTTATAAGGCAAGAAATCCCACTTATTAAACTTGACAAGGCACACCTGTGAAGTGAAAACCATTTTGGGTGACTACCTCTTGAAGCTCATCAAGAGAATGCCAAGAGTGTGAAAAACAGTAATCAAAGCAAAAGGTGGCTACTTTGAAGAACCTAGAATATGACATATTTTCAGTAGGTTTCACACTTTTTGGTTATGTACTATACTTCCACATATGTTAATTCATAGTTTGGATGCCTTCAGTGTGAATCTACAATGTTCATAGTCATGAAAATAAAGAAAACTCTCTGAATGAAAAGGTGTATCCAAACGTTTGGTCTGTACTGTATATGTATATATATACCATATTGTTTGAGGTCAGTTTGAAGACAAAGTGATCATTAGCATGTGCGACTTTGCTAAATATATAACACTAGCCGACCCGCGGTGTACCATACGCCGCATAAGAGGGTAGAGGGCAGGAAGGGGGTATTGGGCACAGTGGCGGGGAGGGGGGTTGGACCCCCCCTCAACTGGGTCCCCCATGTGTGCTGTACCTCCATCTTAAGCTCAGCAGGAACCCCCTCACCTGGGTCCCCATGTGCGCTCCCCCTGCAGCTTAAGTTCAGCAGGAACCCCCCCCCTCCTCCCTCCTGCTTAAGCACAGTAGCAGCCGCCACTATTAGTAAGAGGCAGCGGGCGGGGATGACTCACCTCTTCCGTGTTCCATCATGCGTTCCACTGTCGTCACTTCCTGCAATGCCGCACACTGTATTGGTGTAATTTGCCTTTTTAAAACAGAAGGAAATCTGCAATAATTCAGCTATAGGTGAACATTTGTGGTTACCCACAATGCACTGCTACTAAATATGCAAATTACCCCTTTTCCCCTTTGGTAAGCCAAGCTAGCATCCACAGCCGCTGGTGTATATAGCAAGCATATAGCTTTAAATTTTACACAGTCATATCAAACCCACATGTAGACAGCCTGTTTCGGACTTTTGGTCCTCATCAGTACATGGCAGAGATTGATACAACTGTATGAGATAAGGCTTGGACCAGTACAAGAGTAACCAAGCAGCAGGGTGACCCAAACCACTCAGAATGTATAGGGGGATAACAGGGACCAAAAAGACCCCCATCAGTACATAGCAGAGATCAATAAGGCTGTATGAGATTTGGCTTGGACCAGTACAACAGAGTAACCAAGCAGCTCAGGGTGACCCAAACTTCTAAGAATGTATAGGAGAGTAAAAGAGACCAAAAAGCCCTTCTACTAACAAAAGCAAAGCTTGGTGTAATTTTCCTTCTTAAAACAGAAGCAAATCTGCAATAATTCAGCTATAAGTGAACATTTGTGGTTACCCACAATGCACTGCTACTGAATATGCAAATTATCCCTCTTCGCCCTTGGTTTGATATGGCACTACATATTCTTCTTGCTTGGACCAGCCCCTTATTCTTGCTTGGACCGGCCCTGGGGGCAGGGCGCTACTTCTTCTTCTTGCTTGAAGGTTGAGGCACTTAGCCTATTATATATATAGATTGGCACCAGCGGCGTCGCTAGCGCTAAACATTCGTTCCACGTGCCACAAATCTTTTGTGGGGTGCCACGAACCTCCCCCAGCAAAATCTCGCAGTCAGCGCTTGATCTCCGGAGCCTGCAGACATCCTCTCCACCAGGCTTCTACCTCTAGAGTCTGAGAAAGCGGAAGTCCGGAAGAGAGGATATCTGCAGGCTCAGAGAGCGGGACCGACGATTACAGCAGAGCGAACGGATGACAGACAGAGGAGGAGAGGAGGTGAGTTAGGGCTGGTTCAGACAGACGCTTGCGGAGCGTTTACCGCAAGCGTTCGGACCGTCGCGGTAAACGCTCCCATTCAAGTGAATGGGAGCGTTTACACCGAGCTTTTGCGCGCTTTTACCCGAACGCGGCGTTCGGGTCCCGAATTTCGCGAGCGTTCGGGCTGCCCCTGGAAGCAACATGTAGCTTCCAGGGAGCGGCCAACCGCGACGGCTAATGTTCCCCTACGGGAAAAAAAAAAACCCGACCGCATCACGACGCGACCGAAGGCTACTGAAAGCCTGACCGCGCAGCCGCCGCAACGCCCCCAGACGCGACGTGACGCTACGCAGACGTCCGTCTGAACCAGCCCTAATTCAATCTTGCAGAACAAAAGCAGCGTTAGGAGTCTGGCTGTCAGCTCAGCCCAGTGCACAGTCTTCCCCCCTCCTGCCTCTAGCTCTAGTGGCTCAAGTCAATTGATGATTTGTTTACTGACAGCATGGGGCTGTCCGTTTGTGAAAGGTGTCTGCAATCTTTTCTGGGACCTAATTTGACCTGCCTATTGAGCTGTAAATGTTTTATGTGTGGGTCTTTTTGTTAAGGATTTATGTAAAGATGATTGGGTGGAATCTCACACTTATAAAGACATTGAGCTTGCTGGGCAGTAATTCTGTTGTACATATGCTTGCTCTTTGCTGTGTCAGTCTGGGCTCTCATATATACCTGCAAGGCTATATTTAGTATTTATATAGCACTGACATCTTCCACAGCTCTGTACAGAGTATATTGTCTTGTCACTTAACTGTTACTCAGGGGGGCTCACAATCTAATCCCTACCATAGTCCTATTTCTATGTATGTATTGTGTAGTGTATGTATGGTAGTCTAGGGCCAATTTAGGGGGATAAGGTGAGGTAGGAGGCGCCCGTGACAGACAGATGTAATATTATGCGGGTAGTTACAGTTTTTTGTGGGTGGTTATAGCTTTACTTTTCGGCCAGTGTAGTAATAAAACATAAAGGATGGTCCTACATTAAGAAGAGCAGTCCATCCACTTACTGATTTTGCGAATAAATAACTTTATTGGGCACTTTAAAATTGACAACGCGTTTCGCGGATAAACCGCTTCCTCAGGTCGAGTAATGTACCCTCCAGGTAATGGAGTGGCTATCCACAGGCGCCCGAGATAGCCACTCCATTACCTGGAGGGTACATTACTCGACCTGAGGAAGCGGTTTATCCGCGAAACGCGTTGTCAATTTTAAAGTGGCCAATAAAGTTATTTATTCGCAAAATCAGTAAGTGGATGGACTGTTCTTCTTAAGGTAGGACCATCCTTTATGTTTTATTACTACACTGGCCGAAAAGTAAAGCTATAACCACCCACAAAAAACTGTAACTACCCGCATAATATTACATCTGTCCGTCACGGGCGCCTCCTACCTCACCTTATCTGACGTTTCCCCCGATTCGGGGTTACCACTTTGGCAAGTGGAACTTTTCAAAGGAGCAGCGACCACCCAAGGACAAGGCCGAGCGAGGACGGTACTTCCCCGCATGCGCTCTAAGTGGTTGCTTGTATTGCAACCCTGCTTTGTGAGTACGATTACATAAGAATTAATTTATACTATCACCCTAAACCCGCAATACTACACCAGATTGGGCTCCTGGTTTTTCCTCCCGTCCTTTTTTCTATCCTATCACAGCCATACTCAATTTAGGGGGAAGCCAATTAACTTATCTGTATGTTTTGGGGATGTGTGAGGAAACCAGAGTGCCTGGAGGAAACCCACACAGACACAGAGTGAACATACAAACTCCTTGCAGATCCCTGGCTGGGTTTCTAACCAGGAATCCAGCGCTGCAAGGAGAGAGTACGAACCACTACGCCACTGTGCTGTATCTGTATATAACTTTGGCTACTAGATGCACATATGCTTTTATATGAGATAAGGGACACTGCCTATTTATGTAATATGCTGCATATTTGTTTTGTGTATTATTGGAGAGGGGCTTCAGTCGACATTTTGCTACCCAGGCCTACTTAGACCCTTGCTAAGTGCATCTAAATTTGGCTCCACCTGTGACCACACCCACATTCCGGTCTGTGGCCACACTCATTTTTCGCCGTGGCAGGAGTGCCCTTTGGTGCCCCCAATCTTTTGGAATCCTAGCAACGCCCCTGATTGGCACTGTTTTTATGTAAAGAAAAGTCTAAAATAATCCAGCTGCACATCCTGTTAATAATTTCATACAGGATACATCTGCTTCTTGGTGTGATGTGATGAAGGAGAAGGTGCTCTGATTCTCAGTGGTGCTGTAGATAAACTCACCACTGCATTTTTTAGTAGATACCCTATGAAGCTATCATCTCTCCCATTCTTTTGATATTTATGCACTTATGATATTCATTTGCATAGAAGTTTATATGCTTTCACATGTTCTGCCCATGTAGCAGGAAGCCTATGAAAGAGCTGTTATTCCCACTTGAAGTCTGTGGAAGCCTTATAAGTGCATTTGTTTGTCTCTATTTTCAGATTTGCCTCTGGATTACAAGTTCACCAGATTCTCAAGCAATAACTCCGACCATGATGGCTATTACCCACAACCACCAGCGGTCCTACTGACTCTGAATCAAGAAGGTGCCGCAGCATAATCAGTGTTGTTACATTAAGAATAACTATACCACTTTCATGGCTTTAACTGTTCTGACTATTCATGTATTTTGACAATTGTGATTCTGTATGCTTTTCTAAAACTAGACCCAAATAATATGGGATTTTCTTAATGTGAAAATTAAGTAAAAATGTGACACAAATGTTTGTGGTAGCAGTATACCTTTTGTATCAAAGGAGAATTCCACTCAATGCCAAATGGTGACATGGGTGGAGGTAAGTGGTGGTATCATAGCAGATAAGTGGTGGTATCACAGTCATACTCACTGAGGAGGAGTCAGTCGATGAATCCCTGCAGTTGAAATGATGACATCCTAGTCTTTAGCAGCTATTAGGCATGCTACCACCCACCACAGCTTCTCATTAGTCCAGTTACTTAATTGGCTTAAGACTATTATCTGAGCCTATGGCTCAAGACATAGACAAGACACAGAACATTTGTTTTGTGCTTTTCTCCTGGTGGACTCAAAGCGCCAGAGCTGCAGCCACTAGGATGCGCTCTATAGGCAGTAGCAGTGTTAGGGAGTATTTCCCAAGGTCTCCTACTGAATAGGTGCTGACATGAAGAGCCGAGATCTAATCCCAGGAGTCCTAATATATACATATATACTGCCTCTTCCTGTAGGAACTCATCAGGCATTTTTGCTTCATGATAACTGTTC
Organism: Hyperolius riggenbachi; assembly: GCF_040937935.1. Lineage (NCBI taxonomy): Eukaryota > Metazoa > Chordata > Amphibia > Anura > Hyperoliidae > Hyperolius > Hyperolius riggenbachi. The sequence continues at coordinate 281,771,352 of NC_090649.1, forward strand.
CAGAAGCAGAATAAGGTTCTGGCGGCTCAGACTACATCAAATGGGGATTTACCATTCATTCATTTTCATTATAGTGGACATTCCATATTAACCACTTAAGGACCAGAGGCTTTACCCCTAGTCTCTCCCCCCCCCCCCCCCCCCCCAGTGACCAGGCTATTTTTGTACAAATTAGGCCACTGCAGCTTTAAGGCCTCACAGCAGGGTCGTACAGCTCAGCACACAAGTGATTCCCCCCCTTTTCTGCCCACCAACAGAGCCTTCTGTGGGTGGGCTCTGATGGCCGACCACTTTCTTTATATATTTATTTATGTTTTTCTTTATTTGTTTGGGGTTTTTTAATGCATATTGCTATTTTTTACTTATTTATGTTCCCTCCCACCCCCCGCCAGCCAATGACAGCGATCAGCTGTCATAGGAATCAGCCTATGAGAGCCGATCACTCCTGTGCCTCCATAGGGGACAGTCAAGGGACACGGCTGTCCCCAGTACAGCGCTGCCTTAGATCGCAGCGCTGTACAGTGTAAATAGACAGCGGTTTCGCCATCTAACAGTCTCCTAGCGGCCGTTGGGAGACTGATGACAGAGCAGAGCTCCATCATTCAAGCGGAGATGTGCAAGCATTGACGTACGCGGTCTCCTTCAAAACCTCGCCCAGGACTTCAAGCCATTTGGCATTGAGCGGTCCTGGGGCTGCCTCCGCGTTTACGCCAATTGCCGTGGAGCGGTCAGCTAAAGGTTAAGAACCGTTTCACATGGCAATCGGCAAATCGCTAGAGTGGCTTTCACACTACAGTGTTATGAAAAACGCTACATGCAGCATTCCAGGAGTGATCACATTGTAATAATTGCAAACGCAATCCCTAAAAATTTGCCATTGCTAAGTGGTAGCGATTGTGATTTTTTTGTGTGTGTGATATTCAGTGTGTAAAGGCCCTAAGCAGAGGTAACATTCCAGGCAATCAACTCTGTCCCTTATTTCTTCACACTGAAGTAGAAACAAAGTATGTAACTACAACACACCTACAGTACTAAGAAGCAAACTTGAACAAGAACAAATAGTAAAAAATAGAGAAAGCTAATCTTCCAAAAATAGAACAGCAAACGTTCATCTCACAAAAGTGATCAAGTCCAGCAAAATTCATCATGATGGCAGTAGGGTGCTTTCACACCTTGTATCACGTTGCAGTGAACATTATGGGCTTGATTCACAAAAGCGGTGTAAAGCATAGCAAGACCGTGCTATGCATTTAGCGCGCAATGTGACGCGCGTGAAGGTTTGCACGAGTAAAGATTCACGTGCGCGTGCTAACGTGGCAAAGTGCGCTCGACAACCTTTCGTTACTGTGCGCACTAAAACCTTCACGCTCGTCACATTGCGCACTAAACGCATAGCACGGTCGTGCATGGCAGGCAATGAAGCAAGTGTTGTGTGGTGAAATGCATGTAAATAACATGGGGCATGCTGCAAGTTACCTGATGACATGAGCATTTATGCTTGCAGTGAAACATACTTTATGTACTGTATGTTTCACTGGATGCGGTGCATTGCAAGTGTAACATACAATGCCACTTTTTGCCTGTGTTGCGTTGCAATCTTGTTTTTCCAGTATGTGCAACATAAGGCCCCAGTGTGCAAGTAGCCATAGACTGCCAAGTTGTTTACACGTAGCAATTCTCTTTGGTTTAGGGCCACATTATGATCTTGTCTGGAGAGTGAAAGTGTTGCTGAAGTTTACCCAGCAGCTGTAAAACACCAGACAGTTGTAGTTCTAACTGCATGCGTCTGTTGATGGACTCCTCTTTAGTGAATGCCTGTTATGTACCCATGTACAGTACCTCTACACAACACGGATGATCAATGAAATGCCAATATTTCCAGATTGATGTAATGTTTATTCAAATTGAATACAAATCTATGCATCTTAAAATAGACCAACCAAATGCAGCAGCTGCTGCATTTGATTGGTCCATTTTCAAGCTGCATTAATTTGCTTAATATTACATTATATTTACATTAACTCTGAACTACTAGCATTTTATTGACCATCCCTGCTACACCAACTATTGTATAATGCTGGTTGGAGTTCTTTAAATGTAAAGGAAACCTGTATGTTTTGGTGTGTAAAATGCAATGTTTTGGTCTTTATCATTGTGCAACCACCATACCATGATTTGTTCTGTTTACGAAGCACAGCACATTTTTGCACTGCGTTTGCCTTATCTCAAACCCTCCTATTCATATTGTGTTTTTTTTCCTACACCCCATACAAACTTGACTAGTGAATGACGTGTAAAAATCAATTGGTCCAAAAGGCCCGGTTCACACTTGCGGTGGCCCTCCGGAATCGCCGTGCCGGAGCCGCACCGCCTGCAGAACGGACGGAACGGACGCACGGCATAGCAATTAAAGCCTATGCGTCCGTTCACATGGGTCCGTTCTGCAGAACCGGAGCCGGACCGGATCCGGGCCGGATCCGGACTCCAGCCTCCGTTCCAACATGCGCTATTTTTTCATCCGGCCCCTCCGGCAGCCGTATCCGGGGCGGAGCCAGACTGCACCATCCGGCCAATACAAACAAATGGGAACCGGAGGCCGCACAACACACTGGCTGAGAAATCCGGATGTTCTACCCCACTTCCTATGCGGATTTTTGCTGCGATATTGGCTGGGGACACATGGGCAAGCATTTTGGAGTGGAGCAGCACGAGCTGGAGGTGTTGGCAGGATGTTGGCAGCATGTCGGAGGTGGAGGTGAGTGCTAAACAGCAGAGGGCCTGATTCCACAGGTCCCCCTTCTGCTGACCTCCCAGACCCCAACATTTTTTTTTTTTTTACGTTAACTTTGCCAAACGGATCCGGATCGCATCCTGATTACCACCTGATGCAACCTGACCGGATCCGGATCGGATCCGGATCAGAACCGTACGGTTCCGATCCGGATCCGGTCCGGATCCGGTCAGGTCATCCGGTCCGTTTGGCAAACAACCGCTAATGTGAACCGGGCCTAATAGTTTGCATATGTTTGAAAATCCATAAATCTGTTTCCTGTGCTGAGCCTGCCTATTCTTGTTCACTTTTTTCAGACTGAAACTCAAAATGGAATGAAACTCAAAATTGCGTTTTTGCTCTAAAACTTTAAACACAGTAAAAATAACCCAAGTAATAAACCCTATAAGACTGCTCTTACGTCATTTTGAATGCATATTTACACTTTACTGAAGCTACTTGATAACATTGTTGGTTTCAGAACACATGATCAGATTGACTTGAAATTAAGTCATTGCTGAGCAAATAAAGAAGTGAAAGTTTTCTGCTCTCTGCTGGATACAACCGAAACTTTTCTGCATTGTTTATACAGCTCAGTACACTTCAACAAAATCAGAAAATGTATTATCAGTTAGCCAGTGGCGTAACTAGAACTCATTGGGCCCCCCTGCAAGACTTTGGATGGGGGCCCCCCTTGACCCTACTGAATACTGAATAGGGACTGTCTGCAAATCTGTGTCTGCAAAACTTTGTACGATTCCTTATCAGTGGCTGAGCAGATGCAGTCATTAGAAAAAATGTGTAGAGAACAGAATTATTTTTCTCCATACCCTTACCCTTTTCTCCATACCCTTAGTTGTCAGGGTCTAAGGACAGGGAAAAGAAACTCCTCCCCCCACAGGGCCCCCTGCAGCTTCTGGGCCCCCCTGCAGCTGCATCCCTTGCAGGGTATATTGTTACGCCCCTGTTAGCAGCTAAGTTTGAGTGTTAAGCCTTCTACTAACTTGGAAACCATTTATATCTTCTTTTTTTTTTTTTCTTTGCTATTAGCCAAGGGCGTTGCTAGGATTCTAAGAAATCTTTTGGGCACTCCAGCCGGAAAGTGGGTGTGGCCATACAACAGAATGTGGGTGTGGTCATGGGTGGAGCCAAATGTACATGTACTTAACAGCGTTCTAAGTAGGCCTGCCCAGCAAAATGTTGGATGAAGCCCCCTTTTCCATTAAAACAAAAAAGAAATGCAGCACATCACATAAAAAGGCACTTAAACATAACTAAGCCGAGTTAGCTGACTTCTGGGCTGGCTGCTCTGGCTTTCTGCTGGGTGGGCTGGCCTGATGCCAGGTTATCTGGCAGTTCCCCTATATTATTCCCTGACCTTCTAGTGGACCCCCTTCCATGCTCCCTGCCTCCCATTGAGGCACCACAACTCCCAGCATGCCCCAATAGAAGAACCACAGTTCTCTGCATGCCCCCATAAAGGCATCACAGTGCCCAGCATGGCACCACAGCACCTAGTATGCCCACAGAGGCACCACAGCACCTAGCATAACCCCAGTTGATGCACCACAGCTCCCAGCATGCCGCCATTGAGACACCACAGCTGACTCTGCCTGGAGGGACATCCGGGGCACCCCAGGATAGATCCGGGGCACGTGCCACTGATCTTTGGGACTAGCAACGCCCCTGCTATTAGCTCTATGCTGTGTTTTATGCTTTACACCACAGAGAAAACTTGAGTTTCATTCTGCTTTAACGTTCTTTATTTATCAGGACTGACACATACTTGAAGGCAATAAAAATATTTTAGTTATTCTTGTACAAAGCTGTAAAAATGTTATTCCCGAAAAGTTGTTCATGCTGCGATCTCTGAAACTACTAATGGTGGAAGTGGCTGAAAAGGGGAAACATTTTACACGTTTCACAACTTGCATATGGGCATTTTTTTTTTCTTTTACTTCTTTACTCTTTAAAGGGAACCTTAACTAAGAGGGATATGGATGTTTCCTTTTAAACAATACCAGTTGCTTGGCAGTCCTGCTGATCTCTTTGGCTGCAGTACTGACTGAATCACATCTGAAACAAGCATGCAGCTAATCCAGTCTGACTTCAGTCAGAGCACCTGATCTGTATGCTTGTTCGGGGGCTGTGGCTAAAAGTATTAGAGACACAGAATCAACAGGAGTGTCAGGCAACTGGTATTTTATTAAAAGGAAAAATCCATATGCTTCTCAGTTTAGGTTCCCTTTAATCCGTTCGTCATGCGCTTTCAGGGCCCATTCACACTAGAAGCGCTTTTCTGAGCATTTTGCGATTGATTAGCGGTTTTTAAAATCGCTCCCATTCACTTTCATTAAAATCCCGGTAAAAATCACAGAAAAATTGCTGCGATTTCGCAATTGCGTACACGTAAATCATATCGATTTTTCCACGATTTTAATGAAAGTGAATGGGAGCAATGTTAACCACTTAAGTACCAGCGGTCCATGCCCCTTTAAGGACCAGAGACGGCTGGTACAGAAACGGCGGAATCCCGACGCATAACGACAACACATACCCGCCGTAGATTTCAATCAGCTTGGTCCATTGCGAAAGGCTCAGAAAAGCACTTCTAGTGTGAATGGGCCCTTACTCCAAGACCTTTTCTTTTTTTTAACCTTGCATTGGGCAAGTATGGAGTAGTAAGCATGGTAAGCTAATAATAGGTCTCATTTATGAGCATCTTTAGTAAATATGGATTTTTTTTTCTTTTGTTTTTATAATGTGACTATTGGAAACTTTAACCTGAAATTTTATAAATGTGACAAGATATGTCAAGTTCTGTTTGCTGTGATGGCGGAAATAATAAAATATAAATACTGTATACAAATGTGTCCATGCTCATCTTTAATTGCATGAATTAAGAAGAACTCAAATCACCACGTAGATGCTGGACACACCATTGTTTATCTGTAAGCACTATGCTTTTCCTATTAAACGAAACACATTTCTTAAATGATGCCTGGTTGGCATAGTTGTACAATCTTCTACGTAATAAGGTCTTCTTTCTTCATTTTAAGAGACTGTTTTGACAGGATTTAATAACAGGAAGTGTTGTATGTTTTTTCTCCTGCCTAAAATAGAGCATCTAAAAATATAGGAGTGTAACGGAAAAATAAATATTTAAAAATAAATTTGGCTTAATTGAAGTGGTATAATTTAAATGTCAATTTTAATACTTGACTTTGCCAGTTCCTTGCCAAGGCATAAAATATTATCAAACCTCACAACAAATTATTAAAGTTAACTTGTAATATAAAGTAAACATTGTTAGTATGAGTAATGCATTGGGAGCTATACAGGAGTATGCAATCCGCAAACTGGGCGCAGACCTTAGGTAAATAGTACTTAAACTCGATGTAGAAACATTCAGATTAATTGAATGTAGGGTTTTACCATCCAAAAAGATATTTGTACAAAATAATAATAATACAAAAATAATAGGAGTAAAAGTATACATGTTATTTTGCCACATGTAAACATCAACTCTAACTGCAAACATTCTCCTGGTCCTCGCCTTATGCATTTTGTGGCTGAACACGATTTTTCTAATCTTTTTACATATTCCTGTATTAGCTCAGGGGCAAACCAAGGATTTTAAAGTGGGGATTCCTGAAAGGTCTCTCTCAGCCAATTTCCTGTCTGACTGACAGGATCTGACAATTATTTCCTAAATGTCCAATCTGCTCCCGATCAACAATGGGATCGACCAGGACCAGTTTGAATACAGATAATAATGAGGACAGCCGACATTGAGACATTGCTAAAGAATGGGAAAGTGAAGCATTCACACAGCAGCACTGCTGTGCTCATACCTGACTCTTTTAAGTTCCCCAGAGCTGCTCCATGCTCTGTACACATGCTGCTGATCCATGCTCTGTACACACACTGCTGATCCATGCTCTGTACACACACTGCTGCTCCATGCTCTGTACACACACTGCTGCTCCATGCTCTGTACACACACTGCTGCTCCATGCTCTGTACACACACTGCTGCTCCATGCTCTGTACACACACTGCTGCTCCATGCTCTGTACACACACTGCTGCTCCATGCTCTGTACACACACTGCTGCTCCATGCTCTGTACACACACTGCTGCTCCATGCTCTGTACACACACTGCTGCTCCATGCTCTGTACACACGCTGCTGCTCCATGCTCTGTACACACGCTGCTGCTCCATGCTCTGTACACACACTGCTCCTCCATGCTTTACACACGCTGCTGCTCCATGCTCTGTACACGCTGCTGCCACATCCAAAGTCAGCTGTAGCAGGGAAAGAAAGGGCCAGTGCTGTGAACTGCAGGATACCTGCAGATATTCTGGTGTCTCAACTTGTGCCTGTCCCCAGACACTGCACCGGACCTGGTCTGAGGGGGGATTCTAGGCAGCTGTAATCCCCCCCGCCAAACCCGCATTTGCCTATATAGCTGAAGTCAAATAAGTCAATCTAAAAGTATCCAGAATTAGGGGTGATCAATGAGATACAAAAAAACAAATCAAAGTCGATACAAAATGATGTAAAATTTGAATGCAAATTTATACAGATTTATTTTTTTTCTCTGTAAACTAGGATTTTTAGTTTACAGTACAAAATATTTGACAAAAATGTACTACAGTATTTGGATACTGCTTACTGAGTTATTATGCAATATTCAGATCAGTGCCTGGCACTGGACTTCAAGAAAAAGAAAGTCTTATGTTTCTTTAGTTTAATGCCATCTTACAACAAAGCCCATTCTTAAAGGGACTCTGAGCAGAAGCTGTGGGTATGCTTTTATGCATACCCACGGCTTCTGCTCAGAGTCCCTTTAAGAATAAAGTAAAGAGGGGACACTCACCGGCCCCTTCAGTAAGCGCTCCTGCTCCTTGGGTGGCCGCTATAAATTACATTGAAACAAGCAACTCTGAACTAAAGTCGCGCTGTGCTACGGAACAGGAAGCCTGCGGGTCCTCTCTGCGCATGCGCAGGCTTCCTGGCTTCTTCCTCCCCTCCACTCGTGAATAATGACTTGTGGCAAGGAGGGGGAAGAAGCCAGGAAGCCTGCGCTTGTGCCGAGACAACCCGCAGTCTTCCTGTTCTGAAGCACAGCGCGACTTTAGTTCAGAGTCGCTTGTTTCAATGTAATTTATAGCGGCCACAGTGGGGAAGGTCCCCTTTTTACTAAATATGCATACCCACGGCTTCTGCTCAGAGTCCCTTTAAAGCACCATGATCACAAAAATTGCAAAATTTAACATGTGTATGGATACAAATAAAATATACGGTTGTCACAAAGTGAAATGCACTAGAAATTATTTTTTTCCTATTTCATTGTCACTTACAGTACGTAAAAATATAACCAATCAGACAGGTTTTAAACTATTCCATCTCCTCATGGGGATTCTCAGGGCTTTTTTTATTTTCAAAAGCACTTACTGAATAGTAGTTGCTTAGTAACTGTCAAAAGAGTGTGCACATGAGTAAGGACGCTGGCTGGCATCTTTGTATGAATACTTTCCAGGAAGTGTTTTTCTAAATAGTGAAACTCTCCCGTGGAAAGATGAATTAGTCTAAAACCTAGATTTGTATTATCTCCTGTAAGTGACAGCAACATAGGAGAAAGGTCATTTATAGTGCATTTTAATCTGAGGCTAGATTCACAGTAGGACGTTGTGTTATGATGTGACATTAAGGTCGCAACGCAAATCGTAACGCAACGTAAAGGAGCACATTGCAATGATACGCGTTAAGTCCTACTGCGTTATGCATAAACGTCATTTCAATACGACTTTATGGTCGCATAATAATGATTATAAATGCCGTCATGGCATTATTTACTCAGCACCTGTGAAAGTCAGTACTGAGCATGTGCAAACAGACTAACGCAGCTCATGTTGTGTATAACGCACTGCATGCAGTATTTTCTCTTAACGTGTTGTGTTATACAACAACACAACGTGTGCACTGTAAATGGCGCATTGATTTATTATTGCAGTGCGTTTCTCTGCGTTACAATTTATTTATTTTTTATAGCGTGCGACTTTAACGTCCCACTGTGAACTTAGCCTGAAAGAAATGTACTTCCTATAAGCATGTGTACAAATATTTCATTTTTATACTTTATTACATACATAGTACATGTGTACACACATATTACACTTTGAACAATTATTCATGATGGTGGTCTTTTAACCTCCTAACGACCGCGTCATGCCAATCCCCCAGGACCGCCTAATACCGATTGGTGTCAAGTCCTGGGGGAGTGTGTTGCCAGTGATCGCACGGGCCTACGTGCGCGCATCTCCGATTGAATGACGGAGCTCCGCTCCATCATCAGTCTCTTGTTACATGGCGAAACCGTATTGGGGACAGCTGTGTGACACGGCTGTCCCCCTGAATGGTCAGGAGCGATGTGCTGTCATAGGCTAATGCCTATGACAGCCAATCACTGTCATTGGCTAGCAGGGGGAGGGAGGGTGGGGATAATATAAAATATATAAATAAATAATAAAATGTATTTAAAAATAAAACTTGTCACAAGCGGAAAATGACACTTTGTGAAAAAAAAAACAATTAAAATCAATTTCCGCTTACTTGTGACAGAAAATAAAATCTTATATGAACTCACCATACTCCTAACGGAATACCTTGGGGTGTCTTCTTTCTAAAATGGGGTCATTTGTGGGGTTCCTATACTGCCCTGGCATTTTAGGGGCCCTAAACTAGTGTTGGGCGAACAGTGTTCGCCACTGTTAGGGTTCTGCAGAACATCACCCTGTTCGGGTGATGTTCGAGTTCGGCCGAACATCTGATGGTGTTCGGCCAAACTGTTCGGCCATATGGCCGAACTAAGAGCGCATGGCCGAACGTTCCCCGAACGTTCGGCTAGCGCTGTGATTGGCCGAACAGGTCATGTGTAGTGTTGGGCGAACATCTAGATGTTCGGGTTCGGGCCGAACATGGTCGCGATGTTGGGGTGTTCGAGCCGAACTCCGAACATAATGGAAGTCAATGGGGACCCGAACTTTCGTGATTTGTAAAGCCTCCTTACATGCTACATACCCCAAATTTACAGGGTATGTGCAGCTTGGGAGTGGGTACAAGAGGAAAAAAAATTAGCAAAAAGAGCTTATAGTTTTTGAGAAAATCGATTTTAAAGTTTCAAAGGGAAAACTGTCTTTTAAATGCGGGAAATGTCTGTTTTCTTTGCACAGGTAACATGCTTTTTGTCGGCATGCAGTCATAAATGTAATACAGATAAGAGGTTCCAGGAAAAGGGACTGGTAACGCTAACCCAGCAGCAGCACACGTGATGGAACAGGAGGAGGGCGGCGCAGGAGGAGAAGGCCACGCTTTGAGACACAACAACCCAGGCCTTGCATGAGGACAAGAAGCGTGCGGATAGCAATTTGCATTTTGTCACCATGCAGTCATAAATGTAATACAGATGAGAGGTTCAATAAACAATAAACAGTAATTGGTGTTGTCCAGAATGCGCACAATGCGTGGGTCGCGTTCAATGCAGTCCTAGGCCGAAGAGGTCATAGCCTAGGGTCACAAAAACCTGTTTATTTGGGCAATTTCAATGGTGGCGAGTCTGACGTACATAAATCGCAGCAATGGCCGTTAGCAACGTCTGAATCTCACGAAATGTCTCATGCAGGTAGAAGACATATTGTTAGACTTGGGCTCCAAAGAGGGGTTCCCTACATCTCTGCAAACCAGAGTTACAGGGCTCCAAATTTGGTAAAATCCCCCATAGGCTTTCATTGGGCCTCCTATTTACAGTTCCAAAATCTCACATCTTTTCAAAGGGCAATTGCTCAGCAGTGGCAAATTTTCTAGCATTGTAGGGACCCTTAGGGGGAACATGACTGGTGAGTTTCGGGCCCCTAGGCCAAAGAAGTCATAGCCTAGGGTCACAAAAACCTGTTTATTTGGGCAATTTCAATGGTAGTTATGCTGACGTACATAAATCTCAGCCATGGCCGTTAGCAACGTCTGAATTTCACGAAATGTCTCATGCAGGTAGAAGACATATTGTTAGACTTGGATTCCAAAGATGGGGTCCCTACATCTCTGCAAACCAGAGTTACAGGGGTCCAAAATTGGTAAAATCCCCCATAGGCTTTCATTGCCTCCCAATTTCACTTTCCAAAATCTCACATCTTTTCAAAGGGCAATTGCTCAGCAGTGGCAAATTTTCTAGCATTGTTGGGACCCTTAGGGGGAACATGACTGGTGAGTTTCGGGCCCCTAGGCCAAAGAGGTCATAGCCTAGAGTCACAAAAACCTGTTTATTTGGGCAATTTCAATGGTAGTTATGCTGACGTACATAAATCTCAGCCATGGCCGTTAGCAACGTCTGAATTTCACGAAATGTCTCATGCAGGTAGAAGACATATTGTTAGACTTGGATTACAAAGATGGGGTCCCTACATCTCTGCAAACCAGAGTTACAGGGGTCCAAATTTGGTAAAATCCCCCATAGGCTTTCATTGCCTCCCTATTTCACTTTCCAAAATCTCACATCTTTTCAAAGGGCAATTGCTCAGCAGTGGCAAATTTTCTAGCATTGTAGGGACCCTTAGGGGGAACATGACTGGTGAGTTTCGGGCCCCTAGGCCAAAGAGGTCATAGCCTAGGGTCACAAAAACCTGTTTATTTGGGCAATTTCAATGGTAGTTATGCTGACGTACATAAATCTCAGCCATGGCCGTTAGCAACGTCTGAATTTCACGAAATGTCTCATGCAGGTAGAAGACATATTGTTAGACTTGGATTCCAAAGATGGGGTCCCTACATCTCTGCAAACCAGAGTTACAGGGGTCCAAAATTGGTAAAATTCCCCATAGGCTTTCATTGCCTCCCTATTTCACTTTCCAAAATCTCACATCTTTTCAAAGGGCAATTGCTCAGCAGTGGCAAATTTTCTAGCATTGTAAGGACCCTTAGGGGGAACATGACTGGTGAGTTTCGGGCCCCTAGGCCAAAGAGGTCATAGCCTAGGGTCACAAAAACCTGTTTATTTGGGCTATTTCAATGGTGGCGAGTCTGACTTACATAAATCGCAGCAATGGCCGTTAGCAACGTCTGAATCTCACGAAATGTCTCATGCAGGTAGAAGACATATTGTTAGACTTGGATTCCAAAGATGGGGTCCCTACATCTCTGCAAACCAGAGTTACAGGGGTCCAAAATTGGTAAAATCCCCCATAGGCTTTCATTGCCTCCCTATTTCACTTTCCAAAATCTCACATCTTTTCGAAGGGCAATTGCTCAGCAGTGGCAAATTTTCTAGCATTGTAGGGACCCTTAGGGGGAACATGACTGGTGAGTTTCGGGCCCCTAGGCCAAAGAGGTCATAGCCTAGGGTCACAAAAACCTGTTTATTTGGGCGATTTCAATGGTAGTTATGCTGACGTACATAAATCTCAGCCATGGCCGTTAGCAACGTCTGAATTTCACGAAATGTCTCATGCAGGTAGAAGACATATTGTTAGACTTGGATTCCAAAGATGGGGTCCCTACATCTCTGCAAACCAGAGTTACAGGGGTCCAAAATTGGTAAAATCCCCCATAGGCTTTCATTGCCTCCCTATTTCACTTTCCAAAATCTCACATCTTTTCAAAGGGCAATTGCTCAGCAGTGGCAAATTTTCTAGCATTGTAGGGATCCTTAGGGGGAACATGACTGGTGAGTTTCGGGCCCCTAGGCCAAAGAGGTCATAGCCTAGGGTCACAAAAACCTGTTTATTTGGGCAATTTCAATGGTAGTTATGCTGACGTACATAAATCTCAGCCATGGCCATTAGCAACGTCTGAATTTCACGAAATGTCTCATGCAGGTAGAAGACATATTGTTAGACTTGGATTCCAAAGATGGGGTCCCTACATCTCTGCAAACCAGAGTTACAGGGGTCCAAAATTGGTAAAATTCCCCATAGGCTTTCATTGCCTCCCTATTTCACTTTCCAAAATCTCACATCTTTTCAAAGGGCAATTGTTCAGCAGTGGCAAATTTTCTAGCATTGTAAGGACCCTTAGGGGGAACATGACTGGTGAGTTTCGGGCCCCTAGGCCAAAGAGTTCATAGCCTAGGGTCACAAAAACCTGTTTATTTGGGCTATTTCAATGGTGGCGAGTCTGACGTACATAAATCGCAGCAATGGCCGTTAGCAACGTCTGAATCTCACGAAATGTCTCATGCAGGTAGAAGACATATTTTTAGACTTGGATTCCATAGATGGGGTCTCTACATCTCTGCAAACCAGAGTTACAGGGCTCCAAAATTGGTAAAATCCCCCATAGGCTTTCATTTGGCCTACTATTTACCGTTCCAAAATCTCACACCATTTCAAAGGGCAATGGCTCAGCAGTGGCAAAACTCACCAGTCATGATCCCCCTAAGAGTCCCTACAATGCTAGAAAATTTGGTACTGCTGAGCCATTGCCCTTTGAAAAGATGTGAGATTTTGGAAAGTGAAATAGGGAGGCAATGAAAGCCTATGGGGGATTTTACCAATTTTGCACCCCTGTAACTCTGGTTTGCAGAGATGTAGGGACCCCATCTTTGGAATCCAAGTCTAACAATACGGTAGTAGAAGAAAAGATGGAGCACCAGCTCTTGCAATTAGGATTTATTAGCGTTCACATAGGCATTACAGGTATACCAGTAGTGAGGGTAGGAGTACCGGCCTGACAGCCGTTTCGCGGCTACTGCCGCTTTCTCAAAGGCACAAGAAGGTATCCTTCTTGTGCCTTTGAGAAAGCGGCAGTAGCCGCTACCGTATGGACATTTATCTGAATTGTGAGCACGGCTACTAACTGGGAGCGACCACATTGTGACTTCTGTCAGCCAGCAACTGGTGCCAACCGCATTTATCTCTCTTACTTGTTGGCCAAGTCTAACAATATGTCTTCTACCTGCATGAGACATTTCGTGAAATTCAGACGTTGCTAACGGCCATGGCTGAGATTTATGTACGTCAGCATAACTACCATTGAAATTGCCCAAATAAACAGGTTTTTGTGACCCTAGGCTATGACCTCTTTGGCCTAGGGGCCCGAAACTCACCAGTCATGTTCCCCCTAAGGGTCCCTACAATGCTAGAAAATTTGCCACTGCTGAGCAATTGCCCTTTGAAAAGATGTGAGATTTTGGAAAGTGAAATAGGGAGGCAATGAAAGCCTATGGGGGATTTTACCAATTTTGGACCCCTGTAACTCTGGTTTGCAGAGATGTAGGGACCCCATCTTTGGAATCCAAGTCTAACAATATGTCTTCTACCTGCATGAGACATTTCGTGAAATTCAGACGTTGCTAACGGCCATGGCTGAGATTTATGTACGTCAGCATAACTACCATTGAAATTGCCCAAATAAACAGGTTTTTGTGACGCTAGGCTATGACCTCTTTGGCCTAGGGGCCCGAAACTCACCAGTCATGTTCCCCCTAAGGGTCCCTACAATGCTAAAAAATTTGCCACTGCTGAGCAATTGCCCTTTGAAAAGATGTGAGATTTTGAAACTGTAAATAGGAGGCCCAATGAAAGCCTATGGGGGATTTTACCAAATTTGGAGCCCTGTAACTCTGGTTTGCAGAGATGTAGGGAACCCATCTTTGGAGCCCAAGTCTAACAATATGTCTTCTACCTGCATGAGACATTTCGTGAAATTCAGACGTTGCTAACGGCCATGTCTGAGATTTATGTACGTCAGCATAACTACCATTGAAATTGCCCAAATAAACAGGTTTTTGTGACCCTAGGCTATGACCTCTTTGGCCTAAGGGCCCGAAACTCACCAGTCATGTTCCCCCTAAGGGTCCCTACAATGCTAGAAAATTTGCCACTGCTGAGCAATTGCCCTTTGAAAAGATGTGAGATTTTAGAAAGTGAAATAGGGAGGCAATGAAAGCCTATGGGGGATTTTACCAATTTTGGACCCCTGTAACTCTGGTTTGCAGAGATGTAGGGACCCCATCTTTGGAATCCAAGTCTAACAATATGTCTTCTACCTGCATGAGACATTTCGTGAAATTCAGACGTTGCTAACGGCCATGGCTAAGATTTATGTACGTCAGCATAACTACCATTGAAATTGCCCAAATAAACAGGTTTTTGTGACCCTAGGCTATGACCTCTTTGGCCTAGGGGCCCGAAACTCACCAGTCATGTTCCCCCTAAGGGTCCCTACAATGCTAGAAAATTTGCCACTGCTGAGCAATTGCCCTTTGAAAAGATGTGAGATTTTGGAACTGTAAATAGGAGGCCCAATGAAAGCCTATGGGGGATTTTACCAAATTTGGAGCCCTGTAACTCTGGTTTGCAGAGATGTAGGGAACCCATCTTTGGAGCCCAAGTCTAACAATATGTCTTCTACCTGCATGAGACATTTCGTGAGATTCAGACGTTGCTAACGGCCATTGCTGCGATTTATGTACGTCAGACTCGCCACCATTGAAATTGCCCAAATAAACAGGTTTTTGTGACCCTAGGCTATGACCTCTTCGGCCTAGGACTGCATTGAACGCGACCCACGCATTGTGCGCATTCTGTACAACACCAATTACTGTTTATTGTTTATTGAACCTCTCATCTGTATTACATTTATGACTGCATGGTGACAAAATGCTAATTGCTATCCGCACGCTTCTTGTCCTCATGCAAGGCCTGGGTTGTTGTGTCTCAAAGCGTGGCCTTCTCCTCCTGCGCCGCCCTCCTCCTGTTCCATCACATGTGCTGCTGCTGGGTTAGCGTTACCGGTCCCTTTTCCTGGAACCTCTTATCTGTATTACATTTATGACTGCATGCCGACAAAAAGCATGTTACCTGTGCAAAGAAAACAGACATTTCCCGCATTTAAAAGACAGTTTTCCCTTTGAAACGTTAAAATCGATTTTCTCAAAAACTATAAGCTGTTTTTGCTAAAAATGTTTTTCCTCTTGTACCCACTCCCAAGGTGCACATACCCTGTAAATTTGGGGTATGTAGCATGTAAGGAGGCTTTACAAAGCACGAAAGTTCGGGTCCCCATTGACTTCCATTATGTTCAGAGTTCGGCTCGAACACCCGAACATCGCGGCCATGTTCGGCCTGTTCGGCCCGAACCCGAACATCTAGATGTTCGCCCAACACTACCCTAAACCGTGAGGAGTAGTCTTGAAACCAAATGTCGCAAAATGACCTGTGAAATCCTAAAGGTACTCATTGGACTTTGGGCCCCTTAGCGCAGTTAGGGTGCAAAAAAGTGCCACACATGTGGTACCGCGGTACTCAGGAGAAGTAGTATAATGTGTTTTGTGGTGTATTTTTACACATACCCATGCTGGGTGGGAGAAATATCTCTGTAAATGACAATTTTTTGATTTTTTTTACACACAATTGTCCATTTACAGAGAGATTTCTCCCACCCAGCATGGGTATGTGTAAAAATACACCCCAAAACACATTATACTACTTCTTCTGAGTACGGCAATACCACATGTGTGACACTTTTTTGCAACCTAGGTGCGCTAAGGGGCCTAACGTCCTATTCACAGGTCATATTGAGACATTTGGATTCTAGACTACTCCTCACGGTTTAGGGCCCCTAAAATGCCAGGGCAGTATAGAAACCCCACAAATGACCCCATTTTAGAAAGAAGACATCCCAAGGTATTCCGTTAGGAGTATAGTGAGTTCATAGAAGATTTTATTTTTTGTCACAAGTAAGCGGAAATTGATTTTAATAGTTTTTTTTCACAAAGTGTCATTTTCCGCTAACTTGTGACAAAAAATAAATCTTCTATGAACTCACCATACTCCTAACGGAATACCTTTGGGTGTCTTCTTTTTAAAATGGGGTCATTTGTGGGGTTCCTATACTGCCCTGGCATTTTAGGGGCCCTAAACCGTGAGGAGTAGTCTTGAAACCAAATGTTGCAAAATGACCTGTGAAATCCTAAAGGTACTCATTGGACTTTGGGCCCCTTAGCACACTTAGGATGCAAAAAAGTGCAACACATGTGGTACTGCCCTGCTCAGAAGAAGTAGTATAATGTGTTTTGTGGTGTATTTTTACATATACCCATGCTAGGTGGGAGAAATATCTTTGTGAATGACAATTTTTTTATTTTTTTTTACACACAATTGTCCATTTACGGAGAGATTTCTCCCACCCAGCATGGGTATGTGTAAAAATACACCCCAAAACACATTATACTATACTACTACTACTACTACTCCTGAGTACGGCAATACCACATGTGTGACACTTTTTTGCAGCCTAGGTGCGCTAAGGGGCCTAACGTCCTATTCACAGGTCATTTTGAGGCATTTGTTTTCTAGACTACTCCTCATGGTTTAGGGCCCCTAAAATGCCAGGGCAGTATAGGAACCCCACAAGTGACCCCATTTTAGAAAGAAGACACCCCAAGGTATTCCGTTCGGTGTATGGTGAGTTCATAGAAGATTGTATTTTTTGTCACAAGTTAGTGAAAAATTACACTTTGTGAAAAAAACAATAAAAATCTATTTCAACTTTTGACAAAAATTAAAATCTTCTATGAACTCATCATACACCTAACAGAATACCTTGGGGTGTCTTTTTTCTAAAAAGGGGTCACTTGTGGGGTTCCTATACTGCCCTGGCATTTTACGGGCCCAAAACCGTGAGTAGTCTGGAAACAAAATTTCTAAAAATGACTGTTCAGGGGTATAAGCATCTGCAAATTTTGATGGACAGGTGGTCTATGAGGGGGCGAATTTTGTGGAACCGGTCATAAGCAGGGTGGTCTTTTAGATGACAGGTTGTATTGGGCCTGATCTGATGGATAGGAGTGCTAGGGGGGTGACAGGAGGTGATTAATGGGTGTCTCAGGGGGTGGTTAGAGGGGAAAATAGATGCAATCAATGCACTGGGGAGGTGATCGGAAGGGGGTCTAAGGGGGATCTGAGGGTTTGGCCAAGTGATCAGGAGCCCACACGGGGCAAATTAGGGACTGATCTGATGGGTAGGTGTGCAAAGGGGTGACAGGAGGTGATTGATGGGTGTCTCAAGGTGTGATTAGTGGGGGGAATAGATGCAAGCAATGCACTGGCGAGGTGATCAGGGCTGGGGTCTGAGGGCGTTCTGAGGGTGTGGGCGGGTGATTGGGTGCCCTAGGGGCAGATAAGGGTCTAATCTGATGGGTAGCAGTGACAGGTGGTGACAGGGGGTGATTGATGGGTAATTAGTGGGTGTTTAGAGGAGAGAACAGATGTAAACAATACACTTGGGAGGTGATCTGACGGTGGGTCTGCAGGCGATCTGATGGTGTGGGTGGGTGATCAGATTGCCCGCAAAGGGCAGGTTAGGGGCTGATTGATGGGTGGCAGTGACAGGGGGTGATTGATGGGTGGCAGTGACAGGGGGTGATTGATGGGTGATTGATAGGTGATCAGTGGGTTATTACAGGGAAGAACAGATGTAAATAATGCACTGGCGAATTGATAAGGGGGGGTCTGAGGGCAATCTGAGCATGTGGGCGGTTGATTGGGTGCCCGCAAGGGGCAGATTAGGGTCTAATCTGATGGGTAACAGTGACAGGTGGTGATAGGGGGTGATTGATGAGTAATTAGTGGGTGTTTAGGGTAGAGAACAGATGTAAACAATGCACTTGGGAGGTGATCTGACGTTGGATCTGCAGGCGATCTATTGGTGTGGGTGGGTGATCAGATTGCCCGCAAGGGGCAGGTTAGGGGCTGATTGATGGGTGGCAGTGACAGTGGGTGATTGACAGGTGATCAGTGGGTTATTACAGGGAAGAACAGATGTAAATAATGCACTGGCGAATTGATAAGGGGGGGTCTGAGGGCAATCTGAGCATGTGGGCGGTTGATTGGGTGCCCGCAAGGGGCAGATTAGGGTCTAATCTGATGGGTAACAGTGACAGGTGGTGATAGGGGGTGATTGATGGGTAATTAGTGGGTGTTTAGGGTAGAGAACAGATGTAAACAATGCACTTGGGAGGTGATCTGACGTCGGATCTGCGGGCAATCTATTGGTGTGGGTGGGTGATCAGTGTGCCCGCAAGGGGCAGATTAAGGGCTGATTGATGGGTGGCAGTGACAGGGGGTGATTGACAGGTGATTGACAGGTGATCAGGGGGTAGATGCATACAGTACACAGGCGGGGGGTTCTGGGGGGGGGGGGTCTGGGGAGAATCTGAGTGGTGGGGGGGTTATCAGGAGTCCCCAGGGTGCAGCTAGGGACCTAATAAAAAAAATAGCGTTGACAGATAGTGACAGGGAGTGATTGATGGGTGATTAGGGGAGTGATTGGGTGTAAACAGTGGTCTGGGAGATGGCCAGGGGGAGGGTCTGAGGGGTGCTGTGGGTGATCAGGGGGCAGGGGGGGGAGAGATCAGTGTTCCCTCAGACACTGGGACCACCAGGGCAGGAGGCAGCCTGTATAATACACTTTGTATACATTACAAAGTGTAATATACACTTTGTAGCAGCGATCATGGGGTTAACAACCCGCCGGCGCTTCCGAACGGCCGGCGGGTTGTCATCGCGGGTGGGTGGAGCCAGTTGCCGGGGGAAGCACGCGTCATCAATGACGCAATCACTCCCCCATAATGCTGAAAGGACGCAACGCCCTTGGGCGTATTGCGGTCCTTTCGGCATCCACTTTGCCGCCGCCCATCGGCTGTGGGCGGTCGGCAAGTGGTTAAGATTCACTTTAAAACTGCAGTGGTCTAATTAGTGAAAAATAGCCTGGTCACTAGGAGGGTGTAAGCCTATGGTCCTGAAGTGGTTAAGCAGAACACAGACGTTAGACACCTGTAAGACCTTATTTGCACGGACCTTTTTATGAGCCCACGGATAAACAACTGTCCATGTAACTTTAGGGAAAACCATTCAGCCCATACAAATGTCAGCAGCAGAAGGGCAACATGAGAATGGTAAAGAAGCCACAGCCTGCATAATTTTCTAAAGTTCTAAAGTGGTCACCACCCTAAACTGCGTACATACATATGGTTTGGCAGAGGCACTTACATTGCAGCACATGCAAGAGATATAGCATGAGGTAGCTTAAAAGCCACCAGATATCCACAGACATAGAAACAGAACACAGTGTAAGGCTATAAAGGTTGTAAAATGTCCACACTTTATTGCCCTCATAACTGGCAGTGATAACTGAAGCTATGTACTCCCCACTTGACGAGTCCGGCGACACCCCCTTGACAACGGTCATCAAGCAACGCCTCTTCCTGCTTACAACATCACGTAACTAAACCACGGGTGCGAATGGGAAGTAAGTGATCGTGGTACTTTGCGTGGAGTCGCTGTATCTGTCACTTAACGGCACGCAAATGCCGCAGGGGGCAACATTGTTTAAAATGAATATGTTAAACGATGTTGCCCGACGTCAAATATCGCCTGGTGGGTACGAGGCTTTAGCTTAGTTGTCAGAAATAATTGTTTGTGACTATTAATGTCACAGTCAGACAGATTAAAAATAAAAGTCAGATAATGCTTCACACAGCTAACTAATATTTTAACCCTCCTGGCGGTATAAAAAATTCCGCCAGGAGGCAGCGCAGCAGTTTGTTTTTTTTGTTTTTAAATCATGTAGCTAGCCCAGGGCTCGCTACATGATAGCCGCTGCTCAGCGGCATCCCCCCGCCCGCTTCGATCGCCTTCAGCGATCTCCGATCAGGAAATCCCGTTCAAAGAACGGGATTTCCTAGAGAGCTTCCCCCGTCGCCATGGCGACGGGGCGGGATGACGTCACCGACGTCAGCGACGTCGTGACGTTATTGGGAGTCCCGGCCCACCCCTCAGCGCTGCCTGGCACTGATTGGCCAGGCAGCGCACGGGGTCTGGAGGGGGGGCGGCACGGCGCGACGGATAGCGACGATCGAGCGCGGGGAGGCGGCGATCGGTATGCTGATGCAGCTAGCAAAGTGCTAGCTGCGTCCAGCAAAAAAAAAAATTACGCAAATCGGCCCAGCAGGGCCTGAGAAAACCTCCTGCGCGGCTTACCCCGCACTACGTTCGGGGTTACTACCAGGAAGGTTAAAGGAGAAATCCAGTATGTATTAAATAAAAGTGTCTCCCTTGTTATATTGAAAATGGATGGGGGAGCTGGGGCTGGCAGTATGAAGAGGCAGGAAGGGATGCCACTTCCCAATAACCATCATACAAAGTGCTTTGGTGGGTAGAAAAAAAGAGTGGGGACATGGGGGCACAGTGGCGTAGCTAAGGGGCTGTGGGCCCCGATGCAAGTTTTACAATGGAGCCCCCCCAAGCACTCAATACATAACAATTGATACAGCGCACCAAAACCTGCCAATGGCAACTACAGTGTTAGAGGTACAAGAAGGGGATGGGGAACAGTTTGTTAATGATTACCACTATTCAAATTATCTATAGAAGTGAATATTATGATCACAGGACCAATAGAGAGCTAATACTGTAGTTGAGGTAGGGCCCTTTGGGGCCCCTCTGGCCCAAGGGCCCCGATGCGGTCGCTACCTCTGCACCCCCTATTGCTACGCCCCTGTGGGGGCACCTCTATAGCCTGGTACACACTTTCAATTATGATTGACCAATTTTACCACCTCCATGTAGCATAATGTTTACCTACACAATCTGCTCACAGTACTCAATATCTGTTGACCTTTATACTACATGGAGGTGGTAAAATTGGTCAGTGATTGGCCAATCGTAATTGAAAGTGTGGATTAGGCTTACAGGTGCATATAGACATTCAATTTTGATTGGCCAATCACTGACCAATTTGATCACCTCCATGTACAGGTAGTACGAGAGCCAAAAGATTTTGAATACAATGAACAGATTGTGTAGGTAAGCTCTCATACTACATGGAAGTGGTAAAATTGGCTTATCATTGGCCAATGAAAATTGGATGTCAGTACACACCCTAAAGCCACATACATACACTCAACAAAAGTCTTTTAAATGCACAATTATCAAACTATTTTGTTGTTGAAACAACCAAAAAAAGTTGTTTGCTATTGTTCAAACAACTGATAAGATGCAGCTCAAGTCAATCCAACTGCTCTGCGACTTATCAGTTGCTTGAACAATAGCAAACAACTTTTTTTGGTTGTTTCAACTTGTTTCAACAATAATTGTGCATTTAAAAGACTTGTGTTGAGTGTGTATATTAACCTCTTGAGGACCATGGTGGTAAACCCCCCTAGTGACCAGCCTAATTTTACCTTAATTGGCCACTGCAGCTTTAAGGCCAAGCTGCAGGGCCGTATACCTCTGCACACAAGTGATCCCCCCCCCCCCACTTTTCTCCCCACCAACAGAGCTCTCTGTTGGTGAGGTCTGATCGCCCCAGATTGGCCAATCTCCGATCGCCGCTCGGAGACTGAAGGCGGAGCTTAGCTCTGCCCACCAAGCGGGAGATGCGCGCGCAGCGTGCGCGCGATCTCCCGTAAACTGCTGCCCCAGGACTTTCCGCCAATTGGCGTTAGCTGGTCCTGGGGCTGCCGCCGCGGCCACGCCCAGTGGCGTGACGTGGGCGGCAAGCGGTTAAGGACTTCTTTGTGTGGCTGGCTGAACTGATTTTTTTTTTTTACAATTGCGAAAGCAGACAGTGTGAGGTCCTCATTTCCAAGCAATGTTAACTCCTTGTTCCTCATGCTGGCTTGTATTCCCCAAGGGTTGAGCTGTGCCATCTTGTCTCAAGAGTAGTACCCCCAATGTTATGATCCATGTGGATTGGTATTCTTTTGGGTCCAGAGCCGGAGGAATAGCATCCTGTGTAGAGGTCTCGCAAGGAGTTAAACGTGCTTTGGGGGGACCAAATGCTGTCTGTCTGTTTTTGAAAATGTAAAAATAAAAGCCACAGACTAATAAACATTTAAAAAAATGAAAAGTTTGTTATATGGAAACACACACACACACCAAATCCAGTTAAAAAATCCTACCTTGCAAATAATCCAATACCTTGCAAACTGTGTTGGATTGCTTATGTGATAAGCTTATGTAGAAACTCCAGTGCCAGCATAATACAATTTATTATATGAGGAGTCCCTTGTGGAGAGCACAACTGCATGCTTCCTTTCCAGAGGCTTGGACTGGACCTTGTGTAGTAACATGAGTGACAGAAGGAAATGCAATATGTAGGATCTTGGAGGTGCACATGGACCCTGAGGGATACTCAGTGCCAACAGCTGGAAATTGAAAGAACACATGGAAATGTTGCAAAGAAGATAACTGCATGCTTTTTAAAACCTTATCTTAAGGAGAGAGTTACAACTTGTTACTTTTTTTTTCATCAAGATGCAGATAGTGTTTCATTTATTTGAAGTATTTGTTAATAAGTGATTTGCATTAAAAAATAGTGTGTATACTACACTATACTGTACTATACTATACCATACTATAGCTATGCCTAGTTGCCTTGCAGCATAATGGCCACTTTGTAACGCAGCTTGCCCCTCTTCAATGCACCACATATGGAGGTTGAATCAGGAAAAAAGGATGCACGGTGCAAAGTGGAAAGAAGGATGCTGACATAGGCTGCAATGATAAAAGCCACAATTAGCAGCAATAGAGGGAACTTTGAGTGCATGGAGGTGCCTGATAAAATGCGGCAATAGATGGAATTTTTGGGCGTCCGGATATTGTGGTTTTAGATATTGGACGGGAAGCGCCCGCTATCTGTAACCGCGATTTCCAGTTGCCCAAAATTCCATCTATTGCTGCTAACTGTGGTTTTGCAGGGGAAGTTAAGGTTTAGTTGCCACGGGCAGGGGAGGACTGGGGCCTTTTGGCCTGGAGGGAAAACACAAACTAGAGGCCCATTTTCACGGCAGCCCGGGCCCAAATTACATCACACACGTGCCCCACGTGCTATATGCCAAAAGGCACATGGGAAATACAGCAAGGACACATGAGGGACAGCGTGACAGGTAAAGTATAATGCACTGGCAAAGGGGCGGGGGGGGGGACAGAGAAACATAAAACATTTTGAGTTACAACGGCCAGGGTTTCCGTCGCGTTCATTGTTTGTGATTATCGCACTGGATCGACCACATCATCCTGAGATTTCCCAGCATCTCAGATCGATACTTTCAATCAATTTCCACCCGAAATCAGACAGATATTTTCCCACGGACCCTGCAGGCAAGCCTCTGCTCTGCATCGTGCTGTTTATATTTACCAACTTGCCCACCCTCTAATTACTCTGTAATTAGGCATTGATTTCCCTCGGCCAGCCTAGTGGTTCACATTGCCTTATACAAAAACATGTACCAGGCACTGTACCAGCCCTAAATCATTAAATGAGAGGCAGCCTGGGGGGAAATTTCCCCCCTTCCCCCCTGGCCAGTCCTCCCCTGGCCACGGGGGAGGGTTTTAGGTTTAGGCCTCACCCGGGGGTATTAGGGTTAGGCGCCCATGGGGGGGGGGGATTGGGGATTAGGGTTAGGCATCGGTAGAGGGAGGGTTCTGTATGAGATTAGGGTTAGGTCATAGTAAAATATCAGTAAACATTACTGATATTTTACTATTGAAAGAAAGTAGTAAAATATTGATATTATTGATATTCTACTAGTGGCAATCCCTGGGCCCTAGGCCCTTTTTTCCAGGCACCTTTATTACATGTGTGCATGCAACGTTCACGGTGCGGTTGGGTGCATTGCGGTACAATGGTGTGTGGCATCGTAACTCACTGCATAGAGTGCATTACCGCAAAATGGTAACAATTACAGTGAAGCATACTTTTCATTCACGGTATGCTTCACTGTATGCAAAGCTTTTCCCGTTCCCCTTTCCAATTTTGTTGCATTAGAGCGAGCAGGGAACATACAGTAATGCAAGTCCCACTGTGAACCTAGCCTCAAGCAAAAAGTCTGGGTAAGTAGTTCGTACTGCCGTGTGAATGTGAAAGCTCTCCAAGTTCCATATAATATTCTGCTTTGTTTCACCATGCCATTATGCCCTCCTATTTTATTGCTCATATGTCTTTGTATTCATGTGTGTTGGTCATGTGAATTTTATAAAACAGTATTTTGAAATAAAAGCTATTTTAAGTCTTATTTATATTGTATAAGCTTTGAAGTCACAAGTTGGATCCAGCTGCTGTTGTGAAATGGCACAAATGCTGCACACATTTGCAGGTCGGAACTCAGTATGAAGGCGTACAGGCATACAGGACAGTGCACTGGCTAATCCTCAGTGTGTAGTTGTAAAGGGGAGGGCTTTACTAGAATGGTGTTTGTAAAGTGAAACTTCCTATTGCAGGATGTCTGATGCCAAGTGGAACTGATTCCAGATGTTTTGCCTTTTTGTAAAGTATCCTATGAAAAGGAAAGAATGTACACTGCAAATAAAAAGAGCAAATACCGTACAAACAAATGGCAGATAAAATGACCTATAGCTAGCTATTGCTTCATGTATATTCTTTTTCAATACTGCATGCAGTGAAACGATTTAGATTAAAATAGCATAAACAGTGGTGCTCACCGCCAGATCGTGATCACGCTTACGCGTGGATTCACGACCATTTTGACGCATTTCGCCTCGAACACGCTAAGCCGTGAATAGATTTTCAACCACGAAAATCTGCTTCGGCTTCGCGTGAATGCGGACAGAAATCCGCATTCACGTTCGTGAAACCCGGCGCTGAAGTCGTGGTTAGCGGAAATGCGTCAAACTATGCGGAAGTGACACATTGCAGGCCAATCAGAGGGCCCTAGCAACCAATCACAGGAGGGGAGCTATGCCCTCCCCTCCTGAATATAAAGCGGCGGCCATGATGGAAAAGCTCTGTCCTTGCTAGACTGTGGTGCTGAGAGGATTATCTCCAGGCCATTGTTGTTTGAGCAAGTGCATTTATTGTGTTAAAAACAAAGCGTTTTTTTTGCTAACACTGCTCTTATACTGTACACAGTTAGCTAGTCAGTGAGTGATTTCTGTAGTTAGTTGTAGTCAGTGTAGTGTAGTGGGAGTGTGGGAGTCTAGTGATTATTTAACTGTGTGTAGTGCAGGCAGGTTCAGTGCTGCAGTGTAGTCAGTGTAGTGGGAGTGGGGATTATCTGTGTGTAGTGCAGGCAGGCAGGTTAGTGCAGCTGCAGTGTTCACTTGTATATTCCAGTGACAGTTATACACTTGTACTATTTGCAGGCAGCCAGTCACACCGCCGGCGCCGCCACTCTCTGCCAGTGCTGTTCATTCATTCTGTCAGTGACCTTGTGCCGTGCCCAGTGCCCACTGCTCGCTCGCTGGCATATAAGCATCTCATTACACAGTGTGACATCCTTGTGTGCCCACTGCATCCTTCAGTGACCTAGTTGTATATCCAGTGCCCACTGCTGTGCCCACTGCATCCTTCAGTGACCTTGTACTGTGCCCACTGCATCCTTCAGTGACCTAGTTGTATATCCAGTGCCCACTGCTGTGCCCACTGCATCCTTCAGTGACCTTGTACTGTGCCCACTGCATCTTTCAGTGACCTAGTTGTATATCCAGTGCCCACTGCTGTGCCCACTGCATCCTTCAGTGACCTAGTTGTATATCCAGTGCCCACTGCTGTGCCCACTGCATCCTTCAGTGACCTTGTACTGTGCCCACTGCATCCTTCAGTGACCTAGTTGTATATCCAGTGCCCACTGCTGTGCCCACTGCATCCTTCAGTGACCTAGTTGTATATCCAGTGCCCACTGCTGTGCCCACTGCATCCTTCAGTGACCTCGTACTGTGCCCACTGCATCCTTCAGTGACCTAGTTGTATATCCAGTGCCCACTGCTGTGCCCACTGCATCCTTCAGTGACCTTGTACTGTGCCCACTGCATCCTTCAGTGACCAAGTTGTATATCCAGTGCCCACTGCTGTGCCTACTGCATCCTTCAGTGACCTTGTACTGTGCCCACTGCATCCTTCAGTGCCGTTGTACTGTGCCTGGTGCATCCTTCAGTGACGTTGTACTGTGCCCACTGCATCCAGTGATTCATTACTAGCAACATGTCTGGCAGGGTTTCGCGGGGTGAGAGGAAAGGGAGTTCAATTGCCTCAGCCACTTCTGGGACTGCTCCACGTCCAGGGAGAGGACGCCCAGCTGTATGTGGTCGTGATGCAGCAGAAAGGGGGGCAGCAAAGCCTGGGCCGACTCAGCGGACTCCATTGTCCAAATATTTTAAAGTTTCTGGTCCCCGTGTGGTGGTTGAGCAAATGGAACCTGACGTACTCATGGACATCATGACTTCCTCCCAGACCTCTACTGTGAGCACCACTCCAAGCAGCAGCAGCCAACGTCCCACGCTTGTTGTAACATCCACCCCAGCACCCACTGGTCAGCAGCCCTCCCAGGATGACAGCGTTCTGTCCCTCAGTCCGGCATCTGGGAACCTGCTGATGCAAGAAGCTCAGGACTTACTGGGGACTGATGTGGCAGAGATTGAGATCGGGCCACAATCACAAGCGTTGTTGAGTTCTGGTGATGAAGAAGAGGGGTCTGTGTCTGGGGATGTAGGGACAGAAGAGGAGACGGGGGAGTCAGAGGAAGAGCTGGATTATGATGATGCTGCTGATGATGACGACGTTGTGGACCCTAACTATGTGCAGCCTGCTGAGTCCGTGGAAGAATGGTCAGAGGCAGAGCAGGGTGACGAGTCACCTCGGCCTAGGCAAGGATATCGCCATATGTCAGGCAGGGGCAGGGGCATCGGCAGCAGTGGGCGTGGAGGAAGTAGACAGGACACTGCTTCAGCCGGCACCACCACCATGCAACCCCCGGCAACTACTACCACACATTGTTCCGCTGCACCCTCTGCTAGTGGGGGCCGCAGTAAATTAAAGTCACCAGTGTGGGATTGCTTTGATGAATGTACTGATGACAAAAGGTATGCGGTGTGCAGGTTATGCAGCAAAAGATTGAGCCGTGGGAAAAGTCTGAGCAAGATGGGTACTTCATCCCTCCAGGGCCACCTGAGAACCCGCCACTGCCGCGAGTATGCGGAGTTTAAGAGGAAGCAGGCACTGCTGGCAGGGGTTCCTGAGAGCAGAAGGCCCACCAGCGCAGCAGCATCATCCCTCCCTCAGGGTCGTGAATCCCCCACAGCAGCAGCAGTAGTAGCACGCAAGCGCTCTTCCATCTCGGCTACTCAGGACACAGACATTGAGGCTGGCAGCCAGTGTTCGTCTCTCTCCTCTGTCTCCCCTGCATCCCAGTGCTGGTCGTAATGGAGAAAGCTACGCTTACGGATCATTACGCGTAATTTTACGCAATTACGCATTACGAAATTACGCTTACGGCATAGACATTCAATTTCGGTACATGTCTGTAATTACGCATAGCACTTACGCAATTACGCGTAAGTATACCGTAATTCAGGTTATTACGTTATAGGCTTACGCGTAAAATCCTACTAGCATTTAATGCGTAAGGTCATGCTGCCAAGCGGAAAAGTTGACGCATGGATCAATGTTAGGTAGCCGCCGACTTTAAGGGTTAATAGCAAAGCCCCCTTAAGTGCTAAGAGCCTCAAATTTGGAGAATATATTAAGGAGATCAGAAGGATTAAGAGAAATTTTTTTTTTTCCAAAAAGACCTTATAGTTTTTGAGAAAATCGATGTTAAAGTTTCAAAGGAAAAATATATACATTTAAAAACCCGCCGACTTTAACGGTTAATAGCAAAGCCTGCTTAAAATTTAGGAACACCAAATTCACAGGGTATATTAAGGGGATCAGTGGGAATAAGAGGAAAAAAATTTTTTTCAAAAAGACCTTATAGTTTTTGAGAAAATCGATTTTTAAGTTTCAAGGGCGAAAATGTCTTTTAAATGCGGAAAATGTCAGGTTTTTTTGCACAGGTAACAATAGTGTTTTATTTTCATAGATTCCCCCAAGTGGGAAGAGTTTTACTTACTTCGTTCTGAGTGTGGGAAATATAAAAAAAAAACGACGTGGGGTCCCCCCTCCCAGACCTCTTTAACCCCTTGTCCCCCATGCAGACTGGGATAGCCAGAATGTGGAGCACCGGCCGCGTGGGGCTCCGCACCCTGACTATACCAGCCCGCATGGTCCATGGATTGGGGGGTCTCGGAAGGGGAGGGGCAGCCAAGCTTTCCCCTCCCCCTCCGAGCCCTTGTCCAATCCAAGGACAAGGGGCTCTTCTCCACCTCCGATGGGCGGTGGAGGTGGAGGCCGCGATTTCCTGGGGAGGGGTTCATGGTGGCATCTGGGAGTCCCCTTTAAAAAGGGGTCCCCCAGATGCCCACCCCCCTCCCAGGAGAAATGAGTATAGAGGTACTTGTACCCCTTACCCATTTCCTTTAAGAGTTAAAAGTAAATAAACACACAAACACATAGAAAAAGTATTTTAATTGAACAAAAAACATAACCACGAAAAAAGTCCTTTAATATTCTTAATTAACCATTAATACTTACCTGTCCCTTTAAAAGCCAGTTCCCACGCAATATCCTCGGAAATATACTAATCAGTTACAATGTAACAAAGTTATTACAATGTAACAACTTTGTTACTTTGTAACACCACCGCACCCGACGTCACTCGCCGCTCACCCGCCGGCCGCCGCATACACGCTAGTCCCCGCCGGCTCCCGCCGTCCACTCCGCCCACACCTGTCACTCATATACATGCTGGCACCCATGGGTGCCAGCATGTATATAGGTGACATGTGGGAGAGGCGGGGAGGGCAGCGGAGCCGGCGGGGACTTAGCGTCCCTTCACCCGACAGAGCTCTGAGCTATATTAGCTCAGAGCTCTCGAAAGCATCTTTGTATTTGGGCTCCAAGGAGCCCCATTGGTCCTTAGCAGACCAATGGGGTTCCTTCAAATCAGAAGGAACCCCATTGGTCTGCTAAGGACCAATGGGGCTCCTTGGAGCCCAAATACAAAGATGCTTAGAGAGCTCTGAGCTATAGCTCAGAGCTCTGTCGGGTCCTGCAGCACAGACGCGGCGGCGGCGAGTGACGTCGGGTGCGGCGTAGTTACAATGTAACAAAGTTGTTACATTGTAATAACTTTGTTACATTGTAACTGATTAGTATATTTCCGAGGATATTGCGTGGGAACTGGCTTTTAAAGGGACAGGTAAGTATTAATGGTTAATTAAGAATACTAAAGGACTTTTTTCGTGGTTATGTTTTTTGTTCAATTAAAATACTTTTTCTATGTGTTTGTGTGTTTATTTACTTTTAACTCTTAAAGGAAATGGGTAAGGGGTACAAGTACCTCTATACTCATTTCTCCTGGGAGGGGGGTGGGCATCTGGGGGACCCCTTTTTAAAGGGGACTCCCAGATGCCACCATGAACCCCTCCCCAGGAAATCGCGGCCTCCACCTCCACCGCCCATCGGAGGTGGAGAAGAGCCCCTTGTCCTTGGATTGGACAAGGGCTCGGAGGGGGAGGGGAAAGCTTGGCTGCCCCTCCCCTTCCGAGACCCCCCAATCCATGGACCATGCGGGCTGGTATAGTCAGGGTGCGGAGCCCCACGCGGCCGGTGCTCCGCATTCTGGCTATCCCAGTCTGCATGGGGGACAAGGGGTTAAAGAGGTCTGGGAGGGGGGACCCCACGTCGTTTTTTTTTTATATTTCCCACACTCAGAACGAAGTAAGTAAAACTCTTCCCACTTGGGGGAATCTATGAAAATAAAACACTATTGTTGCCTGTGCAAAAAAAACGGACATTTTCCGCATTTAAAAGACATTTTCGCCCTTGAAACTTAAAAATCGATTTTCTCAAAAACTATAAGGTCTTTTTGAAAAAAAAAATTTTCCTCTTATTCCCACTGATCCCCTTAATATACCCTGTGAATTTGGTGTTCCTAAATTTTAAGCAGGCTTTGCTATTAACCGTTAAAGTCGGCGGGTTTTTAAATGTATATATTTTTCCTTTGAAACTTTAACATCGATTTTCTCAAAAACTATAAGGTCTTTTTGAAAAAAAAAATTTTCCTCTTATTCCTTCTGATCTCCTTAATATATTCTCCAAATTTGAGGCTCTTAGCACTTAAGGGGGCTTTGCTATTAACCCTTAAAGTCGGCGGCTTTTTTATATTATACGGGAGCGTAATATTACGCGATTACGGCAGACTGTGTAATTTCAATGGGAGTTTACTGTCTTACGCGTAATTTGTTACGCGTAAAAGTAACCCTACGGTCTACGCGTAATTAATTACGCGTAATACCGTAACCTTACACGTAACGCTTACGGTGCATTTGTAGTGAATTACGATGCGTAATTACGCTAATGCGTAATTTCGGCCCAGCACTGCTGCATCCCAGCGTCGTCAGACCCTGCTGAGCGACACCTTTCAGGGTCTGACCAAGCCTCTGCCTCCAAGCCACAGGCGGATCCGCAAACTAAATGGCTTGCTGGCCCGGGCCATGGCATCACAGCTGCTTCCCTACTCCCTGGTGCAGGAGGGGAGCGCCATGCGGACGCTGCTCCAATTTGGCATCCCCGAGTGGCAAGTCCCCAGTCGCCACTATTTCAGCAGGAGCATGATCCCAGCACTCCACAAGTTTGCGGTGGAAAACGTGGCCCGTTCCCTGGACTACTCTGTGGGCAAGCGGGTCCACGTGACCATGGACTCGTGGAGTAGCAGATTTGGGACAGGTCGCTACCTGTCCTTTACGGCCCACTGGGTGACACTGATGGAAGGGAGGGAGGACAAGAGCGCATCAGCCCAGCTAGTGGTGCCACCACGCGGGATCAGGGGGGATGCAGAAGGGTCCTGTCACGACACTCCCTCTGCACCCGGAAAGCAAGCCCGCCTCGGCAGCAGCAGCACCAAGCCTCGGCACTGCCAAGCCCTTTTAAAATTGGTGACCCTGGGGAAGGAGAGGCTTACAGCCACCAACGTCCTGGCCGCCCTCAGGAAGCAGGAGCGGAGGTGGCTGACCCCCAGAGGCCTGGAAGTGGGGTATGTGGCAGCCGATAACGGGGCCAACCTGGTGGCAGCAGTGCAGCAGGGAAACCTCCAGCACATCCCCTGCTTGGCCCACGTGCTCAATCTTGTGGTGCAGCGCTTCTTGCGCACCTACCAGGGGATGAGCGAGCTGCTGCAGGATGCCCGGGCGGTGGTACGCTTTTTCCGCCTGTCAGCCACTGCCTCTGCACTCTTGTCCACCTTACAGCAGCAGTATGGAAGGCCACAACACTGGATGATCATCAACATGCCAGTTCGCTGGAATTCGACTCTGGCCATGTTGGAGCGGCTGTGTCAGCACAGGCTGGCTCTTAGGGCCTACATGCTAGACCCAAGTGTCCCCAGCAACCAGCATGTCCCCATGATTACTGCCACTCAGTGGACACTGATGCAGCAAGTATGCCTGGTGCTGGGTCCCTTCCTGGAGGCAACCAAGATGGTCAGTGAGGAGCGGGCCTCTGTGTGCCAGTGGGTGCCCTTGGTTTGTCTACTGGAGCAGGCAATGGACAATTTAATTGAGCGTGGGGATGAAGCCCTGAGGCAGTTGGAAGAACAGGAGCAGATGGCAGCACAGTCCAGCTCAGAGGAGGGCTCACAGCAGGTAGTGGAAGAGTTGGAGGTCCCTAACCTGAATGAGGAGGAGGAGGAGGAGCAGAGTGCAGCAGGCGTTGTACGTGGATGGTTTGAGGAGGACAACGACATGGCACAGGAAGAGGACAGGCATGCGTTATGGGACAATGGCGAGGACAAGGAAGATCTTGCTGGCAGGGCCCACTTGTTTCCCATGGCTGTGCACGTTGCGCTGCCTTCGCAGGGACCCCCGGGTGATCCAGATGCGTTCAAGGGAGGACATCTGGATTACCTTGATGCTTGATCCCCGTCTGAAGGGGAAGCTGGGAGACTTAATGACGCCATCCACCACCGAGCAACGCACAAGGGAGTTGAAGGAGGCCCTTGTGCGCAGACTACTGGAAGCATTCCCCCAGCCTTCCACCCCCACTGTAACTGCTCTGCCAAGCCAGCAAGAGGTGCCTGCCATTGCCACTAGCATTACAACAACAACCACCAGCACCAGCAGCAGCAGCAGCAACTGGCGCCCCGGAGACCTGAAGAGCCTAAGCAAGAGCCTGTATGCAGTGCAGCAGCCCAGAACAGAGGTGCCCGCCACAGCATCCACCACCAACCAGCACAAGCAACGACTGACCACCATGGTGTCTGACTATATGGGGTCATCCAGCGGGCTCAATGACACCGACAGCCCCGTGGACCCCTTGGATTACTGGGTCAAGAGACTGGACATCTGGAGCGAGCTTTCCCAGTACGCCCTGGAACTCCTATCCTGCCCTCCTTCCAGTGTCCTCTCAGAGAGATGCTTTAGTGCGGCCGGTGGCGTGGTCACAGAGAAGCGCTCTCGGCTCTCCCACGCCTCTGTGGACAAACTCACCTTCCTGAAAATCAACCAGACTTGGGTGGAAGGTGAGTTCCTGGCCCCTATTGTCAGACACAGGGGGACATGAAGTGGCTGCTGCATGTGCTGTTGTTAACTATGCCTGCCTTTATAAAGACAGTTACTACCTGCCTAGTGCCTACCTTGGTTAATTTTTTGGTGTTATGGTACTACTACCAGTAAGTTGCCATGGTCCTCCTTCTGAGCTGCTGAACTGACCGCCCGCTTTGTCCTCCTGACTCAGTCGCTACTACACTCTGCGTTCACACTGTCCGGGTCACTGGGTGCATTTAATTTTTTGGCCAGCACTATGACGCTGTGCTACTACTACTACCACCAGTATGTTGCCATAGTCCTTCTGTGCTGCTGAACTGACCGCCCGCATTGTCCTCCTCCTCCTGACTCAGTCGCTTCCACCAATGTACTCTGTCTGCGTTCACACTGCCGGGTCACCGGGTGCATTTAATTTTTTGGCCAGCACTATGACGCTGTGCTGCTACTACTACCACCAGTATGTTGCCATGGTCCTTCTGTGCTGCTGAATTGACCGCCCGCATTGTCCTCCTCCTCCTGACTCACTCGCTTCCACCAATGTACTCTGCGTTCACACTGCCCGTGTCCACTGACAACTCTGCTGCGATGTCATTGCTAATTGCTGCAAAAAAAAAAAAATTACAAAAACCTCTCTGGGGCCTTTTTGGCGTCAGCCATTCATCCTCCTCCAGCGGTACCTTCGCCGCCAAGTGCCATTGGAACTCGCCTTCACCTCTTTGATTGCTTAACGCGTATATCCCTTTTTAAAACCACTTATTACCAATTAATAGCCCCATTTAAAGTGTTGATTTCACTTTAAAATCCATTTTCTCTAGAAAAAAAAAATTTGGGGGAATTTTTTATGTTGAAGTTATGTTGCCCCTTATCACCTCGATAATCCATGCAATTTGGGGGATTGTAGCATGTATGGGGGCTTTGTTATTAACGTTAAAAGAAAATGCGCCTCCGGGCGGGAATCCACGCATGATTACGCCATTTACGGCAGAAAATCCGCGTGGTTGCATGGACGCGGATGAAAATCCGCATGCGGCGGGGCCGAATGTGGATTTTTTTTTGCAACCACGCGGATTGCCGAATTCGTAGATGAGGCACATCCGAGCATCCCTGAGCATAAAATCTGAGCAACTTAGGTGAACAGCTGACAGCATTTAAAGTGTATTCTATTCAGTACATGAAAGACACAGTAGCTGGTGACAGTATACACTTTCTGTGGCAAATCTTTTTATCAGCATCGCAAAGCAAGTTGAATAGTAAACAGCCAGATTGTACAAAAATTATCCTGAAAATATAGAAATCGCATATAAAATTTGAAAGTGCCCCCAAATTACTTTTAAAGTCGGTATGTACATACAGCTGAAAGGATACTACACGTGGTGCGCCTGCGCGGAGCGCTCCCGGTCATGGATGAAAGTGATCAAAGTACGCACATCGCCGGGCAGCGCCTGTGCAGTCCTCGCCAACCCTCCTGACCAGGAAGTAGCTTCGGAGGATCGGTGCATCATAACGGAGGGGGGCGGAGGAGAACGGGGGGAGCGGTGGGCATCAGGAGAGCCCACTAAATGCCTACTCCCCTGTTTTTAAATTTTCCTGAAGACTAATGTATCCTTTAAAGGAAACCTGAAGCAAGAGGTAAGAGGTATACAGCACCAAGAAATATGTTTGCGCTTTATAAATCAATAATAATAATAATAATATATGGAGGCTGCAATATTTATTTTTAAACAATATACCAGTTGCCTGCCAGTCCTGCTGATCATTCTGGCATCAGTAGTGTCTGAATCACACACCTGAAACAAGCATGCAGCTAATCTTGTCAGATTTTTGTGAGAGATGCCTGATCTGCATGCTTGGTTAGGGTGTATGGCTTAAAGTATTTAAGAGACACAGTATCAGCGTCCTGCCAGGCAATGTGCATTGTTCTGCACCATGTGACCTTTCCTCTCTATTGCGATCCTGTACACAATGACCCAGTATGAAACTAGCCAGGGCCTTGTTGCCAGACTACCCCATAAATCATGTGAGGGTTTGGCTAAAATAAAACCATATTTGCCTCTATGACTACTCCCCAGTCTCTTCTCGCAAGACGATCTCACTGGTTGAAACAGTCAAGTAGGCAGGAAACCAAGCAAAGTACTAATTCACGCTCCACAGACTAGTACAGGTAGGCAGAAGAGCACATGGCCAGAATTCTAACATCAAACCTCTGAGTAGCAGAAAATCCTCACTAATGGAGACAAGATCTTATGCACAGGCACTGAATATGTGCACCCAGTAAGATTTAAAGGATACCTGACCCAAGGCAACGTAACATAAACTAAGCACAGGGGTATGTTCATATTGGATCCACATACCTCTGTGCGATGTCCGTTCCTCTACTCATTTTCCCTGGTCCCTATAATCACTTCTTGAAAAATCTTGCTTTTGGCTAAAGTCTAAACATTTTAGACAGGAAGAGGCAGGCTTGTGGTGGTGCTCCCTCCTATCACCCTCCCTTTGTCTTCCTCTTAAGGGGAGTGAATGGGGTGGGGATGACCACCGCAAGCCTGCCTCCTACTGTCCTAAAACTAAACTTAAAGTGAACCTGAGGTGAGAAACATATGGGGGATTTATTTCATTTTAAACAATGCACATTGCCTGGCAGTACTGTTAATGCACTGCCTAATACTTTTAGCCATAGACCCTGAACAATCATGCAGATCAGATGTCTCTGACTGAAGTCTGACTGGATTAGCTGCATGCTTGTTTCAGGTATGTGATTCATATGCTACTTACCAGAAAGATGAGCAGGACTGACAGGCAGGCAACTGGTATTATTTAAAAGGAAATAAACATGGCAACCTCCATATGTCTCTAACCTTGGGTTACTGTTAAGGCAAAACTAAACATTTTCAAGAAGTGATTGCAGGGAGCGGGGACAGAGGAATGGACAAGACATAGAGGTATGTGGATCCAGCATGACTATGCCTCTGTACTTACCTTGGGTAGCTTTGTCTGGGGTCAGATGTGCTTTAAATTAGTTACACACAGGCATCCTCACATCTTAAAGTGATCCTCCAGACTAAAAATTGACTCAGCAGCACTGGAAAGGCCTGGTGTTTCTTTAACAGTTTCACAGCATCAGAACTTTTTTTCTCTTATGCAAGCCTCATTTTTAGTTGCACAAAAAAAAACTGCCCGGGCATTTTTCCCCTAATGCTGTGCAAAGCATGATGGGATTTCTGATGTTAATCTCGCTCTGCTGTTTTGGTGCAATTTTTTTTGTTTTACATTTTGAATTTGACATTTGAATCCTAGCGTGTGCAGCTGGGAGGGGTGATCAGGACACAGGACAGTTGGAACTGTGTCTCCTGCTCCCTGTCACCTCCTTTCAACCAAAAAGATGGCTGCCCCATGACAAAGATGGCAGCCCCCATGGATCACAAACATTTGCCTGTTCTTTCAAAACGGGGTGGGTAAGAGATTTAGGGCCGGGCCGAGGCATAGGCTGGAGAGGCTCCAGCCTCAGGGCGCAGTGTAGGAGGGGGCGCACAATTCATTCAGCTGTCATCCCTAATTGTGTATGAAGCAGAAAGAAATAAGAAAAGGGGATACATAGCAGTGACTGCAAGCCAGATAACTAGATATGAAGGTGTTGGGGAGGTTGTGGGCCCTGTGGCCCTCTTAGTCTAATAGCAATCAGTGTGTGACAGCTGGGGTGGGAGGGATGGAGGGGCGCACTTTGGTGTCTCAGCCTTGGGTGCTGGAGGACCTTGTCCCTGCTCTGAGAGATTATATTACCTATCTATTCTAATTAACATAACTAATGTAACTTAATGACAGTATGTTTATTTAGGCTGAAGTTCCCCTTTAAAGAACCCAATGTTGGTCAGGCTGAAGAACCTGGGCATAGAGGTAATCAAGTCTGACAAAGTATGAGAAGCACTGCTGAAAGATTAGATTTTGTTTTATAAATTAAGAATCTTATTTATATTATTATAATTATTACAAATTATGTTGAGATTTTTTTTTCCAGGGCATTGCAGCCAAAAACAATTTCAAATCTCTCTCTCTCTCTCTCTCTCTCTCTCTCTATATATATATATATATATATATACATATATATATATATATATATATATATATATATACATATATATATATATATATATATATATATATATATATATATACATACAGGGGTCGAGTCCTGCGTGGACGCGGGTGAACGACGTCCACACACTTTTTCTTCAGCATGGACGCCGTTCACCCTGGCTTGTGTGGAGGGGAGCAGAGCAGAGAAGGAGAGCTATGGGGACAGCGGGGATGGGCGGACATCTCCCCCCCATCCCTCACCTTCGTGCTCCCCTTCCTGCCTCTCCCCTCCAGTGTTTTGAAGTGTCGGGCCCGGCGGCGAAAGTGGGCGGAGACTTTCCGCCTTCTTCCGGCCGCAAGGGACGCTCCGCTCTGTGTGCGGCTAGAAGATCAGACTTGCCGCACACAGAGCGGAGCGTCCCTTGCAACTGAAACGCGGTAAGTCTCCGCCCACTTTCGCCGCCAGGCCCGACACTTCAAAACACTGAAGGGGAGAGGCAGGAAGGGGAGCACGAAGGTGAGGGATGGGGGGGGGGGGGATGTCCGCCCATCCCCGCTGTCCCCATAGCTCTCCTTCTCTGCACTGCTCCCCTCCTGCTGGGGGCACACCTGGCTACCTGGGCACATACACCCCTGCCTATATATACTGGGCACATATACCCCTGCCTACATATACTGGGCACATATATCCCCTGCCTACATATACTGGGCATATATACCCCTAGCTACATATACTGGGCACATATACCCCCTGCCTACATATACTGGGCACATATACCCCTGCCTACATATACTGGGCACATATACCCCTGCCTACATATACTGGGCATATATACCCCTGGCTAAATATACTGGGCACATATACCCCTGGCTACATATACTGGGCACATATACCCCTGGCTACATATACTGGGCACATATACCCCTGGCTACATACACTGGGCATATATACCCCTGGCTACATATACTGGGCACATATACCCCTGGCTACATATACTGGGCACATATACCCCTGGCTACATATACTGGGCATATATACCCCTGGCTATATATACTGGACACATATACCCCATGCCTACATATACTGGGCACATATACCCCTAGCTACATATACTGGGCACATATACCCCTAGCTACATATACTGGGCACATATACCCCTGGCTACATATACTGGGCACATATACCCCTGGCTACACATACTGGGCACATATACCCCTGGCTTCATATACTGGGCACATATACCCCTGGCTACATATACTGGGCATATATACCCCTGGCTACATATACTGGGCACATATACCCCTGGCTACATATACTGGGCACATATACCCCTGGCTACATATACTGGATATATATACCCCTGGCTACATATACTGGGCACGTATACCCCTGGCTACATATACTGGGCACATATACCCCTGCCTACATATACTGGGCACATATACCCACATATAGGAAGGGGAGCACGAAGGTGAGGGATGGGGGGGGGAGATGTCCGCCCATCCCCGCTGTCCCCATAGCTCTCCTTCTCTGCACTGCTCCCCTCCTGCTGGGGGCACACCTGGCTACCTGGGCACATACACCCCTGCCTATATATACTGGGCACATATACCCCTGCCTACATATACTGGGCACATATACCCCCTGACTACATATACTGGGCACATATACCCCTGGCTACATATACTGGGCACATATACCCCCTGCCTACATATACTGGGCATATATACCCCTAGCTACATATACTGGGCACATATACCCCCTGCCTACATATACTGGGCACATATACCCCTGCCTACATATACTGGGCACATATACCCCTGCCTACATATACTGGCCATATATACCCCTGGCTAAATATACTGGGCACATATACCCCTGGCTACATATACTGGGCACATATACCCCTGGCTACATATACTGGGCACATATACCCCTGACTACATATACTGGGCACATATACCCCTGGCTACATATACTGGGTACATATACCCCTGGCTACATATACTGGGTACATATACCCCTGGCTACATATACTGGGCACATATACCCCTGGCTACATATACTGGGCACATATACCCCTGCCTACATATACTGGGCACATATACCCCTGGCTACATATACTGGGCACATATACCCCTGGCTACATATACTGGGTATATATACCCCTGGCTACATATACTGGGCACATATACCCCTGGCTACATATACTGGGCACATATACCCCTGGCTACATATACTGGGTACATATACCCCTGGCTACATATACTGGGCACATATACCCCTGGCTACATATACTGGGCACATATACCCCTGCCTACATATACTGGGCACATATACCCACATATAGGAAGGGGAGCACGAAGGTGAGGGATGGGGGGGGGAGATGTCCGCCCATCCCCGCTGTCCCCATAGCTCTCCTTCTCTGCACTGCTCCCCTCCTGCTGGGGGCACACCTGGCTACCTGGGCACATACACCCCTGCCTATATATACTGGGCACATGCAGTTGGCTGATGGTGTAATGGTTAAGGGCTCTGCCTCTGACACAGGAGACCAGGGTTCGAATCTCGGCTCTGCCTGTTCAGTAAGCCAGCACTAATTCAGTAGGAGACCTTTGGCAAGTCTCCCTTACACTGCTACTGCCAATAGAGCGCACCCTAGTGGCTGCTGCTCTGCTCTGACGCTTTTAATCCGCAAGGAGAAAAGCGCAATATAAATGTTATTTGTCTTGTCTTGTCATATACCCCTGCCTACATATACTGGGCACATATACCCCCTGACTACATATACTGGGCACATATACCCCTGGATACATATACTGGGCACATATACCCCCTGCCTACATATACTGGGCATATATACCCCTAGCTACATATACTGGGCACATATACCCCCTGCCTACATATACTGGGCACATATACCCCTGCCTACATATACTGGGCACATATACCCCTGCCTACATATACTGGCCATATATACCCCTGGCTAAATATACTGGGCACATATACCCCTGGCTACATATACTGGGCACATATACCCCTGGCTACATATACTGGGCACATATACCCCTGGCTTCATATACTGGGCATATATACCCCTGGCTACATATACTGGGCACATATACCCCTGCCTACATATACTGGGCACATATACCCCTGGCTACATATACTGGGCATATATACCCCTGGCTACATATACTGTGCACATATACCCCATGCCTACATATACTGGGCACATATACCCTTGGCTACATATACTGGGCACATATACCCCTGGCTACATATACTGGGCACATATACCCCTGGCTTCATATACTGGGCACATATACCCCTGGCTACATATACTGGGCATATATACCCCTGGCTACATATACTGGGCACATATACCCCTGGCTACATATACTGGGGACTACTATACCCCTGACTACATATACTGGGCACAAATACCCCTGACTACATATACTGGGCACATATACCCCTGGCTACATATACTGGGTACATATACCCCTGGCTACATATACTGGGCACATATACCCCTGGCTACATATACTGGGCACATATACCCCTGGCTACATATACTGGGCACATATACCCCATGCCTACATATACTGGGCACATATACCCCTGGCTACATATACTGGGCACATATACCCCATGCCTACATATACTGGGCACATATACCCCTGGCTACATATACTGGGCATATATACCCCTGGCTACATATACTGGGCACATATACCCCTGCCTACATATACTGGGCACATATACCCCATACCCACATATACTGGGCACATATACCCTTGGCTACATATACTGGGCACATATACCC
Organism: Hyperolius riggenbachi; assembly: GCF_040937935.1. Classification (NCBI taxonomy): domain Eukaryota; kingdom Metazoa; phylum Chordata; class Amphibia; order Anura; family Hyperoliidae; genus Hyperolius; species Hyperolius riggenbachi. Next base: position 281,812,462 of record NC_090649.1, read on the forward strand.
CTGGCTACATATACTGGGCACATATACCCCTGGCTACATATACTGGGCACATATACCCCTGGCTTCATATACTGGGCACATATACCCCTGGCTACATATACTGGGGACTACTATACCCCTGACTACATATACTGGGCACATATACCCCTGACTACATATACTGGGCACATATATCCCTGGCTACATATACTGGGTACATATACCCCTGGCTACAAATACTGGGCACATATACCCCTGGCTACATATACTGGGCACATATACCCCTGCCTACATATACTGGGCACATATACCCCTGGCTACATATACTGGGCACATATACCCCTGGCTACATATACTGGGCACATATACCCTTGGCTACATATACTGGGCACATATACCCCTGACTACATATACTGGGCACATATACCCCTGGCTTCATATACTGGGCACATATACCCCTGGCTACATATAATGGGGACTACTATACCCCTGACTACATATACTGGGCACATATACCCCTGACTACATATACTGGGCACATATACCCCTGGCTACATATACTGGGTACATATACCCCTGGCTACATATACTGGGCACATATACCCCTGGCTACATATACTGGGCACATATACCCCTGCCTACATATACTGGGCACATATACCCCTGGCTACATATACTGGGCACATATACCCCTGCCTACATATACTGGGCACATATCCCACTGGCTACATATACTGAGCACCTATACCTCTGCCTATATATACTGGGCACATTTCCCACTGGCTATATATATACTGGGCACATATACCCCTGGCTATATATACTGGGCACATATACCCCTGGCTATATATACTGGGCACATATACCCCTGACTACATATACTGGGGACATATCCCACTGGCTACATATACTGGGCACATATACCCCTGGCTACATATACTAGGCAACTATACCCCTGGCTACATATACTGGGGACTACTATACTCATGGCTACTTATACTGGGGACACCTATAGACCTGGCTACCTGGGGGTACCTATTTTGGGGGAACTGCTGTCAGATTATCTGCATTTTTGTGGAACCGCTGTTATATATTTTGGGGAACAGCTGCCAGATTATGTGTATGTTAGGGGAACGGCTGCTGCCAGATTACGTGTATTTTGGGGAACTGCTGCCAGATTGTGTATGTTTGGGGGACCACTACTGCCAGATTATATGTCCTTTGGGTGTTACGTGTATTTTGGGTGATCCGCTGCCAGGTTTCGTGTATTTTAGGGAACTGCTTCCAAATTATGTGTATGTTGGTGGAACTGCTGCTGCCACATTGTCTATTTTGGGGGAACCACTTCCATATTATCTGTATTTTGGAGGAACTTCTACCAGATTATGTGTCTTTTTGGTGAAATGCTGTCAGATTACATCTATTGTTGGAGGATGCACTACGGCAGAGCTCAAACTTCTGCGGCAGACCTCTTACATCACTGCTAAGGTCATGTATATTTGGCCCCACACATGACCACGCCCACAGTGTGCTTAACCACGCCCATTTTGTCCGCGCCACGCTCCAAGTGAGTCCACTCACTTCTTTTCCCAGGACTAGACCCCTGTGTATATATATATATATATATATATATATATATATATATATATATATATATATATATATATATATATATATCGTAGCTGTTTCTGATGAGCAGTCCTTGTGCTGCATTTGTAACGGGGACATCTCTTTTCTGCAGAGTTTCTAGTGCTTTTGTGATTGTATTGAATATATATGGGAATGCAATGTATGTGTGTGGCTAATGCATCACAAATGCACCATGAACCCGCAGCACAAGCGGTCCTTTCTCATAGTGTGTGCTTTCTGTGGCTGCGCTTAAAATGAACTTAACATACCATTATACATTAGCCCTAAGTCAGTTTGGCAGTGAAACAGTTAATACATGTTTCTTTGTGTCCTCCCTCCCCAGAGTATCCCTTTTATTGTGCAGACTGGTAAAACTAAACACTCTTCTGTTTGCCACAATTTTTGCCACTATTTTATCTTTTGATGGGACAACAGTGAAAATGGGACACTTTGATACAATGTAAAGTAGTCAGTGCACAGCTTGTATAACAGTGTACATTTGCTAACTGGGCATCATTTTGACTCACTTTTGTTGTCAGTGGACTAGACATTAATGGCTGTGTGTTGTGTTGTTTTGACAAGACAGCACATTTACAGTTATGCAGGCTGGCATTGACTGCTTCACATTCTATCGAAGTGTCATCTCGTCAGTGTTGTCCCATAAAAAAAAAACATAATAACAGATTTACTAAAATGGAAAGGTGTACTGATTTTGTGAGGTACTATAATTACTGTATTTTGAAGCTTTAAAGTGTACCAGAGACTAGATTAACTAAAAATTGTATACATACCTGGGGCTTCATCAGATGTCAGAGAGATACGTAGAGGGCGCACTTCTCTTGTGCAGACTGGCCACAACTGGCTGAAGTTAAAGGACCTGGTGCTGGAGCTGGAGAAGACCGAGGACGTGGGAGCGATCTGTGCTTATGGGGCTGGAGGAAGCCCCAGGTATGTATAAAACTTTTAGTTAATCTCGTCTCTGGTCTCCTTTAAGGAAAGCCCAAGGTTAGGGGAAAAGTTGAGAGCCCCCCCATCAGGTGCCTCATTGTGCTTCCAATCCCCTTCAGTGTATCGCTAATACGTTATCTCCTTCCAACAGATCAGCGACTGTGCATATGTGGCCCTGGCCGTACGCCTCCTCTATTGTGTTCCAATTGGCTGGGAGTGTTCTGTGCATGCGCAGTTTAAGCCCTTACTAACTGCTCATGCGCAGAAAGCTCCCATCTATGGGAGTGCAATCAAGGAGGTGCACAGACTAACCATGAGCAGCAGATCTTTCAGAGGCCAGCAGCACACTGGAGTGGATTGGAAGTACAGCGAGGGACCTGATAGACAGCGAGGGGCTCAAGAAGCCCCAGATAAGTAAATCTCAACTTTTTTCCCTCACCTCGGATATACTTTAAGAAATCAGAGATGAATAATAGATTTGTTTTTCCAAATAACAAGTACATGTCCAGTTATAAGACTGCTTTGCGTCATTGCTATATATATATAATTATATCATTGTTTCCAGGAAACTGCACTTTCCCATTAGCATCTCTTTACTATGGTCACAATGAAAGCTGGAAATTGTCAATTGTGAAAGTTGTAGGTACTCAGCAAAAGCAATGAGAATTAATGTGCATAATTAATGTGCATGAATTTCAATTCATTCTGAACTTCTGACATTATGAACGCTAAAGGGAATTTCGATTATTAATATTATTATTATTGATTAATAAAGCACCAACATATTCTGTTGAGCTGTACAGAGTAAGAAACAAACATGGAGTACATAATACAGACAATGGTATACACAACATACAGACGTTGGTACGAAATACACAATTGGTAGACAATAGACATCATGGTAATTACTGTGACAAATGATAACAAATAGTAACATTATGAACCAAATGTATAGCAGCTTCTAAGACACAAAAGGGTGAGAGAACCCTGCCCTTGCAAGCAAACAATCTAAAGGAATAGGGAGGAAAACAAGAGGTGGGAATTCAGCTATATATTGTAATTAACTTTTTCTCCTGAATTTTCTCATAGGAGATAATTTTTCATCTTCTCTTTTTAACATAACTTTTCAGCACTCTGCACTTGAAAAAGTACCAAAAAGTAAGTGAAAAGTACCAAAATTATTTTTCAGTATTTTTTTTTTTTGCTTGCTGGTGGTTTAAAAGATGATATTTTAATATCACTTAGGAGAAAACTCAAGAGAAAACGTTAATTGCACATAGACCATAGTGTTTATAGCATTATGTAGTGTAAAGTAATGTGAATTGTTCCCTGGTCTCTGGGATGAACTATGAAAAATGTCTGCGCTAAGTAATTGTGTACAAATAATAGAAAAACTAACCGTGGCCAATGCACAGCAGGTGGTTTGGCATCTAGGTTTAGCGTATTTACTTGTGCTGGTTTTGACTGAAGGCATATTTCAGTTTACATCTGGCTACACTCTGACTATCTTTAACTGCAAACTGCTATAGCTGACAGCAACTTCTTCCTGACCAGCTCTAAGTATTGTACAGGGGATGGTCCAAAAGTTCTGAAAATAGTGAAACGTTTTTATATTTCAAAAATAACCTCCCTAAGTCCCCTAATACTTCTCATGTGATGCTGAAGCACTGAAAAATAAATGACGAAGACAAAAATGTTCCACAATCCTCAGTGTTTTCTTTGTGTGTAGACAAAGACTTTCAGATCATCCGTGTTACACAAATACAGAAAGGAGAAATCCCATTAATCCGGTGTATTATGACCAGAATCCGCATGATATCCCAGAAAATAAAGATTAGAGGGCCACTGCAAAAAATAATTACTGCTGGAGTATCCTAAAGAGGATTAATCATTGTAAAAATGTATTTAAAAGACTATCAGATACACGAAAGAAAAAAAATTTGATTGGAGGTTCAGATTTGTGATGACCACAAAGTGATCTGGTAAAATACTGATATGTAATGTGTGGGTGCCTGTGTGTATTTAAATTGATATGTAAAGGCATAGATAAGGAGCTCTGGGCCCTAGTGCAAGTTTTACAGTGGGCCGAGTCCCGAGCACTCTATACATAACAATTGATACGGCGCAATCCTGCTAAGTACAACCACAGTGTCAAAGGTACAAGAAGGGGATGGGGAACAGATTGTTAATGATTACTACCGTGTTTCCCCTACAGTAAGACATCCCCTGAGAATAAGCCCTAGCAGGAATTACTAACATGCTTAAAATATAAGACATCCTCCAAATGTAAGCCCTAACAGCAGCCCACATGACACCAGCAAGTCACGCTCAATAGTACAAAACCTGGATACAGGATAGCAGCAGTATAATGTGAGTTCTACAGTCCTGTATATGTGTCTGGCAATTTGTGTTTTTGTTGGAGCCAGCCTCCTGATCTGTCCTGATAAGCATCAGCAGCACTTCACCTCTTCACCTTTTCCCAGGACACACAGCTGAGCCTGACAGAGTTCTCTGCCTGTAAGAAATAGACTCTTACCCACATGATCAGCAGAATCAATTTTTTACAAGTGAGAGCCAATATCTGCAAACCACAAGCTCCGTGCATGCTACTTGTGTTCCAGCAGGGCATGCAGTATATACATTTTGTATAGGAAAACTACCAGTGTTTCCCCCAAAAATAAGACATCACCTGAAAATAAGTCCTAGCATATCTTTTGGAGCAAAAATTAAAATAAGACAGTGTTTTATTTTCGGGGAAACACGGTATTATTCTAAGCATCTGTAGGAATGATTATTACCATAATAGGATTAATAAAGAGCTGATACTGCTGTTCAGAGAGGGCCCTTCGGGGTCCCTCTGGTCCAAGGGCCCAGGTGCGGTTGCAAACCTCTGCATCCCCTATTGCTACACCTCTGGTATATACTGTATATGTGTTTGTGTGTATCTGTGTGTCACTTTCAGCTCACTGCTTGTGAAGGAAAATTTTGCACAACTGAGGATAGGTTTCCAGTGGATCGTTTTGTTGCATTCCCTACTAAAATAGGATTGCCATGAAAGGGAGGAATCACATTAAGTGTTACACCTGCAATGCATCCCAGTGAAACATACAGTTAATGAAAAGTATAGGTCACTGCAACAGTACACGCCACATTGTCTGCACACGCACAGCATGCCTCGCCTTACGACAATGGACCAGTCGCCCCTCAGTGATAATGCCCCACTGTGAATGTACCATTACAATATGATTGCATGGCATTGGCAATGCACCAAGTTGTGTACCATGTAAAAACAGGATTGCAATGGAGGGGAAAAGTCGCATTGCACATAGTGATGTATACAGTCAATGAAAAGTATGCTTCACTGTAACTGTAAACACACACATCATCCAGTACCACACAGTATGCTTTATGTTATGCTAATGGAGCCATCGCACCGCACTGCTAACTCGCATATGTGAATGTACCTTTTACAATATTATTGCAGCATGTCAGCAATGTACTTATATTGTCTGAAGCACCGCAGCACCCCAATGTGAAACTCGCCTTATATTGTGATCTTTTTGCTAGCTATGTTCTGAAAAGGTATAAAAGTGTACCTGAAACAACATGTGTGGGCCAATCTGGGGCTTCCTCCAGCCCCATGAGGTGCTTGGGGTCCCTTGCTGTCCTCACTGGCAGCTCCGTTCCCTTTGAAATCATCCTGGTAATCGGGTTAGTCATGGCCATTCGTGGTCTTCAGCACATGTGTGGCTTGTCCGCATGTTTCCCTGTCATACTCCCGTGCCCAGGAGCATTCTGTGCAGGCGCAGAACCCTCCAAGCTGCGGGAGCCCTATGGAGGGGTGAGTGTGCAGCCGAGCCACGCATACGCAGGATAGCGTGGTTGGCCTGATTACCGGCAGGTTTTCTGAGAGAATGGAATGGCCGGTGGGGACGTCGAGGGACCCCAAGCACCTCATGGGGCTGGAGTAAGCCCCAGGTAAGTATAAATGGACCACACACACCATCTCAGGTTTCCTTTAATTATTTATGTCATAACTAGCGATGAGCAACTGGATAATTAATGCAGCTGAGCGGTTGGTGACGGGTGTTAAACGTACCCAGCAGCGTTCTTCTTTCATCCGTCCCACGGCGCCTTCCACGCTGTGTTCCAAGCGGCATCACGTGACTACAAACACTTCCTCCTTCAACCCAGAAGGAGGAAGTGTTTGTAGTCACGTGACCGGCGCTTGGAACGCAGCGTGGGAGGCCCCGTGGGACAGATGAAATAAGAAGGATTTCGGTTTTCATTCGAATTGAATCTGTTGCTCATCCCTGTGTATAACCAGTTTGGGACAGCGTGTAGTTTAAACCAACCCACACTTGTAACTGCCTAAGCCTGATGCGGTGTGATTTTAATGTCGTCCGATTCCGAGCATGAGATGCAATAGTGTCTCCCCGCCAGCTCCGTAACATGGTCAGGAGCCATTTTCATTGTCCTCCTGACCACTGTGAGCCAATCACAGTGATCAGGAAGTGTAAGAACAAAAAAAAAGCCTCTGGTCCTTAAAGGGGCCAGTGGCCCCAGTCCTGTATAGGTTAATTGAAAAAATAAGTAAAAAAAACAAAAAACCTCCTAAAATGACTGCACTGCAGTGTTATTTGCAATGAAAGGGGTATAATTATCCATGGTAAAATATATTGAACAGGACAAAGCATAATTTGGATTCTCAGAAAGATTTTTTTTCAAGAGAGTCTATTTGTGGAGATGGAAAAACAAGAGGGTCTGCTTGTGGATATGGAAAAACTCTATGGATACGTGTTTGACAAAACCAATCAGTTTGGAATCAATGAGAAATAGGTGTCAAATTCCATTTGTAAATGCAGAATATTTGACATACTCCTACCACTCTGAAGAGAGGCATGGAATATCTGCTATGAAGAGTGCATACTGTATATTGCACAAAGCAATGGTTGTCATTTTTTTACATGCTGGGGGTTTAGTTCTTCTGTAAGATTTCAAGTGATAGCTCTTTTCATAGAGTATTATGAATATATATATATATATATATATATATATATATATATATATATATATATATATATATATATATATATATATATATATGTCGCAGAGCAGGCATAGGTAATTTCTTCCCAAATGCACTGCTGTATAAGACACCTTTAAAGTAACCCTGAGACTAATGCAGCACCAGGATTTATAATTACCTGGGGCTCTCCAGCTTCCTGTAGTCCGTGGGCTCGCTTCTTATCGGTGTGGCCCCTCCATTCTCCCGCTGTCAGCCCCGGGGACTATTGCGCATGCGTGGCCCTAACCATGCACCTTCTTGGTTGCGCTCCCATTGCTGGCAGCATTCTGCCACTGCGCAGATATAGTTAAGGCTTGTAAATTTGCAGATGTAGAATGCTCTCGGTCATGGAGGTGAGACCAAGGAGGCACACGGCTAGGGCCACACATGCACAATTCTGGGGGGATCGGGGATCTCTGCTGACGAATGATTGTTCCCCGGTCAATCTGGCCTAATATGCACTGTTTGTGCCGTTCTAAACAAATGATCATGTAAACTATCACTTACATGATCGCAGCAGAACCCGCGAAAGTCAATGAGGATCAGAACGATCCTCCACTATTGAATCCTTATTGTGGTTTGTCCGAAAACAAACGGTCGCTGCAGGTGACATGCGTCGTGAAACATTGCTTAACAAATTTTTGTTAACCAATCTTGCACAATATCGCGGGAAAGATAATTCATCCTGAAAAATCATCCAGAAAAACCATGTTGTGGGTATGGGCATTTAGCAACGTTCAGCAGTTCAGAAACACACATAGATGTCCTGGATGGAACCACTTTTAGTATTTCAACAAAAGTGGAGTATACACTTTAAAGAGAGCCCAGGGTGGGCTCATATAATTTAAAAAAACCTAGGCTACCTAATTCGAGGGGCTGGGTGGATCAGATAGCCGCCATCCCCGCCGCTCTCTGCTGCTCTGTTCCCCTGCATTGGATCACTTTCACTTCCATGACCTCTGGGGTCACAATGCTAGATGGAGAGAGAAATTCTCTCTCAGTGCGCAGGGAGGCAGAGGAGCGGCAGGGAGCGCGGCCGGGGAGAGAGAGCAGACCAATCGCAGCTTTGGAAAGCCTGCAGTTAGCGTTTTGAGCAGGGAATGCCTCTCCTCCCATTACCCTCCTAAATAGCGACAAATATTATCGCTAATTTTGGGGGCTAGAGAGCTGTGGTGGGGGGCAGAAAGCGGCGTATGGGGGACACAGAGGCATGTCATGAGGCAGAGAACATGCCTCTGTGTTCCATCTGCACCCCTCAGCATCTACCCCCCCCCCCCCCCCCCCCGCACCGCTTCGGGTTTTCTTTAAAGGATACATCCGAGCACAAGGAAAATAAAAAAATCCATGGAGGCCCAGGGTCCTCTCCGGCGCAAGATCCCCACTGCGAAAGGGGCTCTCAGACATCATCCGGACTGTACCGTGCAGTCCGGATGATGTCAGCACGACCAGTGAGCCGCATGCTGGAGCGCAGAAGAAGCTGACCCGGAAGCCAACCTGGCGAGGTCGGAATCTCCACCGGAGCTGCCGCGAGGGCACAGGACAGCTGCCAGGGGCTGGAGGAAGCCCGATGTAAGTGGATTTTTTTATTTTTAGGTTGCTTGGACCTTCCCTTTAAGGCAAGTACACTGGTTGGATAGTGGCAGTTATGTTTGAAATTAAAGGTGTTTTTTTTTTTTAAGTGAAACAATGACATGATCAGGCTTTCAATACATCCGTTTTTTATACTATTTGAGGCAACACTAATTGATAAATATGCTGATGATAATGTAGAATTGGGTCAGGTGACCACATGCCTTCTGTAGGCTTAGGGAGGGTAAATGTTTCTATTTAATCTTTTTAGATATCCATAATAATTCAGTGGATTAAGATCAGATGGATTTGAGAAAGGATAATGCTGGTTTGATGCAAACAGCTCAGAAAAAAAAATACACTGACATTTCCCAAACCAACATAATCACTGCATTGCTATCTACCTCAGTATATTGAACTATAGGGGGGGAAAGTGAAAACATATTACATAACCAAAAAGGAATTTGTGCTTCCAAGTATTAGGCCAGTTTACATGGGAAAGTCTTTGCGTGTTTGGCATTGTGCTGGGGGATGCATATATTCAGAGCTTCTGACTTTCAAAGATACATTTAGTTGGAAAATTAAATATGATCACATAAAAAGTCCAAGCTCTGCTAGTAATGCTGGAAGTATCATGAACATTCTGCACCTGTAAAGGTTTTTAAATTGGCAGTGCAGATCAGAGAAATCTTGGACACATATAAACACCTCTGATTCCTATTCCAGACTCTCCTTGCAAACATTGTACACCGCGCTGTATGTAGTATGTATAGTCTTGTCACATAAGAGGAGCTCACAATATAACCCCTGGCATAGTCACGTGTCTGTTATAGTCTAGGGCCAATTTTAGAGGGCAGCTAAGTAACTTATCTGTAGGTTTTTCCAAAAGCTTGAGGTGTATCAATGAAATATTAATATATTGTGAGGTCCTCTGAAGGACAGTTAGTGACATGACAGAGCCAACGTATGCATAAGTAGACACCCTGATTTGCACAGAGCCATGTGTATTATAGTACCTGCTTGATACAGAAACCATACACAATATAATAATGTTTTATTGATCCACCTCAAGCTTTTGGAAAATTCTCGAGACAGGCATGGAATCAATGAGGTTGATTCATCAAACCGGGGTAATATTACCGTGCACGCACAGCAATATTACCGTTATTTACACGCTTAACTACCGCAAGGTATGCTAGTGCTAGGTATGCTAGTGCTGCAACCCACGTTACTCCAGTAGCAACTTTGGTAACGCGCGCTACTGGAATACCGTGGAATACTAGCGTATAACTCGGTAATTATGCATGTAAGTAACATTAATAATGCTGTGCACGCATGGTAGTGTTACAGCGGTTTGAATCAACCTGAATCAGTTCTGTGATTTTGGGCTGGGGAATTTTGTCCCATTTCTCACACAAACAATGCATAGGTTTGCCATGGATATTGGTTTCCAGGGATGCCTTCATATGACATGATTGGGAATAACCCCGATACGTTCTATGGGATTCATGTAACTGTGTCAACTGCATTTCAACTGTCATACTGCTGGGTCTGGTCTACACAGACATGTGTCCTTGTGTTCCTTTTTAAACTGGAGAACCTTGGCTATCTCTACTGGAGGTGGCTACGTATACTGGGGGGAAACCTTGGCTACCTATACTGAGGGGGGGGGGGGGGTACATCTTTGGCTACCTACCTATACTGAAGGGCTACTGGTACTTATTTTGGAGGGTGTTGACTTTGGCTATTTATTCTTATTACGGGAGGAAAGGCATCTTGCTGGGGAGGAGGGGAGGGGGTTGCAAATTATTTGCTGCTTGTATCCACAAAAAAAACTTAGCAGCACCCTTGGTTAGGGAGAGATGATATGGTAATATCGAACTCCGTTCAGCTTCAGGAACATACAAGCAGCCTAATGCTGGGTAAACATGGTAAGATTTTCCATGCAATTTTGCGACCCGAACGTTTTTCCTGCACGATTCCGCACTCGATTTTCTTATCTTTATTAGATTTTCTTATCTTTTTCCGTTCACCGCTATGAGAAATCGAGCGTGAAAACGATCAGAAGCAATATCGGACATGATAGACTTTATCAATCGGATCCATCTATCGCACAGAAAATCGTACCGTGCGTATTAGGCATTAGGACACACGGCCCTGCAAAAAAGGGAGTACTAGTACTAACAAGCAGCTGCATCAATACAGCGTGCATTTAGTTTCACAAAACTGCAGCAATCCTTTCTGATGCTACGTACACACATGCGACAACGATCGTTCGTTGAGAACGACGAACAAACTTTTAATTGATGAAAGAACGACCTAAGTAAAGTTAGTTTTAAAATGTTTGTAACGATCTGATCATTAGAACGAACGTTACATCACAGAAAGCAACTATTGCGCTTGCGCATAAAAATGAGAAGTTTCATGGAGAAATAGCGAAATGCGCATGTCAAGCCTAGTACGAACGATCGTTTCCAACGATGTACTACTTTTGCAAACGATCGTCGTTGGAAAAAATCCGCCGAGACAGAACTTTCTTTTGTAGCGATTTGGCTCGTTCGTCGTTTGCCTTAATAGTCGGTGGTTCGTTTTTTGTAACGATCTTCGTTGGTAAAGATCGGGGTACGATCGTTACAAACGACTATAGTCGCATGTGTGTACGCACCTTAAGGGCCTGTCTCCACTCGTCAGTTTTTCTGTGGGTCACTTTTTCTGCACAAGTTGTCTGACAGTTTTGCATTGCTGTCAATTGTTTTTCTGCATGTGAAAAACGCATTCAAGGTGAAATAGCCTATTGATCAACATTGGTTGCAGTTTTCCTGTGCAGAAAATGCATAGAAAAACTGGCGAGTAGAGACAGGCCCTAAAGCTGCCCTTACAATATTTTTTTATCACTCGATTTTGTTTTCGTAGTTATTACGATCAATATTAAAAGATGAAAATTATCAAAAAATACGTAGATCCGCAATGTTGTTTTTTAATTGGTCATAAAATTAATGATCATAAAATTGATGGTAATATTGATCGAGAACTAAAAAATCAGTGATAATTGAATAGCATAAGGACAGTTTAATACTGATGCATTCAGATTTCCACTTTAATGTTACTGCACATTGTAAGTCAGGAAGACTAGTTGAGGAACATTTCTTTTGATTTGAATCAATCAACAACTTTGTTTATGCTACATTAGAAATTAAACTACCATAGTTACAAACATATTGCTTTCATGCACGTCTTTCCTATTTAGAAGTCAATTTCTAACTTCAGTACATGGTTGGTACACTGCCACAAGGATGTCCAGACTTTCTGTACAGATTAGCAGATCCTCTGTTTTTACAGGTCATGGACTGTACTTATGCGGTCTGAAAACAGTGAGAGGGAAACCACATAAACCAAAATATAGTGCCTGCCCTCTACTGACATAATGCATTGCAGTATCTGGGTAGAGGTTTAGAGTAAAGTATAGGGTAGGTAAATGTAATAACACACACTTAAGCACCATAGAGGTGACAGACAAGCCACACACAACATAAGGCTTTAACTATGCATAGGATGCACTTGTGTTTGTACAGTCAGTAAAAAGTAAATAGTAACTAGAATGCACTCTTACAGCAGAATTATAGACAATATTTCTCACTCTGATGCTATTATAACTGCTAAAACCTGTCATAAAAAAATGGGCGTGAAACGGTTAATATGTTTACCTTTGCTTTTCCATGGAGTATATCATGTCATGTGAGTACATCAGCAGGAATCTGTGCTGTAGTTACATCTTCTCTCAGCAAGGCTAAGTTCACAGTGGGTGTTGCGTTCTCTGTAACAGCAGGAATGCAATGGTTAAAAGGCGCCACACATTATCTGCACATTATGTTGCGTACAGTGAAACATACAGTTAATGAAAAGTATGCTTCACTGTTTCTGTTAATGTGCACATTTTGCAGTAATGCACAGCAAGCAGGACATTAAAATACAGCACGCCATTGTGCTGCAACGCACCTGCCGCACTGTTAACATGACAGGTGCACTGCAGTATGGCAAGCTGTGCTAAAAAGCGCCGGTTATGCTGCAGTACATTTTGTTTTTCCCTTCTACTCTAATTAATACAGCTAAAATGTGTTATCCCCTTACACTGCATAAGGGTAAGAAAATGCATCATCCCCTACACTGTATAAGGCTAAGTTCACTGTGTGTGCATTGAAGCACGCAAGCATAAGACAAAGCACACTCTGTGCATTGTAATGTGCACCTTATTTTTATTTGCATAAAGAATTGCTATATAACATGCATCTTATCACACATTGGCCTTGATTCACAAAGACGTGCTAAGTCACAGCATGGCCGCGCTATGCTTTGCGCGCGGTTTACCGCACATAAAACTTTTCCGCGCGCTATAGCAAACGTTTGCATGCGTTCACTCGACACAACACGTGCAAAAGTATGTGTTGTGCTGTTTGAACGCATGCAAGCGTTTTTTATAGCGCGCGTAACATTTTATGTGCGGTAACCTGCACACGAAACATAACACGGCCATGCTATGACTTAGCACGGCTTTGTGAATCAAGCCTCATGTGTTTACCGCACGTTTTACCGCATGTTTGGAAATGCAGAAAAATATTTCAGGATTGCTAAAAAAAGAGGAAAATACTGCATGAGGTATTTTACCTACAAAAATTATTTACCTCACATAGCTACCAGAATTGAGGCCATTATCTAGAAACGCACTGTAGAAAGTCTATTAGGATAATGTGGTCCATTACATCGCAATGATGTGAACATGCCCATACAGCTGTATGGGCAATGTGTTTTTCACCTGCAGCAACTCAGTGTGCAAATCCTAAAATAAAATACATTTGCACTATCAAACCATCATCTATTTCCAGATTTTTCTATTAATTTCACTGTATTTCTTACTACTTTACCTTCTACACCCTAGGAGGCTGTTTGTGATGAAGCTTTTGGAAGTAGGCAAGCTTTCATTAAGTTTGTGGTTGTTAGTTTTTGTGCACCCAGCAAAGTGGAAAATGTGCTGCTGGGAACAGAAGACACATTGACACCAGACAGTGAGATCTGTCTCCACAGGTACAAGTGATAATTGGCCAGGTCCCTGCATGTTTATTTACTAGTAGTTTGTTTAGTTGCGTGCTAGCAGTTAAGTAAGCTAGTGTTTCTAATGAAGCTACTGAATATGCAGTTCAGTACTAGCAGTCTCATGACTGGCTTTCAGTGTCCATCTAATTCCAATGGATATGAAGTGGAACAGATTGAGTGCATCATGTGCTGACGTTGCAGAAGAAGATGTTGTGTAGACTTCCCTTTTATTAAGTTTGAATGCAAACTTTTAATTTATTTTTTTTTATTGACCAAGGAATAAAAGAATTCACTGACAATGGAAATGTTTGTGGGAAATGTATTTTAATTAACAATGTTTAAAATTTTAACTAAAGAACAGAAGAGACGTAATTATTATAATTATTTATTGTTTTTATAAAGAGCCAACATATTATGCTGCGCTGGATAATATACACAATGATACAAGGATGACAGACGTAACAAGGTTATACAACATAGAACAAATCTATACAAGGCAAACAGGGTACAAGATACAGTACATGATCATGTGATATTGGGCTGGTTAGGTAGGCCCAGTAAAACAAGCACGATGCTGTCATGGGAAAGGAGCACACGATCATGTAGATTACACTAAGGAAGGGAGGACCCTGCCAAGCGTACGAGGAATCGCAGGAGACTTGGGCGCAGAATACAGCCGGTATGGCTTATCCCACTCCTGCACAAATTCCCATTGATATTAAATACTATTCCCCCTCCAGGCCGCCACGGATGGTGGGGAATGAAATAATTTGGCTTCCAGCAATTGCTGGAGGCTGAATTATAGTGTTTTATAAGTAACTTCAGCTCCATCTTCTGACCACGCTGAGGTTACTCACTGCTGCGCCCAAGTCTCCTGCGCTGGAATGACAGTGTTCACCCTGCCAAAGGCTTACAAACTAAAGGGAAAGGGGTGGAAACACTAGGTAGGGCTGTGGAATAAATATTCAGTAGAGAGTTAAGGCTTGTTCACATCATAAGCGCTTCCGTGCACATTTGGAAGTGCGTATGACGTGTCACATGCAAGAACGGCAAAAGGGCATAGACAGCACAGCAGTACGATGCGCTATGATGCACTTGTGTACTGCTGCATGCATTCTGCCCGCAAGCGAAGAGCTGACCCATTCACTGTCAATGGATGGGATCAGCAGCGCAGCGGGTAGTGCCACAGCTGCGTTCTGATCGCACGGCTATCTGCGCTGCATAGATATGAACGAGGCCTTACTGTGTGGTAGGGGGTGGGTGGGCCATCTTAAAGAGGTGGGTTTTGAGGGCTTGCTTGAATATATTGAAGGAGGGAGCAAGTCTGATGGGCGGTGGAAGGGAGTTCCAAAGGGTGGGGGCGGCTCTTGAAATGTAATGACATTAATAGTACATTTGTTATGTCCACTTAATGTAGTTTGAATTAAGCTAGAGAAACGTTCTCCTCTCTGCCTCCACAGTCTATCCAAATGCCCCTCCGGCAGCTGGAGTCGGGCACAGCTGTGACATCACTACGTCATGCGCATGACATCATACGCATGTGCAGTGCGCTCCCAGCCACTGGCGCACACTGTAGGACGCGTACAGCCCGGCCAGCGCCTGCAGAGTAGTGCCCGACTCCGGTGACCCGGAAGAGGCTGCTGGAGGGGCATTTAGGTAGACTGCAGAGGGGTGAACAGGGGGAGCAGTTGGCATTAGGACAGGTAACAGTATATGGCTGCTCCCCCCGTTTCTCTAGCTTAATTCACATCTGGTATCCTTTTAGATCGCATTGTGATCAATAAATCACGTCTTTCTATTGGTATTAAGGGCTAGAACTGATCAAAATATTGACCCGCAATGTTCATTCTTTTTTGTCAGTGATAAAATAATCATGCTTACATCGATAAGGCGGCAGTTCATGATCACTCTAAAGGTGGCCACACAAGATTCAATATTCTTTAAAAAAAAATTAAATCACATAAATCCAATGTATTATTCTGCTTGATTAAATAAATCTAAAAATTGGGCTGAGGTGCCATACATGAATGATCGATTTTTCCAAAAGCAGGAACAGTTGGAGCTGGTAAGCGTGCTCTTCTGCCGCTGCTCTGCATATATATAGGTGGGTTGGAAAGTACACGAAACGGCACTTTTCATTTTTAGATTATTATTTCATTACATACATAATTTTTTCCTGTGATATACAACTATTTTTTCACAAATATATATTTTACTCTTGGGACCTCTCAAAATACATGATCTTTCTCTTTCTTTTGAACAGCAGAATACACTGAGAGTAAGGGACTAAATGAATAGGGGACTAATAGAGACCAAAGAGACTAAAAGAAAGCGAAAAGCCCTCTTAGGCTTTGTTTACATCTAAAATTGAAATTGCTGACTGCCACGTTTTGCGATTTTGTGAGTGATTCCCCTCCCCCCCTCCCGGCGCTCACCTTCGCACTACGATTTTTTGTAAAGCGCTTTTCAAAGTGATTTTGTTGAGCGATTTGTTTTTTCACTTCCTGATGCAAGTCAGGAAGTGAACTCTTTGACCCGGAAAATAATAAATACAATGTATTTATTGTTAAAAGCAATCGCCATTGCAGCATAAATCGATTTTTTTAGCGTTTTGCGTTTTTCCTATACCTTCCATCGCCCTAAAAATGGTACAGGCAGCGATTTGGTCAGCACAAAACTGACGAAATGCGCAGATATGAACAGTCCCATAAGGAATTATTGCACGAGCGCTTTCAGGGCGATTTTAAAAATCGCAGGTGCTGAAAAAATAGCGAAAATGCCCTAGGTGTGAACAAGCCCTTACTAAAAAGCAACTAAAAAGCAATGCACTGATGAGGACCAACAGTCTGAAACAGGCTGTATGTATTCTGAGTTGATGTGGCCCTGTAAAATGTGTACGCTATAGCCTTGCTATACACCAGCGGTTCTGGATGTAAGCCTGGCTTCAGGGGCATAAAGAGGTCATTTGCATAGTGTTAATGTCATAGCTGTATGTTAATCCAAGTTTCATATATATGCACTTAATAGATATAAGGTGACACCAATGTTTAATAAGGCTAATGTAACACAGATGATTCAGATGAATAGAGTTACCCTTTAAAGTTAGTCTCAGATTCTTTCTTTGCAGACATGCTTTAGCTAAGACCTGGTACTGTGTGAGTTTTTTGTCTTCTCAGGAATTTCTAAACAGATATGGCGTGCCTGGTACTGCAACCTCCCATCGGGGGATGATTCAAGTCACACAAGTAAAGGCCTTGAAAGTAACTATGGGAGCAGGATGCCGGAGAGATTGTGTGCTGTAGTCAAGACCAGGTGCAAGGCTGTGAGAATTCTCCGCCCTCTTGGAGTGAAAGAAGAAGACCCTCAGAGACATATATTATTATTGGACAAGTAAATTACATCATGACCACGTAATTTGGGGTATAAGAACTGGTGCACAGCGGAAGTTGAAGCAGAAACCTTAAACTGCCTTGACCCTTTTGCTAGGCTTATCTGGGTTTCCCTCATGTATACATGTGCCATTTTTGAATAAAGCCATAAGTTGTTTTTTCTTTTCATCTCCTGACTTATTTTTGAAATCTTGGCGTATTGGTAAGTAAGTGACTTCCACATTTGTCAGTAGTGATGCATTGTAGGAAACCACAGTTGCTCACTTAAAACTAAATTATCATATTTTTATCTATAAAGTTCAATTTATTTGTAATAATCATATTCAATTCATGACAATTACATAGCAATATACCATATTTTTCCAACACATCCGATCATCAGACATTTACCAAAAAAAAATAAAAATCTGTATTTATCTATAGTTATTTCTCATTCACATTTTTTTTTGTAAATTAGATTTTTTTTTTTTTAAAGAAACAAACAAACAGGAAAATCAATGGTTTTGATGGTATCTTGCATGACAACCTAAACCACTTAATGACAAGCTGACTTATAAAAATGTCCTGCTAGAGCCTCTTAATGGCTCTAGGACGTTTTTATAAGTCAGAAAGTGCTGCTGTCGCTGTGCGCGTGCACGTGTGCATTCCCATGCACGTGCAGGTGAAAATAGTGAAAAAATAAAACCACCAAAGAAAAAATACACCTTTATTTCCAAATACTATATTGTCACCATACTTTGTACTAGGGGCATAATTAAAATCTTGTGATAACCAGAACAAATAGGCAGATACAATGTGTGGGTTTTATGCACAGTAGCAGTGTTTACATTAAAACTATAGGGCATGATATTGGAGAAATAGTGTAAGAAAATAAAGTAATTACTGAAAACAAATATCAACCCCAAAAAGTGGTGAAAAAAATTAAGATATAGATCATTTCATTGTGATTAGTAGTGATTAAGCTATTGGCAAATTAAAGGGATGAGCACTGAAAGGTGAAAATCGCTCTTGTCCGTTAGCCTGGGGATACACGGTACGTTTCTGTACCGTGTATCGACCAGCTGATCCGGCCAGCTGATAATATTCAGCTGGCCCGATCATGCCGCTCGACCCGCGCCCGCATGATTCCCGTCGGCGGACAATAGCAGGGAATCGAGTGGTGATAGGGAAGCGCCGGCGGGAACGAGCGGCAATCGATCCACGCGCACACGCGGACGAGTGGGGATGATTGACGTCTTCATGTTTGTTTATATTTGGGTCTGATTTGCTGAAACTGTCAGTTTTGCTCACTCATCCCTACTAACCATATACAGATGAATTATGGCCTGATACCTAGGCAATCGTTCGCTATTCAATTGGAATTCCATTGGATAGTGATTGACTCCTATAGTGACAAGCTCAGTTTTGGTATCAGCAGAAATCTATCAAGCTTCAATCAAACTGCAATTGCCATACTACTCGTTCCTGTGCAAAGCTATGGGCCATCAGTCCCCCACCATTCCTGTCCTGCCCCCGATGAACAGAGATTTTTCAACATGCCCAACCAGACTTTTAGTTGATAAACAGCTCAAAATTGATCAAAATTTAATCAATTGGATATGTAGGAACATTAGATTACTGGTAGATTCAGTCAAAGAGGTTAAAATCAATGTATGTATGGCCAGCTTTAGATTCTTTTTTCCTAGCTCAGGGATGATAAAATGAAGGCGACTTAGCTCAGCAGGAACCAACATAACTCAAAGGGCGCATAGTCACCGTTATCCAATATTAATTGTCCAATGATTGGCCAATTTTACCACTTCCATGCGAACAGATTTTGAATGCTATGAACAAATTGTGTAGCTAAGCTCTCATACTACGTGGAAGTAGTAAAACTGGCCAATCAAAATTGGATGTACTTTTGGAAGAGCAGATTGTACAAATGATGGTGCTATCATGAGAAAAAAGTTTACTGGCTGGTACATGGCTGCAAGGCCGGGCCGAGGCAGAGGTGAGAGAGGCTCCAGCCTCAGGGTGCAGTGTAGGAGGGGGGGACACAACTCACTCAGCTATCATTCCCCTATTGTGTTTGAAGCCGAGAAAAATAAGAAAAGGGGGAACATGGCATTGACTGCAAGCCAGATAACTAGAGATTAAGGTTTTGGGCCTGTTGGGAAACCTGAGGAGCCTCTTAATCTAATAGCATAGCAATCAGTGTGTGACGGCTGGGGTGGGAGGGATGGAGGGGCACACTTTGGTGTCTCAGCCTTGGATGCTGGAGGACCTTGTCCTGGCTCTGTATGGCTGGCACACTTCAAGCATCCTTGCCACCAGGCTGCTCCTGTGTGGACAGGTTACAGACTACTCATTCCAGCCCCCAACCTGCCTCTGAGGATTTACAAACTGAGCCACAGCAAAGGGAGAGGAGGAGGCAGGAAGGAGAGAAATACTGTAGTCTGTGTAATCAAGGACGTTTCTTGGTCATTGCGGGCAGGGCGACTGCCCTGGGTGCAGACCGGCAAGTAGAAGAAGGGGGGGGGGGGGGGTGCAGGCATAAGGACATAAGCGTTAGAGAGCTGGTGACGTCCAGTGCAGCCAAATGGAAGAAGAAAGATTACCAGCGTGATCACCTTTCTTGACTCCTCCTAGGATGCCTGCGTCCAATGTCAATTCATCATCATGTCACCATCACGGGATGACACCTGATGTCCTGTAGCGGTACTGCAGGCTGTCAGTGTGTGGCTCTCTTCGCCTGTGTGTTTTCCTGGTCCCTGCTTCCTCCTGGATGAGCGGCTGGTCACTAGTAAGTAGGCAGATTTACTTGTGACCTGTGGCTGTGTGACTGTCCCTAAAGAATAAGGGTTCGCGAGTCCACGGCGGTGGGGGGAAGGGACGCAATTTTTACACCCTTGCCATGGGTGCAATTTAGCCTAGAAACTGCCCTGTGTGTAATTCCTTATCTCTGTATTAAAGCATTGCTGCAGAGGGCATGTTTTCACAGACCCTATAAGTTATTAACAGACCACAGGTACAGGAAATAAATTACTTTACTATTACAGACTGTTTCCAATGAATCTACTGAATATGCAGTTTATTTCTTGCAGCCTCATGACTGACTTCCAGAGTTTATCTGATTCTCATGGATATGAACTGGAACAGCCTGATTGCTTCTTGTGCTGACGTTGCAGGAGACAGCAAAGTAACAGAGACTCCCAAATCCAAACCCCTGTTTTTCCCTGCTAGCCCCCTGTGCTTCCCACCCTTTGGTATATTAGGGTTAAATGCATTCTTGGGGGAGGGGCTTCCTTGCCAACGCGGCTCCCTACTTGATTACAGAAGGAAGGGGGCAGACAGCAGAATTTGTGTCCCCTTTTGTGGGGATGCCGGGAGTTGTAGTTTTACATTTGCTGTGCTCTTCTACTTCGTAGACAGACTCATCTGGAGCAAAACTTGGGGTAGTGACGGAGAAGTAGGCAGCTGCCTGTACTGGAGTCCAGAAGGAGCAGAACTCCCCGCACCACCAGGCATGACTCCCATCATCCATTAGGCAGCTGTCTCCAGGAGGAGCAGGACTCCCTGCAGCACCCGGCATGACTCCCATCCTCCAGTAAGCAGCTGCCGCTACTCTACAGTCCAGGAGGAGCAGAACTCCCATCATCCAGCAGGCTGAGGATGCTCTGCGCACAATGCCCTCCACAGACAGGGCTAGCCTGGGGCACGCAGCCTGCCTGCAAAACTGACACAGGATAGACACAGACCCATGTGAGTTACAACCTGTATTTATATGTATTCATAATGCTTACTAGTAATTATTTTATATGTTTATTTACATACAAGCTTAGTAGAGTCTAAACTCTGATTTCACTAGCAGATTTCTGTGTAAACCCTACATAGGCGTAGGCGAAAATCACGACTAGGCATGGACTGTGTTACGTCGGGTTATTTTGCAGTCGGAAGGAAATGTGTGAATGTGGTGACAGCCGGGGTTGAAAGTTTAGTGTTTGGGCAACAAGGTTATGGCAGAGAGTGAGATTGTGGCCCACCTAGCAGACCTTCCATCGCATGTGTCTAGGTAAAGCTATGCCTTCATATATTCTGTGCAATAAGATACAATGTATATTATTCCTTTAGTCTGGTTACTGTTCTGCCTGGTCCTATCATATTTCTGCGTTTTTGCAGTCTTTGTTTCAATTTGTGAGTAATGAATGGAATTTGTTGGTAATAGTGGCAAAGGAAATTTCTGTCTGGTTTCTGAAGTTTGCTTACCTATGACCATTTGTATTACTTTATTATTTTTATTAACTACTCACCATTAGTAATAGTTATAACTTTAATCATTTAGATTATTTGTTGGAGAAATTGTAGCTTTTCTTGCAGTGATTTGGGCACTTTGAATTCTGCTTGTCTGTAATTAGATTTGGTCACAGATAAGATGCTTCTCTAGGTTAACAAGTTTATGTGAAGATAGGGTTAATGGTAGACGGTGGGTTAGTTAGTTGGTTCACAGTGGTGCATTGCGGTGAAACAGCCGCTTTGTAATGCGGCTTACCACATTGCAATGCACCACCTATGTGACGTTCACAGAGCAGCGGTAGTGTTGCGGTATATCGGGTTGCAGTATGGTAACGCACTGCATTACCACTAAACGCATGTGTTAACACATCCAATGAAGCATACTTTCTATTGACTATGCTTCAATGTATGTTATGCAATGCGTCTGTAACATGCAGTACTACTTTTTCGTTGCCTTGAGTTCCTGTCATCAAGGGAACGCAATGTCCCACTGTGAACCTATCCTTGAGGCCTCATTCACAGTGGGACGTTGCGTTGGAATGTGACGTTAAAGTCACATTCCAACGCAACGTCCCACTGTGAATGAGGCCTCAAGGATAGGTTCACAGTGGGACATTACAACGCAACGCAAAAAAAGTTGGTAACGCACATTAACGATGCGTTACCGTCGCATACAGTAGGTACAGTAAATCATACAGGCAATGAAAAGTATGCTTTCCAGTACCTGGTAACGTGTGCGTGCAGAGGTAACGCACTACAAGTAGTGAGTTACCATAACGCTACACAATACAATGCGACAATAATGTCGCACTGTGAACATCCCATAGGATTAGCATTGCAGTGCGGTAAGCTGCGTTATAAGAGTTTATAACGCAACTCTGCAACGTCCCACCATGAATGCAGCCTAAAGGACAACTTAAGTGAGAAGAATACAGAGGCTGCCATATTTATTTCTTTTTAAACAATACCAGTTGCTTGGCAGCTTTGCTGATCTATTTGTCTGCAGTAGTGAAATTAATCACACTAGAAACAAGCATGCAGCTAATCTTGTCAGATCTGACAATAATGTCAGAAACACCTGATCTGCTGCATGCTTGTTTAGGGTCTATGGCTAAAAGTATTAGAGACAGAGGATCGGTATTGCTTAAAAGGAAATAAATATTGCAGCCTCCATATTCCCTTTCGCTTCAGTTGTTGTCCTCTAAGGCCCCGTTCACACTTGCATTTTGGCAAGTAAACGGACCGGATCCTGATCGGATCCTGACCTGATCCTGATCAGAACCATACGGTTCCGATCCGGATCCGGTCCGTTTGTATCAGGCATGCATCAGGCTGCCATCCGGATCCGTGGGCAAAAAATAGTTAAATATAAATAAAAAAATGTTCGGGTCAGCAGAAGGTGCACCTGGTGCACATGTACAATCAGGTTCCTCCGCTGTAGGCATCACCTCCACCTCCAATATTCTGCCAAACAGCTCCAGCACGTCTGTCACTGCTGCTCCACTCCAGACATGCTTGGCCCATGTGTCCCCATCCGAAATGGCCGCTTGGATACGCATAGGAAGTGGGGTAGAACGTCAGGTTTTTGTAGGCAGTGTGTTCTGTGCCTTCCGTTTCCCATTGGTTTCTGTGTTCCTGATGGTGCTGTCAGGCTCAGGTCAGGCTCCGGTCAGGATGCGTGGGCCGGAGATCCGGACACAAAAAATAGCGCATGTTGGAAAAGAGTCCGGATCCGGTCCGGCTCCGTACTGTACGGAACGTACGTATGTGAACGTCCACATAGCCTTTGCATTGCTATGCGGAACGTACGTTCCGTTTGTACAGTATGCGGTCCGGATCAGATCCGGAAAATCCGGATAGCGAACGCTAATGTGAACCGGGGTCACTGTTCTTGTTAGGGCTAAGGCTAGTGTCTTGAAGGATGTTAAGTTAATGTTGGTGGTGTTTTTAGCACAATGAACCTGATTCACAAAGCTTTTCTGTTAAATTATCTCACCTTACTTATTAACTCACAATTTATCTCTCCTTAACTGACTTAACTCATGGTTTAGCTCTCCTTAACTGACTTAATTCATTGTATAACTCTCCTTAACTGACTTAAATCATGGTTTAGCTCTCCTTATCTATTTATCTCATGAACTATCTCTACTTATTTCTTTATCTCATGCATTAGCACTCCTTACAGTTAAGGTGAAAAATAGGTAAATCTTTGTGAATCAACCCCACTGTTTGATTCGGTACAAATGTTGGATTAAAGTGTATCTAAGACAACAAACATTTCTTTCTATACATACCTGGGGCTTCCTCCATCCCCTTTCAGGTTGATGGGTACCTTTCCGTCCTCCTCCGCCACCTGGATCTTCCGCTAGGCAGCCCTGTGACTTCACCAGTCAATGCAGGTGCAGCCTGGCTGTGCGCTATCCCTGTCGTGCTCCCGTGGCTGGGAGCATTCTGCACAGGTGCAAAACTCTCCCAGTGATGGGGCTCATGCAGCCGGGCCGCACATGCCCAGTACACCCTGACTTGCAAAGTTACCGGCCTGCCTAGCGGAGGATCCAGGTGGCAGAGAAGGACGGCGAGTGTCCGATTAGCCTGAATGGGGACGGAGGAAGCCCCAGGTATGTATAAAACTTTTGTTTTCTCTTCTCAGGTTCTCTTTAAACATAGTGATGAGATTCTGTGCATTATTCATTTTAGTACAGTATGTTTTTTTGAACACCTAATAACATACAACATTATTACCCCTATAAGAACCAGTTTATATAATGTACTCTAATACCTTTTCAAACATATATGTTTATCGAGAGTAGAGCCTAGTTGTTTGTAAATGTTCTCAAAATGTTTTCAAGTAAATAAAATATTTGTTTTATAAATTGTTGATTTGTTTTGCTTTTCTACTTAAAACCTTACAATGAATCGATTGAGACAAGCAGAGGTGCCCTTTGAACCCATCAGTACTATTAGGCTCACACATAACTTATTGAGAAGTCTTTGTGCTTAAGAAATACATTTTCATAAGGATCTGCTTCCTCTTTTCTGATGAGCCTGCTGGGAGTTTGAAAATGATGGGTTTTTGAGGTGTTAGTTTGCCAGATGGTTTACGCAGTAAGAGAGGAATTTGTCACCTATTTGGCTTCTCCTAATATACTAGCTACTAGCATGATATCAAAGTTAAAAATGCAGGACCTCATAGT
The DNA here is from genome assembly GCF_040937935.1 of Hyperolius riggenbachi. Taxonomy (NCBI): domain Eukaryota; kingdom Metazoa; phylum Chordata; class Amphibia; order Anura; family Hyperoliidae; genus Hyperolius; species Hyperolius riggenbachi. The sequence continues at coordinate 281,837,598 of NC_090649.1, forward strand.
AACCAGTAATCAGACATCCTTTATGCTAGGTTCATGGGCGGTATTGCTCTGCATTGTAACGTCCGCATTGTAACGCAGAATGTCGCACTGTAATGCAAATACAATGTGACGTTCAGAGTGCAACCATTGCGGTGCAGTCTGATGGTTTGCAGTACCCTAATGCACAGCATGCAGTGGATTTACCGCATGATTCTCGTGCTAACAGTACAGTGAAGCATGCTTTATAGTGACTGTAATCAGTACAAAGCAATGCAGTGATAATGTGCTCTTACATGGAACGCAACACAACGCACAATGTGAACCTAGCCCTGCACATACAATACAATAGTACAGTGGCTGGATAATGTACTGGTTAAGGGCTCTGCCTTTGACATGGGAGACCAGAGTTCAAATCCTGGCTAGGTCAAGTATCTATTCAGTAAGGAGTTCAAGGCAAGACTCCCTAACACTGCAGGGTGGCCTCTTGAGCGCGTCCCAGTGACTGCAGCTCTTGAGCGCTTTGAGTCCGACAGGAGAAAAGCGCTATACAAATGTTCAGATTATTATTATTATTATTATTATTATTATAACATTTTAACATTTGTAAAGCACTTTTCTCCCATAGGACTCTAAGCGCATAGATATGTTTCATATCAATACAGGGTTGCAGGCTGAACTGTGTTCCAGAGGAAAAAAGTCAGGTGTTCAAATGCCAGTCTAAACAAGTGGTTTTTCACTTTGGACTTAAATGCTTTCAGGGATGGAGATGTCCTGACTGGGGCTGGGAAGGAGTTCCAAAGAGTAGGGGCAGTATGACAGAAGGCTCTGTTGCTCTGTCTCCAAAGGTTTTGAGGTGGACTGTGGGGGTGACCATACTGTATGTCTCACCCACCCAGTAGAAGTTTAACATGAATAAAGGTATAAAGTTGATAAGTGACAGTGGGTTTGTTGCGTATCTCCTTAAATCTAGTGTAGACAGGAGAGGCCTTCTGGGAGGGATGGGGGTGTGGCAGCGCACCTGCTCACCTTCCTCCCAAATGAGGATGCTGTAGGGTTCTGTGACTGTGCTGCAAATCAGACCCCATAGGGATGGGGTTCATAGGTTCACTTCCACTCTGGACTTACATTGGACACTGAAACAAAGACCTAGACATTGCATTAAAAAAACAGCATAAAGTTGGCCATAGACTGTACATTCACCCCCCCCCCCCCCCCCAAAGTTAGACATTCTAATCAATCATAATTTGAAGCGGATTTAAACATTTGCGATTAATATTATGATCAAAATTAAATATAAAGATCTATAGAGCTTAAATCAATGGAGAGATTAACCCACAGTATTGGTCTTTAGTAGGTCATAAAATAATTGATCATTATAGATTAATCATAATATTGATTGTAATATCAAGCAAATAACGATGAATAACATAATAAAATAACAAAAGTGATAATTGAATAGTGTACGGCCAGCTTAAAGGACAGATCTGAGCTTGATAAACACCCCAAAAAATCTACTTAACCGGGGCTTCCTCCAGCCCCTAGCAGCCGATATGTCCCTTGCCACAGCTCCGCTTCCAGCCGCAGGCCCGGGGTCCCCTCCAGTGTAGATGCCAACGCGCATCTACTGTGCTTGCGCTGGACATATCGGCTGATAGGGGCTGGATAAGTAGATCCTTTTTTTTTTTAATTAGCTCGGACCTTCCCTTTAAGGCTTATGTCTAGTGTGAGCCAAATTTAACTGACCTGCTAGAAGCCATTGCTATGCCTCTTGCTGTTCTAATAAAGATAGCTGAGTTCTTTCAGGCAGTCTATATTTTCTCAAAGTGACTATTAGCTTGGACTATAACAGTCAGAATAGCTGTTTTCTCTAAATGTGCTCATACATTACTCAATTTTTGGCATCAACATCTGGCCAATTTGATCATAATAATTGAATGTTGCAGATATCGATGGCCACTGGATCAAATTTAATCGATTTCTGTACTAAATCAGTAAAATGATATATCAGGCTTAGTGGAAAATCTTGGACATATAGGTGCATTGCAGTAACTGCAATTGATACCCTGACAACTGATGGGCCCCTGGTTGGTCTCCTCCCAAGTGTATGTGTACCCCTTTGACCCATGGTGATTATTGTATGCTCACCCGTCATGCTGGTGTGACTCCTGGCCTTCTTCTGTATCTGGCGTTAAATTCCAGCAAACACAACAAAAATTCTGAATGTTCCAATTCCGATTGGGGCAGTGTCTCTAAGTATTTCCATACAGTATGAAATACTTGAGTGCAGGGCCTCGACATCCAGCACAACCAAGAGGGTACCAGGAATACATTAGAAAATGACGTCCGGAAAAAAAGGCGCCTGTTATAGATAAAAAAAGCCAGACTTGGCTGCAAAGGGCTCCTGGTGTAGCCGAAAGACCAAATTCTGCTACAAAGAGTGCCTGGTGTAAGTGAAATGTTAGATTAAGCTACAAAGGGCACCTGGTGTAGGCGAAATGCCAAATTCGGCTACAAATGGTGCCTGGTGTAGATGAAATTCCAAATTTGACTACAAAGGGAGCCTGGTGTAGCCGAAATGCCAAATTTGGCTTCAAAGGGTGCCTGGTGTAGCTGGTGTAGTTTATAAAAAGCATGCTGTTATAGGCAAAATTTGTTGGGCTATAAAAGGGCATGGATATAGCCTAGAACAGTGATATTGCTGAGAAAAGTGATTACTATGACATAACTTTTCCCTACTCTCACACAGAACCCTCCCCTAGTGGTTCCTATCCCTTAGACCCCCTTGGTGGTGCCTAACCCTCCCCCCCCGGTGATTACTTTGACCTAACTTCTCCCTACTTTCACACAGTACCCTCCCCTGGTGGGGCCTAACCCTAAGACCCCCCCCCACCCCTAGTGGTGCCTAATCCTAAAACCCCCCGCTCGTGATGCCTAATCTTAACCCCCTCCCCTGCACCCTCGAATAAAAAATCTTGGCTATAAAAGGGCGCCCTTTTTTAGCAGAATTAAAAACCTTGTAGCAGAAAATCTTGTACCCGAATCAAAATTTGATTGAAAACCTTGTAGCCGAAATGAAAACTCGGGCACCCTTTTCACCACCTTGTAGCCAAGATTTGCAGAAATAACATTGACGTCTATGAAGGCGCCCTTTTAATACATATGGCTCAGGCGCCCTTTTCAACTGATTCCACCAGGGAGAACATGCAATCCATCCAAAATGTGAAACATATGCATAATGTCCTGTACATAGGACGGTAGGGATTGGACATGACATTGTAAATGAAAATCCAGATATTTACTAACATTCCTGACAAATGATCCACATCCCAATATAATCGGTCTGCCAGGTGGACACTTGATAGACTTTTGGTAGTGCGTAAAATGTGGGTATCTGTGAGTATTACACACAGAACGACAGCATTGTGTGAAACAAATGAGAAATGATGATCGCTAATGGTCCATCATGTCAGATCTTTAGCAATGCCCGATGTCTGAGCACGGCACCATTGGTCTCACCAGTGACGTAGCTAGAGATAGTAGGGCCCCATAGCAAAACTTTCATGGGACCAGCAGATTTAGGCACTCTTGAGCAATGCCACTTCTCCTACCCTATAGTTAGTTGTGTGTGATTCCGTATTAGTCATGGAGAAAATCCGAAGACATAACAACAAAAGTTGTTTAGGTGATACCTTTAATCACTAACTACAGGATTTTTCAGCAAGCTTTCATAGTTACATAGTTACATAGTTATTTGGGTTGAAAAATGACATACGTCCATCGAGTTTAACCAGAGAACAAACGTTTAAGTTTCTTCTTCAGGCATGTTTCAGAACTGGACAGTACTTTGTATGGTTCTGAACCACTTCTGAGACATGAGGATCAAAGGACAAAGAGGTTCTTTAAGATTTAAAAAAATTCCCTGAGGGGTCCTCACCTCGGGAGGGGGAAGCCTCTGGATCCTATCGAGGCTTCCCTGTCCTCCTCCTTGCCGTGGTGGTCTCACTCTGGCCCACAGAAAGCGCAGCCGACAGTTTGTCAGGCTGTGCAATATTTACCTTCCCGGCTCCAGCGCAGGCGCAGTAGTGGCTCTTGGCTCGGAAATAGCCAATGCCAGTTGGGTCCGCTCTACTGAGCAGGCACAAGTCTCCTGCGCCTCCTGTGCAGTAGAGTGGGCCCAACTGAGATTGGCTATTTCCGGCTATTGGCTATTTCCGAGCCGAAAGGCGCAACAGCGCCCCCGCTGGAACAGGGAAAAGTAAATATTGCACACCCTGACAAATTGCCGGCTGTGCTTTCTGTGGGCCAGAGTGAGACCACCGTGGGACGGAGGAGGACGGGGGAAGCCTCGATAGGATCCAGAGGCTTCCTCCTCCCGAGGTGAGTTATCCCTAGGGGAACTTTTTTCTATTACAGAGTCTCTTTAAAGTTTCGAAAATTTGCTGGAAAATTTTGTACAGTTAGAGATATATGGAGGCTGCCATATTTATTTCCTGTTAAACTATACTAGTTTCCTGGCAGCCCTGCTGATCTCTTTGGTTGCAGTAGTGTCTGAATAACACCAGAAACAAGCATGCTGCTTGTGATAAGCATCTGGCATCCATCCAAGCAGGAAGTGGCGCGCTCTTGCAGTCACTTCCTGTTTCGGGTATATCGAAGCGCATAGAAGCATATTGTAGCAAATACGCTTCCGCGCATGCGCACTACACAGCCACCACCAGCTTCTTTAACCACTTGCCGACCGCACGCTTATACCGTGCGTCGGCAAAGTGGCAGCTGCAGGACCAGCGACGCAGTACTGCGTCGCCAGCTGCAGGCTAATTAATCAGGAAGCAGCCGCTCGTGCGAGCGGCTGCTTCCTGTCAATTCACGGCGGGGGGCTCCGTGAATAGCCTGCGGGCCGCCGATGGTGGCTCGCAGGCTAAATGTAAACACAAGCGGAAATAATCCGCTTTGTTTACATTGTACGGCGCTGCTGCGCAGCTGCGCCGTAAGGCAGATCGGCGATCCCCGGCCAATCAGCGGCCGGGGATCGCCGCCATGTGACAGGAGACAGCCTGTCACTGGCTGCACAGGACGGATAGCGTCCTGTGTAGCCCGGATCTCCAGGGGGGGCCAGGTAGGAGAGGGAGGGGGAGGATTTCGCCGCGGAGGGGGGCTTTGAGGTGCCCCCCCCCGCAACACCCGGAAGGCAGGAGCGATCAGACCCCCCCAGCACATCATCCCCCTAGTGGGGAAAAAAGGGGGGCGATCTGGTCGCTCTGCCTGCACGCTGATCTGTGCTGGGGGCTGCAGAGCCCACCCAGCACAGATCAGCTAAAACAGCGCTGGTCCTTAAGGGGGGGTAAAGGGTGGGTCCTCAAGTGGTTAAAAACCTTGCGTCGCCATAGACTTACATGACTTCCGGTCTGACGCAGATCAGCGCAGGAGCCGCACGGTCACATAGGTATGCACTCGCATTAGATAGGGAACTTCCAACGCAGTGTACTGCAACATGGGGAGTGTGAACTCCCCCATAGACTTTCATTACCCGGGGGCGTGGTGCGGTAAATTTACTGCACCTCGACTCCCCAGTGTAAAAGGGCCCTCAGGCTAACGTATTGACAAATTCTGTTGCTCTGCGGTGGGGAGGACCAACGGAGTGGTGCACAAGGAGCGTCACACAGTCGGAGGGGTGAGTTGAACAATGTCCTTGGCCAGCACTTGGCGATCTGCCGGGCTGAACGCTAGCCGAGGCATTGGAAGCTGCTGTACTCTCGGCTGAGCTATACCTAATGTGTGTTCAAAGCTTTATTGTGTGCCCCACTTAATGGGGTATATTCACTAAACTGCAGCACTGAGAAGTGCACGATATTCTCATTACTGCAGTTTAGTGAATATACCCCAATATTAGATCTAATTGCTTCTAAACTAATATCTGTCTCCCTGCCACAGCCACAGGGCTCTCACCGCTAGCCACTAGAAATGGGCCAAACTGTTATGGCGGCGAATAGATCGCAGCGAACAAGGGGTGTTCGAAATTCGTGTTTAACACAAATTTTCTTTAAAAAAATGTGCGTTCGCATTTTCCCCATAGACTTTAATGGCAGACAAGCGGCCGCCGACTTTGGCGGTTAATAGCAAAGCCCCCTTACATGCTAGATACACCAGATTTGCAGGGTATATGGAGGGGTCAAAAGGAAAAAGTAGTTTTTAAAAAGACCTTATAGATTTTGAGAAAATCTATTTTAAAATTTCAATAGGAAAAAAAGATGCATTTAAATGCTGTAAATGTCAGATAATGTAGCAACCTAACAGTAGTGTAAATTTACATATATCAAATGAAAGAGCAATGAATTTCATGATGTGGTTTCCTGGGGGTTTGTACGCAGTGCGTACGGATCCCCTGGTAACACCTTGGAAGTGGCAACCCTTTGGCCAGGGATCCCTATACAGCCGCAATATGGCTGTATAAAGAAGATCCCTGGCAACTTTACCAGTTTTTTTTAATGTTCAGAGTGTGGGAAATGTAAAAGAAAAATGCAGTGGGGTCCTCCCTCCCAAGCCTCTTTAACCCCCTTTCCCCCGTGCAGGCTGGGATAACCAGAATGCGGATGCCCGGCCGACTGGGGCCTCACACCCTGAGCTATACCAGCCCGATTTGTCCATGGTATGGAAAGGCTTTGAGGGGGAGGGGTGGCCAAACCTCTCCCTCTCCACTGGAGCCCTTGTCCAATCCATGGACAAGGGACTCTTCCCAACCACCCCGGTGCCCCAGGAGGAGATGGGAGCAGCGACACCCTGGGGGGGGGGGGGGGGGGAGAGTCATTGTGGCAACTGGGAGCCCCCTTTAAAGAGAACCCGAGGTGGTTTCTAAGAATGATATCAGCACATAGAGGCTGGGTCTGCTTATATTGCCCAGCCTCTGTTGCTATTTCAATCCCCCCTAATTTCCCCCTGCGCTCTGCTATGCCACCATAAATCACAGCCGTGCTGTCGACACGTGGCGTGTCGCAGCGGGCTGTGTTTACCTATGAAGTGTCACTCTCGCCGCTCCCCTGCCTCCTGCATAGCTCCGGTCCCCGCCCGCGTCCCTTCCCTCCAATAAGCAGGGAGGGAAGGGACGCGGGCGGGGACCGGAGCTATGCAGGAGGCGGGGGGATCGGCGAGAGTGACACTACATAGGTAAACACAGCCCGCTGCGTGTTGACAGCGCGGCTGTGATTTATGAGTGCATAGCAGAGCGCAGGGGGAACTTAGGGGGGATTGAGATAGCAACAGTGGCTGGGAAATATAAGCAGACCCAGCCTCTGTGTGCTGATATAATTCTTAGAAGCCACCTGGGGTTCTCTTTAGGACGGGGACCCCCAGATGCCCACCCCTCTCCCAGGAGAAATGAGTATAGGGGTACAAAGTACCCCTTATCCATTTCCACAAAGGGTTAAATGAAATAAAAACACAACAATGAGAAAAGTCCTTTAATATTCCTAATTAACCAGAAATACTTACCAGGGCTGTGGAGTTGGAGTAATTTTGGGTATCTGGAGTCGGAGTCTGTGGTTTCAATAAACTGAGGAGTCGGAGTCGGATGATTTTTGAACCAAATCCATAGCCTTTGTAAAAATTAGACTAAGGAGTCGGAGCAATTTTGGGTACCTGGAGTCGATGGTTTCATAAGCTGAGGAGTCGGAGTCGGATGATTTTTGTACTGACTCCACAGCCCTGATACTTACCTGTATCTTTAAAAAAGAGTTCCTACGCCAATATCCTCGGAAACGTCCCACGCTAATATCCTCTATCTTGTGACCTTCTTAGTTACTTTGATTGAAGAACTCTGTGCATCCGACACCGCTCACCGCCGCACAGCTCTGCTATACTAAGTATAGCAGAGCTGCATCTCTCTCCGTCTCTCTCCGCGGCTTTCCATCCTCCTCCCCGCACACTGCACATATCGCCCCCACCTACACTGGCACCCTGATAGGTGCTGTGGGGGCTCCAGGGGGCCAGTGTACGTATTACTGGTTAATTAAGAACATTAAAGGACTTTTCTTGTCGTCATATTTTTATTTAATTTAACCCTGTCATAAAATGTATTGCTCTTTCATTTGATGTATGTAAATTGACATTACCGTTAGTTTGATACAATAAATGTAATTTACCGCATTTAAATGTATTCTTTTTTCATATTGAAATTTTAAAGTCGATTTTCTCAAAAACTATAAGGTCTTTTTTTAAAATGTTTTTTTTCCTCTTGTAGTCACTGTCCCCCTCCACATTCCCTGCAAATTTGGTGTTTCTAGCACTTAAGGCGGGATTTGCTATTAACCGCTAAAGTTGGCAGCCATTCGCCTGCCATGTAAGTCTATGGAGCCCACATTTCAAAGTTCGCGAACTTAAAATCTGATGTTCGGTCCATCTCTACTCGCCGCACTACAAAGCTATACAGACTGATTCTGTTCCGTTCAGTTTTCCGCTCACTTCTATCAGAAATCGATCGTAAAATGGTCGGAAATTCATCGGAAATCAGATTGGACATGTTGGAAATAATCGATCTGGCAGTAAATCTGCCAGAAAATCTCATAGTGTGTACCTAGCATTAGATTGACAAAATGGTTGAACATTTAAGGGGGAGCCTTATATTGAATGGTTTTTTTTATTGGATTCCGTGTTTATATTGAATCTAATGTTTGATATTTTGAAAATGTGTTATAGTGTATTCCTCCTCTTAAAGTGTAACTGTCGGGCATAAAATCAAAAATCATTTTTTTTTATCTGGTAAACAAGTAATAAGGATGCTAATCAGGCAATCCAAAAGTTAAAATCACTATTACTTTTCTTGTTGATAAATTATCATTCCCCAGTTTACATGACTTATTTGGTACACAAAAAGGAAGTTGCAGGGCATGCTGGGTTGTCCTTTTTTGCTTTTCTACATCCCTTCAGACTTAACTAATGCAGCCTGATTGGCTGAAGCCTTTTTCCCTCCTGTTTTTTCCTCCCACACCTCTGTTCCTCTCTGATTGGCCAATATTTCTCATGCTGAGACAATGCACTTTCTTTAGAAAAATTACTAAAATCAAAACGTGGACAGTGCAATACATATTTTATGCAAGTAGAGCAAGTATTTATCTACTTACATATGTGTTTTTATTCTGAGATAGTATGGCTCTTTAAAGAGAGAGGCTGATGACCTTTCAGGAACTTAGCTTCTGAAAACTTGAAGTACAACAAAAAGTAAAAGGTATAAATCATAAATGTTACTCCTCCCTCACATTCCTAGTTCCATGGAATTGGGCCTTTCCACAGAATGCTTTGACAGTGCTTTTTTATTATCTTTCGCAATGTGTAAATGAATCAGCAATGAAGAGAGATCTGGTATTTTTGTTCAACTACCACTGCAGCTGATACCACGACTCTCTGAAGCTCCGTATACACGTTAGATGAAACTTGGCCGAGGTGGCCATTAACAACTGCCTCTGCTGAGAATCCAGTGTGTGCACAGCAGCCCCCGACACTTCTTGGCCACTCGGTCAGTGATCAGCCTGGCAGTTCACTTGGGATAAACGACTGCCCAATCTCACATACCTGCACGGCCCTAGCCGCACTTGTCCTTATTTACGCTCCCATCGCCGTCCTTCGAGAAATCTCGTGCTGTACATGCCCAGGATGGCGACGGGAGCTTTTTTTTTTAACCACAGTTAAGGTTCCCTTTTAATCCTTGCCATGCACTAATGAGAACCAACCAGTTTGAAACAGTCTGTATGCATGGTGGATTATTGTGGCTGTGTACAACTAACAACCTGACACATTTCAGCAGTTCTGGAGGTGTGTTTAGTTTACAGGGACAACAAAGGGAAGATTTGCATATTCAGCAGTGATGCATTGTGGGAGACATTATATGCTCCCTCCAACCTGAATAATCGCAAATACCTTCTGTATTTTTGGTCCTTTTTAGCCCCTAAGGCCTGAGAAACAATGCAGAGCGCTTTGCTGAGCATCAGTGCTGTGCTTGCATTCAAAAAACCCGCATTCATTGACTTGCGTAAAAATCTCAGCAAGAGCCACACAATCGCAATTTTTTGAAAGATTGCAATGATTTTGCATCGATTTGACCACTTTTTTTTAATGCAAATCAATGGGAGCGTTTTTTAAAAGATTTTTTAAACCACAGCGCTTTGCAGTTTTCTCAGGCCTTACACACTCCTAGGATTTCTGGTTCGCCATGAGCTTACTGGGCAAGTGTGTGGAGGGAATTTGATCAGAAAGATCCCTCTCTGATCAGATAATAAAAGCTTTCTGTGCACTTTCTGATGTGATTGCAGCTCGCAGTGTGCTTTGTGCTGTTGAAATCTGCAATGCACGTGTGTGAACAGGCCCTTTCTACATATTAACTGTTGCTGCTGCCCCAAGTTGAAGCAGTGGAAGGGGCAAATGAATACAGTACATGATTTCTCTCTGAGTATAGGGGCTCCATTCATTTGATTGGTGTGGTGACTGGCAACCCTGGGACACTAGCTGCTGACACCATTTAGGCAAGAGGCAATTTTGTTTTGGCGCCTACTGATTTTAACACATACCTCAAATGATTTCAGCACCAGGGATTTCTCTGCTGAACTTTTTAAATGAGTATTTTGAAGCTTTTCTTTCCTGTTGTGGTTGGCAGAAGCTTAGAGTGAGGAGCTGTGAGGGTGTAGTTTGCTAGAACATGGAGAGGGAGTTGTTTTTTACATTAGGAAATTGGTTGTTTGGGAGGTCTTTACACTGGAGGGGTATTGCTAGAGCTTGGAGCAGCAATAGTTTTTTTTATTATAATTTTTTAATACAGCCCCATATGCCAAGCTTATCAATGCCTCTCCAATTATTATTATTTAGTATTTATATAGCGCCAACATCTTCCGCAGCGTTGTACAGAGTATATTGTCATGCCACTAACTGTCCCTCAGAGGGGCTTACAATCTAATCCCTACCATAGTCATATGTCTATGTATGTATCCTGTAATGTATGTATCATAGTCCAGTGCCAATTTAGGGGGAAGCCAATTAAACAAACAAACACACAACATTTATATCACGCTTTTCTCCTGGTGAACTCAAAGCGCCAGAGCTGCAGCCACTAGGACGCGCTCTGTAGGCAGTAGCAGTGTTAGGGAGACTTGCCCAAGGTCTCCTACTGAATAGGTGCTGGCTTACTGAACAGGCAGAGCTGAGATTCGAACCCAGGTCTCCTGTGTCAGAGGCAGAGCCCTTAACCATTACACTATCCAGACACTACAATTAACTTATCTGTATGTTTTTGGGATGTGGGAGGAAACCGGAGTGCCCGGGGAAAACCCACGCAGTCACCAGATGCCCTGGGTGGGATAGGAATCGGGGACCCAACCCTGCACGACGAGAGAGCTAACTAACAATGTTACTGTGCTCTCCATACAGAAATTGAATGGGTAGTGATCGTTTCCTAAATCACACTGCATGCTCAATCAGTCACAATACATTTTATCAGACATTGAACTGCAAGTGTTATGCAGTACAATAGAATGTGGCCATGGTTTCTATGCGCTGCTCTCTCCCTTCAGGTCGCCCCTGATCTGCAGGTTTGGGAGTGTTGGGGACAGGGAAGCGGCAAGAAGCTACATATCTCCACAAACACCCATGCCCTGTAGGTGAGGGGAGCACCTTTGGTTAACTATAATGGGGTGTCTATCTTGGGGGTCACTTTGGCTACCTACTTATACTACCTATACTGGAGTTCTTCCTTTTTTGGGGGGTGGGAGGAGGGTGAGGAAGAAAGGGCCTCTTTCTGGGGGAGGGCACAAGTTATGTTATAGAACAGGGCAGTGGAACAGCAGCAGCAGCAGCACACATAAGCAGGGGTGCCTCTAGTCATTTTGTCACTCCAGGCGAGAAAACCTGTGGCGCCCCCCCAAGCCCCTCCCCCCAGGAAAATAATCATAATGCGGCAGTGTTTCATCAGAAAATAATAGTAATTATCGTAATTCAAGATCGTAATTCACCAGAAAATAATCGTAATGTGGCAGTGTTTCACCAGAAAATACACTTATTGCAGCAGCAGTTCACCGGAAAATATTCGTAAGGTGGCAGCGTTTCACCAGAAAATACACTTATTGCAGCAGCATTTCACCAGAAATTAATCATAGGGCAGCAGCGTTTCACCAGAAAATAATCGTAATGGGGCAGCGTTGTCAGAAAATAATCGTAATGTGGAAGCGTTTCACCAGAAAATGCACGTAATCCGAGCAGAGGGAAAGAGTAGAGAGGGAGAGGCAGCATAAGATGTAAGAGGGGGGTAGAGGAACAGAGAGGGGGAGGGATAGACAGCATAAGATGGAAGAGGGTGCAGAGAAACAGAGGGGAGAGTCATAGACAGCATAAGATGGAAGAGGGTGCAGAGAAACAGAGGGGAGAGGGGTAGAGACAGCATAAGATGGAAGAGAGTGCAGAGGAACAGAGAGGGGAGAGGGAGAGACAGCACAGCACTAAAGCACAGGTTTACAGCTTTACCAGCCTACAGCCTAACCAGCTTTCAAAGAAAACTCTACTATCAAAAGAGCAGGGCACATTCTAGCAGTTATAACAGTACTGGGAGTCTGCACACAGGACAGGAAGTGTTCTTAGCAGCCTGCCTGCATACCTTCTCTTCTGCCTGTGCATGCAGCTTATCATCTCTGGAGTAGTGATGGGTCGTTCGCGAACGAGCCAGCTCTAAGAAGCGGCTCTTTGCTGCGAACGACAAGAGCCGGTTCTCAGTTTTGAAAGAGCCGATGCCCCACAGAGCTCTGCTTTGCTCTGCAATAAAGGGCGCTGAGGCATGTTGGGAGATGTAGTCCTCCTCTTGCAGCTTGTAGGAGTGTATGGGGCGGAGCAGAGCAGTAGCAGGAGGGATTGCCCTTGTCAGAGAAGCAGTCTGGAATTGTCATGGAGACGGGGCGGGGCTTTTACTCCGATTCTGAGTGGTGTTTAGTGATATTTAATGAAGAGCCGATTCAGAGCCGTAAGAGCCGGCTCTTTAATGGGAGCCGATTCAGAAGAGTCGATTCTCTGAAAAGAGCCGAAATTCCCATCACTACTCTGGAGCAGAAACTTCCCTTCTCCCGGGCTGTGTTGCTGTCTTGTGCGGGGGCGGGGCTCCAACACGGACACATCACATTATTCTCTCTGTGACTGCATCTGTCCCCTGGCTGTCTCGCTCCAGTGTCTGTGTGCAGCCAGTGACACAGGTGGGGGGTCAGACTGTCGGGGGCATAAGCTGGCTGGCCGCTGGCTCCTGGTTTGACTGGCGTGGGGCGGAGTTAAAGGCTGGGCCACACGGGATAAACACTTTACCTGTGTGGCTACTGAGAAGAAGGGGCACGGCTTTAAAGAAGGAGCCTGGCAGAGAAGAGCAGTATTGATTGCTCTATTGGCTGGGGAGAAGTGGAGGTGGAGGCACTGCTGAGCACATGGTAGCGTGCCGAGCACCGGGGACTGAGTCGGGAGGTAATATAATTAAAAAAAAAAAAAAAACATGGTCACAGTAGCAGCGGTGGGAGAATGCGCCTCACCACCTCATGGCGCCTCACCACCTCATATGGCCCCAGGCAACCGCCTATACTTGCCTGGTGGGTGAGATGCCCCTGCACATAAATACCAGCATTTGGGATTGGTTTAATATTAACTATATAGGAGTTGAGGGCACTGAGACAAAGAAAACAGTTTTGATTGGAGAAGGGCTTTTATGTTTTGTTTAGCCTAGATTGATATTTGCATACATTATGTAGGACATGGTTCTTTGTATACAAAATCATTTACTCTAGTCCAGACATGCCTGTGTAATATTATCCTAACTAGTCTAGCGGTTGTAATTCCTGGAGGCATCATGCGGCATCATTTTCTAATAGTCAGCATGCACATCTCTGTACATAAATGCAAATCTAGACAGCAGGCCTTTTTTCTTGTCTGTTATTGCCATTAAGTTAGCTAGCCATTTAGTTACTTTGAATGTCTTGTCTGGGTTAAAACAAGCCTAAAATCCCTGAAGGAGAGACCAGAATTCTTTACATTCTTTACAGGGGAAAGGTTAGAGCGCATGGAGAAGCCAGGGGGAAAATCAGCTAAGTAATGTATGTATCTAGAAGTGAAAATGAAATCTGCAGCTTCTTTTTTTCACTATTTTCAGAATGTCCTGCTCAGATTTTACAACGACTTTTCTTAAAATGAAATTAACAAAATAGTTATTGGAACTTTGGCACGGAACTTCCTTTTCCTAGACCTGTTTTTTTTTTAAGTTCCTCTTTTTTTCCAACATAATAAATGAGTAACAGGAAACAGCTTCATTTGGGGGAAAAATGTGTAAAACGTCTGCAGTTTAAACTAGGTTCATGCAGGGAACTTGGCTTCCGGTAAGTTGTGAATAAGGTAAAGCAAGGGTTAACGCTATAGTTGTATCAAATGAAAGGTTCAGTCCTGAAGTTTATTCACAGTAACATTAGTTTCTTCACCTGCATCAGTGTACTTGTGGATTGGATGACGGAAAGTTGTACTCCTGAAAGCTAAACCTTCAAATTACTACTGCAAATAAAAGGAGTATCACTTACAGCACATAGCCTTGCCTGTGCAAGTTTAAACAGTCCCTGGTTATGTAAAATTATGTTTTTGATGTCAGTTATTGCAGTTAATCTTTGGATGCTGTTTTTACTTGCTTGTGAAATGCTTATATTAACTCCTTGCTGACCAACTGCTATGATCCCTTTAAAGAAAACCTGAACTGAAAATTAAAAGTCAAAATAAGCATACACAAGTCATACTTACCTTCCATGTAGTCTACTCCTCTTTGTCTTTCTCCTGTCCCGCATCCTGTTTGTTCACTGTGATCAAGAGAACTTTCAGTCCTCCATTTTGAAAATGGCCATTACCCATAACAGCTTTCTGGTCAGCACACAGTTAAACTGTAACATCGCCCACTTGAGCCATAGGGAAACATGGACATTACCTGGTACATCAGTTTTCCTCTCAGCTATAACTGACAGCAACTGATATTTTACTGACAGCAACTGATATATTTCAGATCTGACAAAATATTGTCAGAACTGGAAGGGATTATTGTCAGAAGAAAATGGTGAGCTTCTGAGAGGAACTGATGGCAAGGTAACTATGTAATGTTCATTTGAAGTTACCTCATGTGTTTATTTTAAATATTTTTACTCAGTACAGGTTCTCTTTAAGGACCAGAGTGTTTATTTTTTTACTTTTTACACTTCCTAATCACTGTGATCAGAAGGTCAGGAGCCGTTTCAGAATGTCTGGAGCCAATGGAAACTGCTCCTGATGGAGTTCCGGAGCTGAGCTGTCCTTAGACAGCTGAGTTCTGTGCCTGCGCTATTGTGTCCCATGAACAGGATCACGCAGCGTTAAAAGTATGCCGCATCATTTAGGCAGCCACGTGTGCGGTGTAATTTTACCTACAACCGGCCCCGGTTACTATTGCTGAAAACATAATCTCTGCTATTGAAAACACTGTGGGCCATATGCAATTCACTTTTTCATTTGAGTTTTTTCCCAGGTGATATATTCACAACTTGTAAATAAAATGCCTTTTACACAACCAGCAGCAAGCAAACAAATTCTCAAAATAATGTTGACAATACTTTTTAGTACTTTTTCCATTGCAAACTGCTAAAAAGTTATTTTAAATCAAAGATGAAAAATGATCTTGTAGGAAAAAACTCAGGAGAAAAAGTGAATTGCATACTGAGTCACTGAGTGTGTTTAAAGGGAACCTGAAGTGAGAAGCAAATGTAAGATGCCATATGTATTTCCTTTTAAACAATACCAGTTGCCTGGCAGTTCTGTAGATCTTTCTGGCATCAACAATGCCTGAATCACACACCTGAAACAAGCATGTGGCTAGTCTAGTCAGACTTCAGTCAGAGCACCTGATCTGCTTGTCTATGGCTAAAAGTATTAGTAGCAAGCCTGCCTGGCAACTTGCATTGCTTAAAAAATAGGGTTAGGAACAGGGCTATGGAGTCAGAGATGTAAACAGATATTGGAGAGTTGGAGTTGGAGTTGGAGCTGGATTTAATGTATCGCTCCAAACCCTTAATAAATGTAAATGGCAATGAAAAAATACAGTATATTTAAACATCCTGTTTCATAGCTAATAGTCATAAAATACTTCACTGCTGTAAAAATTAAGCCTAGTGCATAGTTGTTTGCCGTGAAGTTCATTTGAGCTATAATGCAACCTGACATTCATATGCCATTTTAATTTGGATAATAATACCTTACAAGTGTCTTATGTTTATTTGAGCTGTAATATGTTTAAGCAGGTTAATATTAATGTAAACATGTGCAGCTGGTGTCAGCTCTAAAACCACTTGTATGTGAGTTTACAACTCAATTGGCTCTTGAAATGATCATGTAACAATAAAGGGTACTTTTCCGTTAGCCTGGCGCATCCGGCAGGTGGCGCTAATTACATTAATAGTTCACGTAACAAAAGTGTTAATGTAATCGATTGTATTGTATTCTGCCTCTCTCCTATAGAACACTGGCAGCCGGGGAGTGTTATTCGTCACAAGCAAACAACCAGGATTCCCTGCCGCGACTAACCAATCTGGGGGGACATGCATGTCCCCGCCGGCTGCCAGTATTGTATAGGAGAGAGAGAGGACAAGGGGGAGGAGAGCGAGAGCCGAGGCCGGCGGCTTCATCTGTTACATTGCCGCCGGCTGCCAGTATTGTATAGGAGAGAGGGCAAGGGGGAGGAGAGCGAGAGCCGAAGTCGGCAGGTTCATCTGTTACATTGCCGCCGGCTGCCAGTATTGTATAGGAGAGAGAGAGGGCAAGGGGGAGGAGAGCGAGAGCCGAAGCCGGCAGGTTCATCTGTTATATTGCCGCCGGCTGCCAGTATTGTATAGGAGAGAGAGAGGGCAAGGGGGAGGAGAGCGAGAGCCGAAGCCAGCAGGTTCATCTGTTATATTGCTGTCGGCTGCCAGTATTGTATAGGAGAGAGAGAGGGCAAGGGGGAGGAGAGCGAGAGCCGAAGCCGGCAGGTTCATCTGTTATATTGCCGCCGGCTGCCAGTATTGTATAGGAGAGAGAGAGGGCAAGGGGGAGGAGAGCGAGAGCCGAAGCCAGCAGGTTCATCTGTTATATTGCTGTCGGCTGCCAGTATTGTATAGGAGAGAGAGAGGGCAAGGGGGAGGAGAGCGAGAGCCGAAGCCGGCAGGTTCATCTGTTATATTGCCGTCGGCTTCCAGTGTTGTATAGGAGAGAGAGAGGGCAAGGGGGAGGAGAGCGAGAGCCGAAGCCAGCAGGTTCATCTGTTATATTGCCGTCGGCTGCCAGTGTTGTATAGGAGAGAGAGAGGGCAAAGGGGGAGGAGAGCGAGAGCCGAAGCCAGCAGGTTCATCTGTTATATTGCCGTCGGCTGCCAGTATTGTATAGGAGAGAGAGAGGGCAAAGGGGGAGGAGAGCGAGAGCCGAAGCCAGCAGGTTCATCTGTTATATTGCCGACGGCTGCCAGTATTGTATAGGAGAGAGAGAGGGCAAGGGGGAGGAGAGCGAGAGCCGAAGCCGGCAGGTTCATCTGTTATATTGCTGCCGGCTGCCAGTATTGTATAGGAGAGAGAGAGGGCAAGGGGGAGGAGAGCGAGAGCCGAAGCCGGCAGGTTCATCTGTTATATTGCCGTCGGCTGCCAGTATTGTATAGGAGAGAGAGAGGACAAGGGGGAGGAGAGCGAGAGCCGAAGCCGGCAGGTTCATCTGTTATATTGCCGTCGGCTGCCAGTATTGTATAGGAGAGAGAGAGGACAAGGGGGAGGAGAGCGAGAGCCGAAGCCGGCAGGTTCATCTGTTATATTGCTGTCGGCTGCCAGTATTGTATAGGAGAGAGAGAGGGCAAGGGGGAGGAGAGCGAGAGCCGAAGCCGGCAGGTTCATCTGTTATATTGCCGCCGGCTGCCAGTATTGTATAGGAGAGAGAGAGGGCAAGGGGGAGGAGAGCCGAAGCCGGCAGGTTCATCTGTTATATTGCTGTCGGCTGCCAGTATTGTATAGGAGAGAGAGAGGGCAAGGGGGAGGAGAGCGAGAGCCGAAGCCGGCAGGTTCATCTGTTATATTGCCGCCGGCTGCCAGTATTGTATAGGAGAGAGAGAGGACAAGGGGGAGGAGAGCGAGAGCCGAAGCCGGCAGGTTCATCTGTTATATTGCCGTCGGCTGCCAGTATTGTATAGGAGAGAGAGAGGACAAGGGGGAGGAGAGCGAGAGCCGAAGCCAGCAGGTTCATCTGTTATATTGCTGTCGGCTGCCAGTATTGTATAGGAGAGAGAGAGGGCAAGGGGGAGGAGAGCGAGAGCCGAAGCCGGCAGGTTCATCTGTTATATTGCCGCCGGCTGCCAGTATTGTATAGGAGAGAGAGAGGGCAAGGGGGAGGAGAGCGAGAGCCGAAGCCAGCAGGTTCATCTGTTATATTGCTGTCGGCTGCCAGTATTGTATAGGAGAGAGAGAGGGCAAGGGGGAGGAGAGCGAGAGCCGAAGCCGGCAGGTTCATCTGTTATATTGCCGCCGGCTGCCAGTATTGTATAGGAGAGAGAGAGGGCAAGGGGGAGGAGAGCGAGAGCCGAAGCCAGCAGGTTCATCTGTTATATTGCTGTCGGCTGCCAGTATTGTATAGGAGAGAGAGAGGGCAAGGGGGAGGAGAGCGAGAGCCGAAGCCGGCGGCTTCATCTGTTACATTGCCGCCGGCTGCCAGTATTGTATAGGAGAGAGAGAGGGCAAAGGGGGAGGAGAGCGAGAGCCGAAGCCAGCAGGTTCATCTGTTATATTGCCGTCGGCTGCCAGTATTGTATAGGAGAGAGAGAGGGCAAGGGGGAGGAGAGCGAGAGCCGAAGCCAGCAGGCTCATCTGTTATATTGCCGCCGGCTGCCAGTATTGTATAGGAGAGAGAGAGGGCAAGGGGGAGGAGAGCGAGAGCCGAAGCCAGCAGGTTCATCTGTTATATTGCCGCCGGCTGCCAGTATTGTATAGGAGAGAGAGAGGGCAAGGGGGAGAAGAGCGAGAGCCGAAGCCAGCAGGTTCATCTGTTATATTGCCGCCGGCTGCCAGTATTGTATAGGAGAGAGAGAGGGCAAGGGGGAGGAGAGCGAGAGCCGAAGCCAGCAGGTTCATCTGTTATATTGCCGCCGGCTGCCAGTATTGTATAGGAGAGAGAGAGGGCAAGGGGGAGGAGAGCGTGAGCCGAAGCCAGCAGGTTCATCTGTTATATTGCCGTCGGCTGCCAGTATTGTATAGGAAGAGAGAGAGGGCAAAGGGGGAGGAGAGCGAGAGCCGAACCCGGCGGCTTCATCTTTTACATTGCTGCCGGCTTCATTTTAATTCAATGAACTCACTCTTTACAATACATTTGGCCGCAACGAGACGGCCAGTAAAAACACAATACAATCGGTTACATTAACACTTTTGTTACGTGAACTATTAATGTAATTAGCACCACCTGCCGGATGCGCCTGGCTAACGGAAAAGTACCCAATATAGTAACACTA
Organism: Hyperolius riggenbachi; assembly: GCF_040937935.1. NCBI lineage: Eukaryota > Metazoa > Chordata > Amphibia > Anura > Hyperoliidae > Hyperolius > Hyperolius riggenbachi. Next base: position 281,857,093 of record NC_090649.1, read on the forward strand.
TATTAATACATTTTTAAATTGGGGCTCTTTACATAATTTAGCCAGGATTAGCACTCTTGATTCCCTGCAGATCTCTCGTGAATCCGCTAAGAATGTTGTGCACATCAAATGCAGAGGTGTTGGGTTGCCCAAAGGTAACCTAGGGGCAACTAGTAAAAATGGCTGCCACATAGACCCCAATGTTAATTGCAGCTATAGCGGCACCGAGGGGGTCATTTGGGTGCCACCAGCACCCAATAAATAGCAGGATAAGGCAGCCGACACCCGGTAAATAGTATTGGAGAGGGAGCATTTAACAGCGGAAGATGGCCCTTATATCAGCAGAGGTTAATGCCTCGTTCACATTGCTAACGTAGAATGGCCATCTGCGCCACTTTGCGCTGCACTGCTAATCCCATTCACTACACTGAATGGGTCAGCGATGCGCTTGGCTGAGAGATCTCACTGCTGCACAGAGCATATATTATGACCGGCAGACGTGCTGTCTATTCAATTCTGATGTTCTTGCGTGTTGCACACTATGGGCCATATGCAATTCTCTTTTTCACCTTAGTTTTCACCTAGGAGATAATTTTTCATCTTTGATTTTAAATCACTTTCCAGTACTTTTCAACTAAAAAAGGACCAAAAAGTTGGTGAAAAAGTACTATCAAAACTATTTTAATAATTTTCTTGCCTTCTGGGGGCTTAAAAGGCATTTTGTTGACAAGTTTAAAAATATCACCTAGGAGAAAACACAGGTGAAAAAGTGAATTGCATATGGGCCTATGTGTGCTCCCGAAATGCACACAGCAGCGCATATAGCCTGAACGAGGCCTAAGGTGGCATTAGACCTCCAAGTTCAGTCTGCAGATGGTAGGTAGGCAAGCACCTTTAGCTAAGCTTCCTTCTACAAGCATCCTACAGACTAGAGTTGTGCACACAGACAGAATCTCCATCTTTCCCCTTTTGTTCCTATTTATTGTGGATCCACTTCCATCCCCTGTAGGGGGTAAAGAAAGAAAATTATCCAAAATGAACAACGATGGATGAAGATTCTGCCCCTGCGCACAACTAGTATAGATTGTAGAGGAATGTCTGCTGATGTTGCAGTCAAAACCTTTTGGCTGGGAGAGTGCTGATGTTATGGTTAATTGAAAGTTTCCATTCCCAGCAGGTGGTTTGCTGTAGTTGCAATCTTACACATCTACTTGTCAGACTGGGTTTTTGAAATTTTCAGATGTATTTATTTAGAAGTACAATATACAAACTCACTGCCTATACAAACCTATGGGCCTGCTGTTCATGGTATTGCATCACATTATTCTAACTCGCTACATTCAGGCTTTGTATTAAAGTCTATGTGAAGTCTCCATTGCAGTTCACAGTCATTATAATGCGTGTGTTATGTAACTGACCACTGTGAATCCAGTTCAATGACTTTGGTTAATGCAAAAGAGTCATAGATGCTGTAAAGCAAACAGCTGTGGCAGAATGGGATGCCCCACCCCTTGTGTCTTTCCCACATTTGATTTGTATTTATATCACAGAGGTTATGGTGCTCTGTATCATCTGTTGCACAGATAAAGAGGACCTGTGTGTCTTCAAAAAGCTGTCTGCTTTACAGCATTTATGGGACTCTTTTGCATTAATAAAAGTAACTGAACTTTAAAGGCTTGTGCGGTCCCACTCTTGTACTTTGTCCACCTTAAGAGAGACATAGCTGCTTGGGGAACAGCTATTCATCTACTGGGTCTTCAGTGAAAGAAGCTCCGCTCATGGAATGGAGCCCAGCTGCTTATCTATAGCGTCCAGGTCCATGAGCTGTGCTCCATGACACCACTGCCTCATAGAAGGTATGAAAGAGCTTTTCTATTACAGATCAAAGAGCACAGTACAGAGTAAATTCTCTTACTCTGTATTATGTTCTTTAATCCCCCAGCTCTCGTATGCGATTAGCTGATCCTCTACAAATCAGTGTATTTCTCTTCCCCTGTGACAAAGAGCATTTAAAGAGAACTGAGGTGGGTTTTAAGAATGCAATTAGGACACAGAGGCTGGTTCTGCATACTATCACCAGCCTCTATGTCTGTACTATGTCCCACCAGCCCCCCCCGCGCTCTGCTGTTCCCCAGAAAAAAAACGCAGTGCTAGTGACATGCAGCTTGTCGCTAGCAGGCTGTTTACCTTTGTGCTGCCTGTCACCACCGCTCCCCTGCCTCCTCTATATCATGGCTCCCCGTCTGTGTCCCTTCCCTCCAATCAGCTTACGGAGACGGGGATGGAAGGGACACAGGTGGGGAGCAGCGCTAAGGAGGAGGCGGGGGAGCAGCGATGACAGGCAGCACAAAGGTAAACAGCCTGTTAGCGACAAGCTGCATGTCGCTAGCACAGCAGGTTTTTTTTGCTGGGGGACAGCAGAGCGCAGGGGGCCTGGTGGGACATAGTACAGACACAGAGGCTGGGGATAATATGCAGACCCAGCCTCTGTGTCCAAATTGCATTCTTAAAACGCACCTCAGGTTCTCTTTATTGTTGTAACCTAACAAAAGGGGACAAAATTTGTTATTGTCCCCTGTTATTTGGGATTTTAACATAAAACCAGACATCACGTAAGGTTGACCTTCTAACAGATGGGACTATTACTATACTACTTATATGAGGCAGCGCGGTGGTGTAGTGGGCAGCACAGTGGTGTAGTGGTTAGCGCTCTCTCCTTCTAACTCTGAACTATACATGCGCAAGACTGTCACGCCGGTATGATCATGCGTAGCGGCCGACGTAATGACGCGTAGCATGCCCATCCAGAAAGTGTACTGCCGACCTTCATCCCGAAAGTCGCCGGTAACTGAGCCGCCAGCAGGACAGGGAGAGGAGCCAGGAGGACGGTGGGGGACCTTGCAGCCTACGGTGGCCTAGAAGAAGCCCCAGGTAAGTACCAGTTTCATTTTTATTGACAGTTCAGGGTCCCTTTAAAATGCATTTTTTTATAAGATGTGAAACTAACACCTAGGTGAAAACTTAGGAGAAAAAGTGAATTGAATAGAGCTCTGTGAGCCATATCCTATTAACTTTTCTCCTGAGTTTTCTCCAAGGAATAATTTCCAAACCTCATAAAAATACATTTAAAGCTCCCAGCATGCAATAAAATGTACTAAGGGCACATTCACACTAGAAGAGCTTTTCTGAGTGTTTTGCGATTGCTTAGCGGTTTTTAAAATTACTCCCATTCACTTTCATCGTGGTAAAAATCGCCGTGATTTTCGCGTACGCTATCGCGACTTTTCCATGATTTTTACCGCGATTTTAATGAAAGTGAATGGGAGTGATTTTAAAAAATGCTAATCAATCACAAAACGCTCAGAAAAGTGCTTCTAGTGTGATTGGCCCCTAAATGAGTTTATTATTATTTTACACACTTTTTAGTACTTTTTCATTTGCTAAATGCTGAAAAGTTACAGTGGCTTGCAAAAGTATTTGGCCACCTTGAAGTTTTCCTCATTTTGTCACATTACTGCCACAAACATGAATCAATTTTATTGGAATTCCACGTGAAAGACCAATACAAAGTGGTGTACACGTGAGAAGTGGAACGAAAATCATACATCATTCCAGACATTTTTTGCAAGTAAACAAAGTGGGGAGTGCGTAATTATTCGGCCCCCTGAGTCAATACTTTGTAGAACCACCTTTTGCTGCAATTACAGCTGCCAGTCTTTTAGAGTATGTCTCTACCAGCTGTGCACATCTAGAGACTGAAATCCTTCTGCCACACATAGCGTTTTGCATTTTGGCCAAAAAGTTACATTTTGGTCTCATCTGACCAGAGCACCTTCTTCCACATGTTTGCGGTATCCCCCACGTGGCTTGTGGAAAACTGCAAACAGGACTTCTTATGCTTTTCTGTTAACAATGCCTTTCTTCTTGTCACTCTTCCATAAAGGCCAACTTTGTGCAGTGCACGACTAATAGTTGTCCTCTGGACAGTTTCCCCCACCTTAGCTGTAGATCTCTGCAGCTCATCCAGAGTCACCATGGGCCTCTTGACTGCATTTCTGATCAGCGATCTCCTTATTCGGCCTGTGAGTTTAGGTGGACGGCCTTGTCTCGGTAGGTTTACAGTTGTGCCATACGCCTTCTATTTCTGAATGATAGCTTGAACAGTGCTCCGTGGGGTGTTCGAGGCTTTGGAAATCTTTTTGTAGCCTAAGCCTGCTTTAAATTTCTCAATAACTTTATCCCTCACCTGTCTGGTGTGCTCTTTGGACTTCATAGGCTATCATTCATAAAGGAGCTGTCGGTACGGGGAATCAGTGCGGGAAAACACCGCTGGCGGTGTTTTAGACTTCTGGGTGGGAATTCATAAAAAAACATCCAGGTGTGGTGGCAGTGCGGAGATTCCCCGAACTAGGCAGGCGGTAGGCTGGCGGTAGGCAGGCGGAGACACGGAAGTTGCTGAGTTGATACATTTCTCCGTGTTCCGCTCTGCTGCAGCTGCCTGGGAGGTCTGTGTGTCTCCATTCACTTGCATTGGTATCGCCACATCAGAGGGAGCGGGACTTTCCGACCTCTCACCGCTTGCGGTAATCTTTATGAATGAACATTTTGCTACATTTGTTCGGATAATCACCGCACAAGGCGGTGATTTATCACTCTGCTCGGTAGTGTCATTTTTTTATGCGGAAAGAGGCTTTATGAATGCTGACTTTGCCGAGTGGTCGGTAAAGTCAGCTGTTTTTAGCATTTCCGCATGCGGAAATGCTTTATGAATGATAGCCATAGTGTTGTTGCTCCCAATATTCTCTTCGACAACCTCTGGGGCCATCACAGAGCAGCTATATTTGTACTGACATTAGATTACACACAGGTGCACTCTATGTCTATGGGCAACTGACTGCACTCAGACCAAAGGGGACTGAATAATTACGCACACCCCACTTTGCAGTTATTGATTTGTAAAAAAAATGTTTGGAATCATGTATGATTTCCGTTCCACTTCTCACGTGTACACCACTTTGGATTGGTCTGTCACGTTGAATTCCAATAAAATTGATTCATGTTTGTGTCAGTAATATGATAAAATGTGGAAAACTTTAAGGGGGCCGAATAATTTTGCAAGCCACTGTATTTTTAGATAAGATGAAATATCTCTTGGTAGAAAACTTAGGTGAAAAAGTTGATTGGATAGGGGACTGTGGGGCTGATGAAATTCATTTTTCCTCCTAGGAGAAAACTTAGGAGAAAAACTGAATTGTATTGGGCCCTGTGTGTCTAAAATAAAAAAAATAAAATATTCCTTAATTTATTAATTGAAAATGGATGCTAGTTTCCAGATGACCCTGATACCTGATGTGCACCTGATGTGAGTATACTCTACCTTTTATGTCTAGATACATAAATAGGAAGTGGTAAGGAGTTATCTACACTGCAGGACTCTGGAGCTGTCAGCTCAGCAGTATGACTGGTAAACAAAGCCCAAAGCCAAAATCTGCGGAGGAAAGGAAGTACATTCAAATGACTCTGCTTTGGAAAATACATAAGAAAGTACCTATCCCACTTCTCCAATCTATTGCTGCTGACCACACAATCACCAAAGCTTGTTAGTAAGCATTTTCTGTGTAGGAAGCATGTCGCTCAGCAGGGTTCAGAATATTGCAGAGCCAAGGGTGTAGAGACATAGCGCTAACCTCCAGGCTAGTGACATTTTCTGTTGCTATGTGGGAAGTGGGGGAGGGGGCAGATGCACCGGGTGGAGTGAGCAGCTAGAACAATGCTCTCAGCCAGCTTCTGGCTGTCGGGGGCCACTGTACTCACAATAGATTCTCAGTATCATTATCTGTCACCTTGGCCGAATTTCATCTAGCATGTGTTTGAGGCTTATTCTATGGAGCGTTTTATCATGAAACATTGCTCTGAAAGTTTTCTTATACAATAAAGTCCTGGTTAACCGATACTCAACCAACAGTGTCAACCACCCAACACTTACTGGGGGCCACAATTGTGTGCCTCTTTCTTACTAATGCAGAGCACTTCACAGTGGAAGACACTTGCCATGTCTTCTTTACTTCTTACAGCTGCTGGCTTTCCTGCTGCATCCTCCGTGGGCTTCTGATGTGTGTTATCTGACCTGTATTTGGTGACACGCAGGATGCAGCACAACATTCTGCAACTGTAAGCAGTGCAGAGGTGGCACCCCGAGCTCTGGTAGGGGTCATCCACTGTGCGTAACTGTGCATTAGTGGGAGAGAGGCCTCTGGAGGGCTTACCATTAAATGGAGGCCTCTGGTTGCTTGAACTCTCAAGTAACCAGAAATTATCAGGTAGTCCCCACCCACCCCCACCCCCTATGCTGGATAGAGACCTTACTGTATATTCTAATTGAGGGGGTGGGAAAGGACCAAAGAAAAATAAACTTCTCTACAAAAGACCTTTACAAAGTTGCCATTGCTGATCTTCTCCCCAAAAAATGACAGTTACCTATCCGGTACGCTGATCTTTTGAAATCAGTAGTTTGAGTCACATAGCAGCAAGCATGCAGCTAGGCAGAGTGGAGTTTGGACAGCTGTTCTCTGTGCTTGTACTACTTCAGTGACTCAGAGGGCTTAATTTACTGAATTTGATTAGGAAAATAGAAACCACAAATTTCCTGTGCAAATTAGACAGCAAACATGAAATGACACTTTGGGAAGACACCCCTACACAAACTGCTTCAAAGCCCCTTAACCCCTTCATCAACTATGCAGGCTTATATTGGCCAGGAAGGCATAGCCACCAAGTGTGGGCCTCTGCTCCCTCAACAATACCAACTTGGATAACCTATCCATTGAGCCTTTTTTTCCCCAGTGTTAAAGGCAAGGGGCTTCTCATCACACTTCCTTGTGATCAAAAAATAGGTGGAGGTAATACACTGAGGAGGACTTATGGATTTATCAAGTCAACCTCTCAATGAGAGACAGAATCAAAGAGTAGTAGTAACTGGATAATACTCAAAGTAGGAAACTCTTAGCAGTTTTGCAAGACCAAGTACTGGGTCCAGTACTTTTAAATTCATTTACTATTGTAGCAATGAATTATAACATATAGGAGGGCAGTTACATTGGAAAGGATAGTTTGGTAGGCAGAATCAGCTTCTAAGGCAGCAGTAATGAAAAGGCAGACAGCCAGGTAGGGTAATGTGGATAGCCAGAATGGAAAAGGTCAACCAGAATGGTGGACCTAGCAAAGATGGAAAGGGTTCATTACTACCTACAAAGCTAACAGAGCGTAGTAGGCTGATATTAGTGTTGTAGTGTTTGGAATATTTATTCCATTCAGAACCTGAATCTTCGTACATGCGCACTGCACTCACCTTTGTTGCCTCCACTGTGCGCTGCCCACTATGTTGATTTCCAGCTCTGATACACTTCCTCCTGCTGCCAGTACAGAATACCCTCTAGCAAAGAGAATCTCGAGACAACTCGTCACTTCATTGATGCTTGAGAGATAAATAAAATGTAACCTTTGTAAAACAAGTGTTTATTGTCCTGCCTCCTCCCTTCACTACAATTTCCATTGTTTCTTGTAACAATCGGTGTCAGCAACACAGAGTATTTTTCTGATTATTGGTGATCTGCAGTATCACCAATAATACAGATGCTATACCTGATTATGTGGTGATCTGCAGAATTACCAATAATACTAGTATAGCTAGACACAGGACACCCAATGTGATTTAGTGTTTGGTGCAACAGTAATCAGAGAAGTTATCTCCCGAGAAGCGGGAGATACAGACACTACTGCAGCCAGGGATTCCCTGAAGAGCAGGGAACCAGACTGCACTGCACCCAGTGGACCCCTGAGGGGCAGGTTTCCACTGACTGTGCTGCAAGATGATCTCCTTATGTGGAGGAGATACAGACTGTACTGCAGCCGAGAATTCCCTGAGGAGCAGGGAATCTTTGATTGTACTGCAGCCAGTGGACACCTGAGGAGCAGGAACCACTGGCTGGGCTGCAGGAGAGAGAACTGGGTGAAAGAGAGATATGATAGGACTGTAGTCGAGGATTCCCTGAGGAGCAGGAAATCAGATGGTACTGCAGCCAGTGGACACCTGAGGAGCAGGGACCACTGACTGGACTGCGAGTGTGATAACTGGTGAAATGAGAGATATAATCTGTCTGCAGCCAGAGACTCCCTAATGGACAGAGAATCAGACTGTGCTGCAGCCAAGGATTCCCTAAGGGACAGCGAATCAGACTGTGCCGCAGCCAGTGGACTCCTAATGGGTAGAGACCACTGACTGAGCTGCAAGATGGTCTCCTGAGGAGCAGGTGACCCTTGCAGCTAGTGAACACCTGAAGAGCAAGTGTCACGGAAAGTACAGTAAGGCGGATCACCCTAGGATTGGGTGACAGCCAGAAAGGTCAGACAAGCCAGGTCGGCAACACACGGACAGATAAAGTACAGAGGCGGAAGACTGATTCGGTATCTGGGTACAGGCAATGTCGGCAACAGGTTATCAGATAGGCAAAGGTACCGAATCAGTAAGCAGGAGAGTGGTCAGGAAAGCCAGAGATCATAACAGGTAACAGTATAAATAACAATCCTAATCTAGGTGTGAAGTCCTTGGTTTCAACACCTGGGAACTAGTCTAATACATAAGCAATAGCAATGTCGCAATCTCCTAGTCTTAGGTGTAAAGTCCTTGGTTTCAACACCTGGGAACTAGTCTAATACAATAACACTTTTAAGGCTATCAATGGAATCTGACTAAGTGTGAATTCCCAGCTCCGGCTGGTTCTAACACACTGTAAGATCTGACTGGGGTCTGAGCGCTCACACGTAAGCATTCGCAACAGCAGACAACTTGCAACTGACAAGCAAGTCCTATATATACCCAGAGCGCTCCATAGCGCCGCCCCAGTCACTCAGCCAATCCAGAGCATAGCTGGGGTCAGCTGATCGGCATGATCAGCTGACTCCCCTTCTGCTAGCATAAAGGTCCTTTCGCCTAGCTCTCAATCTGTGTGCACTAGAAGGACCAGGTGAACCAGCAGCATGTTGCTGCGCGGCAGAAGCCGCCGGCTGGAACGCGGAGATAGCCGTAGGCATGCTTGCCCACGCGGCGGCATCTCCGCTATTCATTACATTTCTCTACTATTACATTTGAATTAGACCGTATATATAAACTCAATTATTACAATATCATTCTCTTGTATATTCTTCTGACTAGACTGTAACTTCCAAAATCCATTTTCCACCATTCCCACCAATCCTGATCTGCTTCTCACTCAAATCCCCAAAATTAAAATGTCCATGTTCTGTCTTCAAATCACTCAATGATTCACGTCCTATTTATATATCCCATCTCAAAACACAAATACAACTCAAACTGTCCCATATGGTCCTCGTACTAATGTTGTCTTCACAACCAACCATCTGCCAATCTCAGGCTGCCTGTATATAGTGATGTTCCTTGCCCTTTAAGACTTTCCTCCACCTTTAACATTTACATGGTCTTTAAACATCTATTTATTCTGTACTGCATATCCAATTACCTTTCTACCCTAACCATTCACTAAACTCCCAACATGTCTAGCCCTTGCCAACTTCTTTACCTACAGTTCTTCACCTCTCACAGTGTGATGGTCTACCGATTGGATCATTAATGGAAACTGAGGATCTGGAAGTATATAGCTAGCTTTACAATGTGGTTTTAAGTGGAGACATTTTTATCTGGATCCGATGCACATTTTCAACTGAATGAAACCAATTATGGTCCAAACGGATCCGCCAGAAAGGATTGGTGTAAATGGATGATAACCGTTTTTTATTGGTGTCTTTTCATGTCGTTGTGCCATTTTTTTTTCCTTTCAGTACTCAGGGGGTGTTGTTCCCTGTTTGTTAGAATGATGCTGGTCTAGCGTGTGTACATAGTTTTAGATTGTAAATCAGATGTGGCAAGGTCTTCTGCACATGAGCTTTTTGTGATTTGTCTCTAGTTTGTGATCTATATTACTCTTTCAGATGGCCTGCCAATGTGGAAATGTACAGTCCCTAAGGCCAAAGACAGGTATAGCTAACTTGTGGAATATGTGTGTACAGTAGATATGGAGGAGTCCATGATTTCTGTGTTAGTGCAAGAAGACCATTGTTGATATATTTGGAAGTACTCAGAAGTATTCAAAGTAAATATTGCTTATATTTTATTTTGGTTGATATGTAGTGTATATCATGTTCTTAATTCATATTACTATTTTTTTCTTTAGGCAGTATCAAAGATGGTCTGGCAGAGTGTACAGTCTGGAGATCTTATGCTACAATGAAGACACACACACGGGGGGCCCCCAGTGTGTTCTTCATATACCTGCTCTCTTGTGTTACTGTGTGTCACTCGGAGGAAACCAATGCCAAAATCCCATTCCTCAATGCAAAATATGAAGGCTTTCCCATGTTATACTTCTCCAAAGGTGAACTGGAGGAACTCCGTGCTCAAGCAACAGGCAGCCATCATCATATTGCTTCCCGTATAAATGAGGCAGTGCATACGATGCTGACAAACCCAACAGAATACCTTCCCCCTTGGGAACCGAAAGACTTTTCAGCCCGATGGAATGAAATTTATGGCAACAACTTGGGGGCTCTGGCAATGTTTTGTGTCTTGAATCCCGACAACACTGAAGCAATTGGCTTTGCAAGAGAGTATATGGAACGGATGGCAGCTCAGCCTAGTTGGTAGATTTTTTTTTTAATTGTATTTTAATGCACTACAATTATTACGGTTGTTGATACAATACTGATTTTCTCTTGATAAAATGAAAAAAATGTATTTTGGGGGGAAATTGGCTAAAAACACGTATAGTGCACATTTTTTTTTTCATAGTTTTCTTTACACTCTCCATTACTTTAGGTTTATTGAGTGGTCAAAAAATGCCTTAAAAGTAACCCGAGGTGTGAGACATATGGAAGCTGAATTATTTATTTCATGCTGCTGCAGATCTCCTGTTCTTTCACAGCTCACATCACAGCCAGAGGCTGGTGACATTAGGTTGTTAAGTCCACAGATTCTTGCAGTTGCCACCAAATTCTGACCAAACTGCCTCAGCAGAGATCGAGAGTCATGAGAGCAGATTATGCATTTCCTGTCATTATCTGTCCAGTTTAGTTAGCCTATTCATGGCTGTGTTTTAACAAACAAGTTGTCTCAGTCTGCAGAACTACCATATACAGGATGTTTTCCATTCTGGGTGAACTGTAGAGACTGCACTGCAAGAAAAACCTTGGGCATCAGTAGTCACAGAAATACTCAAACCAGCCCATCTTGCACCAAAAAGTATGCCTCTTTGTGTCTGATGTCAACACTAAGGATTCTTGCGGTGCGCCAATTTTAATAGGCCACTGACAAATTTTACCACCTCCATGCAGTATGAGGGTCAACAGACTATGAATACTATGAGCAAATTGTGTCAATAAGCTCTCATAGTACATGGAAGTGTTAAAATTGGGCAGTCATTGGCCAAATTGGATGTGTGTACCTGGCTTAACTGACCTAACCTTGCATAACCCAACCTCCCCCCCATTCTGCATACCCCTCTCCTAGTTTAGCATGTTAGGTTGGTATAAAATAAGCTACTATGGCTGTTCAATCAAATGAACATTTGGGTCTACTTACATCAGTGCCTAAACTGAATGTAACTAGCCACCAACCCTGTATAATTCATATATGTCAGTACTTAAAGGGATGAGTTAGCAACACTGTAGGAAGCCCTTTTCCCCTTACTCTCTGCACAGGAATGTTGTGTGTGTGACGTAAGTATGCAGCGTAGTGAATATGTTAATTCAAAATGCAGATAATGTCACATTTATTTGAAGCATGCCATATGAAAAGTTTTTCTTTAGGCTTCATTCACATTATGATTTTTTATCTTACTTTTTTCTGAAATATGTAAACATATTAGAATAGACAGTGCATGTTAATCAATGAACTTTGAAATACAATCAAGTTTATCCCGCACACCATACTGTATGGCCAACATGTAATATAGTTTGAGCCCACTAATTTGTGTCTGCTTTTCAGCAACGCGTCAATGTCACAATGCTGAAAAGCAGAGAGAAGCAGGCATACATTTATTAGTGGGCTCAAGTCCTGAGTAAATGACACTAATCATAAACCAAGTCCATAAAGAATAAGCCGGCACCTCCTCTCTTAATGGTAACACTTTTATTGTGATGATTCAAAATGCCAAACATTTTGAGACCACGCTGGCTTCTTTTTCAAGTGTTCTTGACAAAATCTGGCCTGCTTATAACACAAAATTCCAATCAGAAAGGAGAAAAAAAAAGGTGAATTCATCTTAGCATATCGTGTAATCGGTCCAAATGGCAGTTAAGCATATTTTTTCCAAAATGTATAAAACAAACTTGCCACTAGGGGGAGGTTTGTTTATAGACAGGCATTACATACTTACAGGGGGCTGTTTGCAAGCTCCCCATTTATATGAGGTCCTCCTTTTTTCAACTACCGCAGCAGTGTTGCATGCCCTCTACTGCTGCAACGCATGCTGGGAGATGTAGTCCTTTGATATGAGGACATTTCCTGGCCAGGAAATGTACTCACATTGAAGGACTACATCTCACAGCATGCAATGTGGTGACTGGGAACATGCAAAACCTCTTCAAACTGCAGCAGCAGCGGGTCTGTTGAGAGAAGACAGAGAAGCTTATACAGATGAGGGGCTAAAATGTAGCCCCTGAAGGCAAGTAATACCTTTCACCCCCTCCCCTATGGCCCACTCTATTTATGAACCTCCCTTAAGGTGGGAGGTTTGTTTAATATATTTTGGGGAAAAGGTGCTCAGATCCTTTTAACTTGCAGCTCTAGACATCCGTGATTTAACATTTACAAACATATGTGGTAGCCATCAGAAGATACCCAAGCAAAACCATGTTTGTTACAGTGACACTGAAGCAAGAAAAAAAAACACCTCATGATATAATGAATTGGTTGTGTAATACGTATAATTAATAGAACTTTAGTAGCAAAGAAAATAGTGTTATATTTTTATTTTCATGTATATAGCTTTTTTATAACATTGCATCATTCTCTAATAATTGCAGTTTCCACATTACACTCAGCATTTTAAATGATTTCATAGAGCAGGCTAGTGACCCTTTGAACGTTTCTCTGCAGAAAAAAACATAAACAAAGAAGAAACAATGAGAGACAGTTGAGATAAGAGCTCCAAATGACAGTGCTGTCCAGGACTTTATGAAGTTGCAGAGCTCAAATAAGCTCTTTTGCATAGATAACTGAAGTTTCTTAACTCTTTCTGTACTGGAAACAATATAAAACTCATATCTGTGCTAATAATGTTTTATTTCTTAGCAGTACTACACATACAGATCATTATATCATAAGTTTATTTTCACTTCAGATTCCCTTTCATTTAGCTAACAATGTCGGCAAAGCTACTAAATTTGCCATGCTCAGACTATATGGGTCCATTTAAGATTCTCCTGGATTGCAGATCATTGTAGAACATATGCTATTTTGTGAAGTGAAATTGCAACAAGGTATCTTCCACCCAGTGGCAATAATACTAATATATCTTCCAACACATAATTATGTTTCACAGTGGCGTACCTAGGGCATTTGGCACCCGGTGCTGGGTATTAAAAGACACCCTCCCCCCTAAAAAAAATGGGCGTGGCCACAACCTGCAGCGTGCTTCGCGGCAAAAAATGGGCGTGGTCATGACCAGATGAGGGCGGAGCTAACTGTATTTTAAAGTATTAGCTAGTATAGTTGCCCCCAGTATAGCTAGTACAGTTGCCCCCAGTATAGCTGCCCCCAGTGGAGCTAGTATAGTTGCCCCCAGTGAAACTAGTTGCCCCCAGTATAGCTATTTTAGTTGCCCCCAGTATAGCTAGTTTAGTTGCCCCCAGAGTAGCTAGTATATTTGCCCCCAGTATAGCTAGTATAGCTGCCCCCAGTATAGCTAGTTTAGTTGCCCCCAGTATAGCTAGTATAGCTGCCCCCAGTATAGCTAGTATAGCTGCCCCCAGTATAGCTAGTATAACTGCCCCCAGTATAGCTAGTATAGCTGCCCCCAGTATAGCTAGTATAGCTGCCCCCAGTATAGCTAGTATAGCTGCCGCTAGTATAGCTGCCCCCAGTATAGTTGCCCCCAGTATAGCTAGTTTAGTTGCCCCCAGTATAGCTAGTATAGCTGCCCCCAGTATAGCTAGTATAGCTGCCCCCAGTGTAGCTGCCGCTAGTATAGCTGCCCCCAGTATAGTTGCCTCCAGTATAGCTAGTTTAGTTGCCCCCAGTATAGCTAGTATAGCTGCCCCCAGTATAGCTAGTATAGCTGCCCCCAGTATAGCTAGTTTAGTTGCCCCCAGTATAGCTAGTTTAGTTGCCCCCAGTATAGCTGCCCCCAGTATAGCTAGTTTAGTTGCCCCCAGTATAGCTAGTTTAGTTGCCCCCAGTATAGCTAGTTTAGTTGCCCCCAGTATAGCTGCCCCCAGTATAGCTAGTTTAGTTGCCCCCAGGATAGCTAGTTTAGTTGCCCCCAGTATAGCTAGTTTAGTTGCCCCCAGTATAGCTAGTATAGCTGCCCCCAGTATAGCTGGTATAGCTGCCCCCAGTATAGCTGGTATAGCTGCCCCCAGTATAGCTGGTATAGTTGCCCCCAGTATAGCTGGTATAGCTGCCCCCAGTATAGCTGGTATAGTTGCCCCCAGTATAGCTAGTTTAGTTGCCCCCAGTATAGCTAGTATAGCTGCCCCCAGTATAGCTGGTATAGTTGCCCCCAGTATAGCTAGTTTAGTTGCCCCCAGTATAGCTGGTATAGTTGTCCCCAGTATAGCTAGTTTAGTTGCCCCCAGTATAGCTGCCCCCAGTATAGCTAGTTTACTTGCCCCCAGTATAGCTAGTTTAGTTGCCCCCAGTATAGCTGCCCCCAGTATAGCTAGTTTAGTTGCCCCCAGTATAGCTAGTTTAGTTGCCCCCAGTATAGCTAGTTTAGTTGCCCCCAGTATAGCTAGTTTAGTTGCCCCCAGTATAGCTAGTACAGTTTCCCCCAGAATAGCTAGTATAGTTGCCCCCAGTATGAGGAAAGCCTCGAAGGAGGGGTGGCGGGGAGGGGGGCCGGACCCCCCACCTCCCTGACCTGTGTCCCCTCCTTCTGGCGCTTTCCCCCCCTAATAAGCAGCAGCGGGCAGGAGCGGCGAAGAAGACTTACTCTCCTGCTCCTGGCGATGGCGCATAGCGTCATCCACACGCGACGCTGGTCTCCGACTTCTCTGTCACTCACTGTGCTTCCGCCAATCAGGAAGCACAGTGAGCGGTGGAGAAGGCGGAGACCAGCGTCACGTGACGATGACGCTATGTGCCATCGCCTGGAACGCAGGAAGGAGGTGAGTAAGTCCTCTTGCCCGCTGCTGCCCGCTGCTACTAATTAGGAGGGGGAAGCGCCAGAAGGAGGGGACCCAGGTGAGGGAGGTGGGGTGTCCGGCCCCCCTCCCCGCTGCTTTCCCCGCCACCCCTCCTTTCCGTGCTGCTTCCCCCTCCTGTCCTGCACACAGTGCACAGGCCTCTGTGGGAGGCCTTGATTGATGACACCCCCTGGGGCGACCGACACCCGGTGCGGGGCGCCCCTTGCCGCCCTATGGTAGGGACGCCACTGATGTTTCAAAATATCAAAAATCCTTTGATAGAAAATTCTAAAAGACATATACAATATTACTTATCTCGACGAGCAAATATTCCCCACAACCACCCATATACCACCCCTTAAAACCAACCCCTCCCCCCCCCCCAAAAAAGCCCCCATAGAGTTTGCTAAGGTACCCCGGGGATGGATTGAACGCCTGTGCCTGTACTCCCTGTCCCTATCTAGGCTGGGCGTCCCCAGCAAGTGAAGGGGAAGTCCAATATCTGTTCAGAAACAGTTCCACAATGGAAAACATTGGTTGACAAAAAACAAGTGAAGTATATCAGTTCCTGTCTCTATGGTTCACTATAAACAGTGAATTTTCACAAAAGCACCAGCCAAGATCCTTTTGGAGGAATATCTAGTATAGATCCCACAGGAAGGTGACCTTTTGATTGGGTTCTAAACCCTTCCTCTGCACAAAGCAATTATTGGAACCTCCATCGATGGCCCAATCGCAGCCAGACTAGTTCAAACTTTATAACCAAACATCCATCCGTTACAAAGCACAGTTCTCAAACGGCCAAATCGCAGCCGCCAGCAATTGCCACAGATGTCTTTTAGAATTTTCTAATAAAGGATTTTTGATATTTTGAAACATAATTTTGTGTTGGAAGATATATTAGTATTATTGGCACTGGGGGGACAAGTGCCTTAAGATACCTTGTTGCAATTTCACAAATCAATTAGAGGCATTTCCCCCCCCCCCCCCCCCTCCCCATGTGGTATTTCCTGCTGGTTGTTCTTTGTTTTTCTGTTTACTTGATGGTTGGGCACACCACGCCCCCAGGCTCTTTACTTGATTATTCATATGCTATTTTCTGCCATTAGGTAGTGAAGATGTGTCAGAATCAGAATCATTTTTATTTCGCCAAGCATGAGGGGTCATGCCCGGAATTGTTTTTGGCACAATACAAATAGCTCAGGAAGAGTACATAGAAAGAGACAGAATACACATCAGGTGTCAGTTAACAATACATTGTGGAACACATTACAGTCCCAGTGTGTCACTGGGATGTCTAATAGTTAGTCTTGTGTGTTGGTCGGCTGGTCAGCCGTAGCGCCGCCAGCCTCGCCGCTCGTTGGGGCTTGCTTTGATAGTAGAATGTGGAGGGAGTTTAGGAGGCTGACCGCCGAGGGGAAGAACGAGTTCCTGTGTCTCGTGGTTTTTGTGGGGATGGCTCGTAGCCTCCGTCCCAAGGGCAGAATGTTGAAATAGTGGTGGCCTGGGTGTGAGGGGTCGTTTGCAATCCTCAATGCCCTGGTTTTTAGTCTTTTGTTGTACAGTAGGGAAAGTGAGGGGAGGGGGCACCCAATGATCCTCTCTGCTGACCTGATGACCCTCTGTAGTTTGTCTCTATCATTGACGGTGGCGCCAGTATACCACACCAAGATGGAAGAGCAGAGGATCGACTCAATGGTGGCGGAGTAAAATCTAGTTAAAATTTCTTGAGTCATGCCGAACTTCCTCAGCTGGCGTAGGAAGAAGAGTCTCTGTTGGGCTTTGCGTTGAGTGGCAGTGATGTTGGGCTTCCAGCTTCCAGAGGCCACTAGAGATGGTAGTACCCAGAAGCCGGGCGCAGGGTACTCTGGTTACCTCATTGCCGCCAATGTAAATTGGAGGTGGGGGGGGGGGGGGAGCAGCCTTCCTGAAGTCAATGATTAACTCGACGGTCTTTGCGGTGTTTAGCACCAGCCTGTTCTCCTTGCTCCAGTTGCAAATTCTCTCCACCTGCTAGCTGTACTCCTGGACATTATCCTTGGTGACAAGGCCAACGATGGTGGTGTCATCAGCGAACTTGATGACCTTGACGGAGCCTGCCTCAGACCTGCAATTGTTCGTGTAGAGGGAGAACAGCAGTGGTGACAGTACGCAGCCTTGAGGTGCTCCAGTGTTCGTGGCCGCAGCTTGAGAGTGGATATCACCCAGTCTGACAACTTGGGACCTATTGGAAAGAAAATCTGTGATCCAAAGTTGTAGGCTTTGGTGGACTCCGAGTGCAGCTAGGTCCCGTTGGAGAATGCGTGGGCAGATGGTGTTAAAGGCCGAGCTGAAATCCAGGAGTAGTATTCTAGCATACGTGTCTGGCCTATCAAGGTGGTCGTTGATGAGCTCTAGGCAGATATTGATCGCATCATCAGTGGACCTGTTTGCTCTGTATGGAAACTGGAAGGGGTCTAGGAGGGGCGAAGTTGAGAGCTTGAGGTAGGCCAAGACCGCGCGCTCCATGGTTTTCATGATGATGGATGTCAGGGCCACGGGTCTAAAATTGTTAAGTTCGGTGATCCCTTGTTTCTTAGGTACAGGTATGATGGTAGACCTCTTGAAGCACGCAGGGACCTTGCCTTCCCCCAGGGACCTGGTGAAGATAGCGGAGAGGATGGGAGCAAGCTGCCTACAGCAGAATTTCAGGCAAGCTGGAGATACTCCGTCGGGGCCGGGGGCTTTTCTGGCGCTTAGGGTTGATAGGAGGCGCAGGACTTCGGCTTCGCTCACCACCATGGGAGAGGGTAGTCTCAGGGTGTTGTCAGCAGGGCATGGAGGTGGGGTAGCTGGTACATGGTTCTCCTCCTGTTCTCCCTGATTCTCGAACCTGCAGTAGAATCTGCTGAGTTCTTCTGCTAGTGTCGGGCTGGGTGTTGCCTGCTGAGGTTGGGGCTTCTAGTTTGTGGCGGCCTTCAGCCTCTTCCATACCGCGCGAGAGTCATTTGAGCGCAGGTTAAGTTTAATTTTCTCGGAATACTCCTTCTTGGCCGCTCCGAGCTCCCGCTAAAGGTCGTTTCTTGCCTTCCTACAGTCCTCCTGATTGCCGGACTTGTGTGCAGCCTCCTTTTGACTCCGCAGTTTCCGTAGCTTGTCGGTGAACCACGGCTTATTGTTCGGGTACACTTTGAAGGATTTCGCTGGTACACACGAGTCTTCGCAGAAACTGATGTATGAGGCGACGTTATCTGTCCATTCATCCAGGTCTGATGCTTCCAGGGACTTCCAGTCGGTGCATTCAAAGCAGGCTTGAAGTTCCAGTTTGGCCTCATTTGACCACACCTTTGTAGACTTAACAGTCGGTTTAGCTGATTCTAGGCGCCTCCTGTAGGTAGGGATAAGGTGGATGAGACAGTGATCAGAGGAACCCAGGGCTGCCCATGGAGCCGCTTTGTATGCATGCTTCAGTGCCGTGTAGCAGTGGTCTAGGGTGTTCGGGCCCCTGGTAGGGCAAGCTACATGTTGGTGATAGGGTGGCATCTCCAGGCACAGGTGGGCCCTGTTGAAATCGCCCGCCACGATGAACAGTGAGTCTGGAAGGGACGTCTCCCACTGCGAGATGGTCTTGCTTAGGGTCAGTAGGGCAGATTTGACGTCAGCATCAGGGGGGATGTACACGCCAGCAAACACATAAGAGGAGAACTCTCATGGTGAATATGGCGGTCTGCAGTTAATTAGTAGTAGTTCCAGGTCCGGAGAACACTTCCTGTCGAGGTGGGGCACCATGAGGAGCTGATGTAGAAGCAGATGCCTCCTCCTCTTTTCTTCCCTGAGAGGACAGGGTCCCGATCTGCCCGGATGATGCTGAAACCCGGGAGAAGGAGGGCGTTATCGGGGATGACCTCCTGTAGCCATGTTTCCGTGAAGCAGAGGGCCGGAGTATGACAGCCAAGGTCTCTCCTGTCGCAGAGGAGGCGTAGTTCGTCTATTTTGTTAGGGAAGGATTGTACGTTCGCCAGGAGGACAGAGCCTTGACTGGGCACTATCAGTCTATAGTGAGGTTGGCTGGATGGTTTATAAGCTAGTGACTGTGGTGAAAGTCATTGCATGCATGTTAGAAATATTTTGGTGATCCTAATTGTCGCCCAGTATAATCCAAGCCATAGTTGCAAACTCTATTTAAAAGACTTTATATAAAAAGCCTGACCATGTTTGCACCACCTCACGTGTGTTTTTTCCAGCTGGGTGGCATGAAAAAGTAGCTGGGTGGGGTGGGAGGGGGAAATGCAGGGCCAGTGTGACTCTGCTTACAGCATAGGAGGAGGGTAAGGAGGACAAGCCAATGACAGCCGGGTGCCCATCAAAATTAGCCAGGTGCTCCACAGCTTGGACAGAACATTGTCTTTATATATACGGTATAAACATGGTGAGTTGGAAAGGCAGAACATTTTACTTATCCTTATTATCTTGTCTTTCTAGGTTAGTGAAAGATGCTCCTTGGGATGAGGTCCCACTGGCACACTCTCTTGTGGGCTTCGCCACAGCGTATGACTTTCTGTACTACTCCTTTTCAAAACACCAGAAGGAGAAGTTTCTTGAAGTCATTGCCAATGCCTCAGGATACATGTATGAAACCTCTTACAGGAGAGGCTGGGGATTTCAGTATCTCCACAACCATCAACCCACCAACTGTGTAGCACTGTTAACAGGAAGTTTGGTTATGATGAATCAAGGTGAGGGAATTAAACTAAAATGGGGCATTAAAACTGTTAAAATGTACTTTGGGTGTAACATATAACACTTACAGTTAACACCATGTATACTGTTCAAGACAGAACGTATTAGGAGGTAACACCTGAACATATTTCTTTTCCAAAATAAATGTTTATATTTGTAAATTTATATTTAGAATTGCTTCATTTTTGTTACCTGTACTAGACAAGACAAGACACAGAACATTTATATTGCGCTTTTCTCCTGGCGGAATTAAAGCGCCAGAGCTGCAGCCACTACAGGATCATTAGAGAGCCTTGCCCAAAGACTCCGCACTGTTTTACGTACTGCCTTTAGCTGGGATTCAACACTTTTGTCGCAGGGCTCAAATCCCACATCAAAGGCAACATCCTTTCAAGCAGGCACGTGCACAGGGGGGTGCTCTGGGTGCCCAGGCACCCCCCTTTTCAAAATCTTCAAAAAAAAGCCCCACTCGCGTGCAAAATAAGCTCCGCCCCCGGTCGCGATAAGCCCCGCCCACCCGCGGGAAGCTCCGCCCCCGCCTGGGACACTTTCAAAGTGAAGAGGCCCAGACAGAAATCCTAGTGTGGCATACTGACCTTTCCCTCCACCTAGGACCCATACTGACCTCTCCCTCCCCCAGCACCCATAGTGACCTCTCCCTCCACCTAGTACCCAGTGACCACTCCCTCCCCCAGTCACAGTGACCTCTCCCTCCACCTAGGACCCATAGTGACCTCTCCCTCCACCTAGTACCCAGTGACCTCTCCCTCTACCTAGGACCCATATTGACCTCTCCCTCCCCAGTACCCATAGTGACCACTCCCTCCACCTAGTACCCAGTGACCTCTCCCTCCACCTAGACCCATACTGACCTCTCCCTCGCCAGTACCCACAGTGACATCTCCCTTCACCTAGCAATCACAGTGACCTCTCCCTCCACCTAGGACCCATACTGACCTCTCCCTCCCCCAGTACCCATAGTGACCTCTCCCTCCACCTAGTACCCATATTGACCTCTCCACCCTCAGTACCCATAGTGACCTCTTCCTCCACCTAGCACCCAGTGACTACTCCCTCCCCTAGCACTTACAGTGACCTCTCCCTCCACCTAGGACCCAGTGACCTCTCCCTCCACCTAGGACCCATATTGGCCTCTCTCTCCCCAGTGCCCATAGTGACCTCTCCCTCCACCTAGTACCCAGTGACCTCTCCCTCCACCTAGGACCCATACTGACCTCTCCCTCCCCAGTACCCACAGTAACATCTCCCTTCACTTAGCAATCACAGTGACCTCTCCCACCACCTAGGACCCATTCTGACCTCTCCCTCCCCAGTACCCACAGTGACATCTCCCCTACCCAGCACCCACAGTGACCTTTCCCTCCATCTAGCACCCACAGTGACCTCTCCCTCCCCAGCACCCACAGTGACTTCTTCCTCCACCTAGCACCCACAGTGACCTCTCCCTCCCCCACCACCCACAGTGACCTCTCCCTCCACCTAGCACCCACAGTGACCTCTCCCTCCCCCAGCACCCACAGTGACCTCTCCCTCCACCTAGCACCCACAGTGACCTCTCCCTCTCCAGCTCCAGCAGTGATCCTGCCTACCCCAGCACCCACACTGACCTATCCCTCCCCTAGCACCCACAAAGATTTTTCCCTCCCCCAGTGGCTACCCTCCTGTCCCCTGCAGCACCCACAGGGACATTCCATCCCAAAAGCAGCACCTACAGTGACCTCTCCCATTGCCAGCTCCCACAGTGGCCTTTTCCAACACCCAGCATCCACTCCTTCCTCCAGTAACCACTCTGACTTCTTCCAGCACCCACAGTGACCTCCCCTTCCTCCAGCACCCATACTGATCTCTTCCTTCCACAGCACCCACAGTAGCCTACCCTTCCCCCAGCACCCACACTGACCTCTACCTCCCTTAGCAGCAACTATGCCGTTCATAGCAGCACCCAAAGTGACCTCCCCTTCCTCCAGCACCCACAATGACCTCTACCTCCCAAGACCCACAGTGATCTCCCCCAAAGGACCCACAGTGACCTCCCTTTCCTCCAGCACCCATACTGACCTCTACCTTCCACAGCACCCACAGTTACTTCTCCCCCCAGCACCTACAGTGACCTACCCTTCCCCCAGCAACCACACTGACCTCTACCTCCCCTAGCAGCAGCTATGCCATTCATAGCAGTACCCACAGTGATCTCCCACCCCTTGCACCCACAACAATCCCACCATATATTCAGCTCCCACATACATTACACTCAACCAGTAACCCCCACTATTGCAAGCACCCAGTACTTGCACCGAGCACCCTCCACCCAATACTCACATCCGGCCTCAATATGGCACTGAGTACTTGCATCAAACAGCCACATGACACCCAATACCTGCACCCCTTCACCCTATAGCTGGCACCCAGTACTCACACCTACATGGCACAGTACTTGCACCCAGCCCCAGCCCCAACATGGCACCCATTACTCACACCTGCACACAGCCTCCACATGGCACAGACTATCTGGACCCACATAACTAGTACTCGCACCCAAAGTACCTGCACTCAGAACCCACATGACAATGCCCAACCATAGCTAGCACCCAGGCATGGCACCAAGTATTTGCACCTATGTGATACCCAGTACCTGCACCCAACACCCACATGTTTCATCTGCAGTAGTTCCAGTTGCACTAAGCCTCCACTTGGTGCCCAGCACCCACACCAAGCACTCACATATGACATCCAGTACTTGCACCCAGAACTCACAAGGGACTGAGTACCTGCAATCAACACTTACATGATGGTTGATACCCACCCATACAGCCAGAATCCACATGACACCCTGTGCCAGCACCCAGAACCCACATGGCACCCAGCATCTGCCTTTAGCACCCACATGACAACAAATACCCCACTAGCCAGCACCCATCACCCATATGTCACCATGTACTCACTCCCAGTACCCACTTGGCACTCAGTATTTGCACCTAAGACCCACATACCCCCATAATTAACACCCACATGGCACAGTACTCACATGTCACCAAGTTCCAAAGCCATTACATGCACCTAGGCTAGTTCCCATCCATGGCCAGCACCCAAATAGCACCCAGTACCCATCCTTGGTCCGAACCCATATAAGACTCAGTACTCTCCCATGGCACACATCCAGACCACACATGGCACTCCCTACTCACTCATGTCCAACACTCACATGGCTCCCTGTACCAATTAGCACTCACATGGCACCCACTATTGTTTATCACCATCTGCTACTCATTCAGCACTCAATACTGCATAGCACCCACTGCAAATATACACCCAATACAAACTAGACCTTGGAACCCAAAGCAGCTTGATACAGACTTTACTGCTAACTTGCTAACACTTAGCACCGGTTAGGGAATCAAGCCCCAAGTATCTGCACCCAGGCCTAAAACTGCACCCAGTACTTCAACCTGCACACAACTTCCACATGGCACCCGCTATCTGCACCAAGCACCTACTTAACCCGTACCCGCACCCAAAGTACCTGCATTCAAAACCCATGTGATGCCCAAAGCCCACCCATAGCCAGTACCCAGTACAGGCACGGCGACAAGTATTCACACCCATGTCACATCCAGTACCTGCACCCAGCATCCACATGACATCCAGTACATGCACCCAGATCTTACATGGCACTAAGTACTTGCAATCAACACCCGCATGAAACTCGATACCCAATCATAGCCAGAACCCACATGACACTCAGTACTTACACCCAGAACTCACATGGCACTAAGTACTTTCAATCAACACCCGCATGGCACTCGATACCCAACCATAGCCAGAACCCACATGACACTCTGTACTCACACCCAGAACCCACATGGCACCAAGCATCTGCATTCAGCAGCATGACAATCAATACCCCCTAGCCAAAAACGAGGTGGGGGGGGGGGGCATGCGGGGGAAGGCATTGCCAGGCCCCTTTTTTAAATTTGGGCACCCCCCACTTAAGGACCCTCTGCACGGCCCTGCTTTCAAGTACTTTTTGTCATGTTACAAGATAGTGTGGAATGCTTACACTGAATCAGTTGCTGTCAGTTATAACTGAACGGACAACTGATGTGCAGCCCAGGTGAAAGTAATGTCCATGTTTCCCTATGGCCACTTTCACACTGTACTGTACACTGAAAACCTGAAAGCACTGCGTAATATGTTGACGCTTTATAAATACAATAACTAAATAAATAAAAGCTTTTCCACAATGCACTGCTATGGAACAACTGATCAGTTTAAAAAAAGCATCAACTTTTCAGCATACAGTGGAAAATTCAATGTGCATTTTCAGTATAGGAAAACTGAGAACCAGTGTTAAAGAGAACCTGAGGTGTTTTTTTGGGTAGCAGATGAGACACAGAGGCATGTTCTCTGCCTCATGACATGCCTCTGTGTCCCCACACCACCGCTCTCTGCCCTCCCACCGCCGTGCTATAGCCCCCCTGAGATTTGCGACAATATTTGTCGCTATCACAGAGGTAAACATGTTGGAGAGGTATTCTCTGTTCAAAACACCAGGGGCGTTCCTGCAGGGTTTCCAGAGCTGCCACTGGGCCTCTCTCTCTCCCTGGCCACGCCCCCTGTGCTCCCCTCCTCCCTGAATGAACCTCTCATTCCTGCGTCATGACCCAGAGGTCACGAAAGTAAAAGTGGGCCTTTGCGGACGGCGGGGAGCGGCGATTTTAGAAGCTACCTGATCCACTCAGCCGTATGCAGAAAAAACAGCAGTTCAGCACTGTGTGTGTTTTTGCTATCAATTACATTGGCTTCTGTGAAAAAAACGTATGCTTTTTCCACATACAAACACAAATGGCGTGCAGATAATGCATGCAGAAAACGCACACAGAAAACCGGCAAACAAGGCTGCTCCCAGCCGAGGCCTCGTTTAGACTGTACACTGATGAACTGCTGCATTTTAACTGAGCAATTGTTCCATAGCAGTGTATCATGACAGAGCTTCAGTTTTTCAGCGTACAGTGTGAAAGAGGCCATAGTGAAGGCTGGATATTGCTTTCACCTGAGCTGTACATCAGTTGTACTTTCAGTTGTAACTGAAAGCAACAGATGCAGTGTTAAAAGAAAATGAGGTCATTACCTTCACCTGGGCTGGGGCGGCCTTAGGCCTGTGCCATCTGTGCACATGCACAGGGCCACCATTCCTGGGGGGGCATCAAAATTGATCACGGAGGTCACTATGGCTGCACACTTCATTGCCAGCGCCTCACCTCACTGCAGCGCCTGCGTGCGTCACTAGTAAAGGCACTGTCTGTAGCCTAGTCGCTGGGACATTCTCCCCCATCAGCCCCACCCCCTTAACATGGAGAAAGGACACCACATGCTGAGACAATGAGGGTGGAGGCAAAACGCAGTGGCAAATTTCAGCAAAAGTTAAACATTTGTGTAATGAGCACAAGGCGGCTATGCAGTGTCCGTAATGGATGCGGCCACTTACTGTGCATAAGATACCATACTGACTTTGGCGGGTGAAGGGGCCACCGATTCTGTCTCTGCCAAGGGCCACCATGATCCTAGAGCCTCCCCTGAACCCCGGCTGTACATCACTTGTCTTCAGTTGTAACTGAAAGCAATGGACGCAGTGTAAAAGGGAAGCATGGACATTACCTTCACCTGGGCTGCACATAAGTTGTCTTTTCAGTTGAAACTGAAAGCAATGGGCACAATGTAAAATGAGTCTAATAAGTGTCCTTTCCCTATGTTACAGTTGCTGTCAATTATAACTGGATGGAACAACTGATGTGCAGCCCAAGTGAAGCCAATTCAGCAGCACAGTATTCGCCGATAGGCTGCCAGGCTGCCAATAGCGCACGTAGCATGCAGGAACACTGAATTAAGGACCGCTGATTCACTAGCGTGCGTAACAGTAGCTAACTTGCGCCGTTACATGGCGCTATGCTTAGTGAATCAAGCCCAATATGTGTAAAGTCCCATAGGAATATAATAGCATCAGGCTCAAATGTACCCATTTGGTTAAAATGAAGGCATAGTTTAGAATTATTGGGCCCTTTGAAAATACTGTTGTTTACCACAACATTTGCGTAACAAGTGTAATGCTGGTAGCAATGCATGTGTGTGAAGCTAAAAGCTTCTTACATTATTTGTGTAAGTACTGGTAAAATTGCTGTGTGCTGTCTGCGCATGCCAATTGCACTGCTGCTGTGTGAACCTACCCCTATATTTCTCAAAATCTACATGAAACTCTGTATACAATTTATGCTCTTATGCGCTTCTAAATTTGGTAATGGTTCCCATATTCCATTTGTACAGTCCCTGATTTTAAGTGTGTTTTTGTAGGATACCTGCAAGAAGCTTACTTCTGGACAAAGCAAGTCCTCACCATTATGGAGAAGTCAATTGTGCTGCTAAACGATGTGACAGATGGGTCACTATATGAAGGAGTGGCATATGGCAGCTACACCACCAGATCTCTTTTCCAGTATATGTTTCTTGTCCAAAGGCATTTTGATATCAATCACTTCAACCATCCTTGGCTGAAAGAGCACTTTGCTTTTATGTATAGAACGATATTGCCAGGTAAGGTAAATGTTTTGTTTTTTGAAAGCTCTTCAAACCTTTCATTGATTTTGCAGAATGGTTGACCAGGTGGATGTAGTCAGTGAGTATGATGTTCCCCCTTGTAACTAAGCTTTTAGCATAAAGGAAGGGTTTCTTTCAATGGAGATGCCAACTCTTCTGCCACCTATAAAAAACAGGGTTCCCCTGCCATGGGAGGAGGAGCTGGGCACCACTTTCTCTTCCTCTGAAAAGTCAAAGATGTGTATATTCGCATATAAATCTTCTATCGCGGTGCGCATTCAAGAAGTCAACTTTAAATTCTTATCGAAGTGGTATTACACGCCTCAGAAATGACATAAGATCTTTCCAGACAAAAATCCTATGTGTTGGCGTTGCGGAGTTGTGGCCGGCTCCCTCTCCCATATCCTTTGGAACTGTAGGCGGCTAGTGCCCTTTTGGCAGACTATAGAGAAATTGGTCAAGGAAATGACAGGCAGGGAGGTATCTTTTACCATACAATTCTTTTAATTCTTCGCAATGTGTGCTATATAGCCTTTCATCTAATTTCAGATGTTGTAAATCTTTTACATCAGCAAACTTGCCTCTTCCTGTCTGAAAATTTGACTTTACCCAAAGGTCAAATTTTTCAAGGGGTAAATACAGGGACTGGGGGAACAAATAGAGCAACAAACAATGCACAAAGATATGTAGATCCAGCATGAACATACCTTTGTGCTTACCTTAGATACCTTTGCATCGGGTCAGGTAATATTTCCCTTCAGATCTTGATTTGTGTAGCTCAGGCTTTCAAATTAACTTGTGCTACTGCTCAGTGCCGTCTAGGCAAGTTTTTCTTATGTGGGAGTGATGGGATAAAAGAGTAATAAAGTGCTGTGAAGTGAACCTGTGTCTAAATTGCCTTCCGTCAATTGCTTCCTTTGCATGTCACTACAGAAGTTCTGCTAAGTTAATGCAACATTTCTCACACATCTCTCATGTATACATTCATCTGTAAGCTTTTATAAGCTAGAGTAAATAGAACTGATAAAAAAGATTCAGTAGCATCAGTAAAGAGTGAAAATATGCTTGCTTACCTCCTGTGTCTGCTTAGTGAATACCAGATGCACTGCATGTACTGAATCGAATTTCTGCTGAGACAGCAACAAGTCATTATACTGTATGTAGACTATCTGCTGCTTGCTCTCCTTTCTCTCCATATTAGATAGTATAACTGAGGATATCACTGATTGAAGTGGTAATTTATGTGAGAAAAAGTATTTGCCCTCTTCCTCATATCCTATATTATTTTATACGGTTCACATATCTGGAGCATTGCCAACTCCATTTTGTTGTTCCATTTTAATTTTTTTATTTTTATTTTAAACCTGTGATTCAAAAGCTCTTGGATGTCTAGAAGACTTGGTGTAGCAAACCACATGGTTGCTTATCACTACTTTTGGTGCGCAGAGTGCTCAGTAAAGTTAAGGAAAAACAGAACCACAAATTTACACTGATGAAGGCCAAAACAACCTGACGCCTGGAACCCACTAGGAGCGCTTTTCTGAGCACCTTTTGATTTGAAAAGCTCTTGCTAATGTAATGCTATGGGTGTGATCCCACTTGAGGGAGGTGATTTTATAAAAATACCCCATAGCATTGCATTAGCAAGAGCTTTTTCAAATCGCTAGCACTTACAAAAGGTTGCTAGTGGGGTTGAGCCCTGAAGCATCTGACTGCAAGTTAATCACCTTGTACAATGTTTAAGTTTATGGATGTGCTTTAAAGAGGAACTCCAGTGAAAATAATGTTATACAATAATTATGTATAAATGATGTAGTCAGTGTTTGTCCATTGTAAAATCTTTCCTCTCCCTGATTTACATTCTGACATTTATCACATGGCGACATTTTTTATTTTTTTTAAACATATTTTATTGATTTTGTACCTTCAAAGTGTAAACATTACATCTTTTGTACATGGCATATTTGAGATAAAGAAAACATCTGTTTCTTGCCTATAGGGCTCACAAAATAAAGATATTCATGGAAGAGTCAGTCTGTTTGCTTTCTTTTGGTAGTTGCAAAGTTATTAAGCTAATAGTAGATATCATTATACAGTTTACAAGGTATTATGATTTTACCAGTTCACACTTCTAAGGCAAAACAATTCCCTGAATTGACCCCCCCCCCACCCCACCTAAGATAACTAACCCCCCCCCCCCCCCCCAACATTCCCCTTCTCATCTCTCTAACTTCAAGTTTATGAATTTTCCCCATGTCCCCGGCATGGGTATGAGTGGTAGGATATTGTGTGATTGCTATTTAAGGTGTGTCAGTATGTATGGAAAGTGCTCCAAGGGTGCCTAGAAGATCTTCTGTGGCATACCATCCCGTATATTTAAATGGTTCCATTAGGGATACTATTTCAGATCTAGAAAAGGTGTTGATAATAAAAGGCTTCCAACGTTTGAAAAATTTCTTTGAGCATTTTTCCCTGTGTATTAGGGCATCCAGCTTTGCCATCTTGAAGAGATCTTGCAGTTCCTCTTTAAGGTCCCAGATGTTTGGTGTATTTGGGTATATCCATCTATTGAAGATGGTCTTTCTTGCTGCACATATTATGATATGAGCCAGTTCTGATGGGCATTTGGATACTTCTCCTGATTCTGATAGTGGAGGCGAATAGTTGAAAAGACAGAGGAGATGATCTAACGTCATCTTTTTGTGACACACTTTGTTGATAAATTTGATGACTGCTGACCAGTATCTTTGAATCTTAGGACAGAGCCAAATGCAATGTACTAAGTCCGCTTGGGAGTATTTGCACTTAGGACATTGAGCCTTATAGGTTGGTGGTGGGTTTTTATACTTTATATTGAATGCGTGTTTTGCATAATGGATGAGTAGAAAATGTGATTCCCTCCATGTTTCATTGGAGATCAGTCCTCTAAGTCTATTATTGCCTTCTAGTATTTTATCCCCAAGGAGAGGATCAGTGAAGTATTTGCTCCATGCTTTATAGTTATTAGTCAGTAGCTGTTTTTTTTTAATGTTCAGGAGGGCCTGGTGTGTGGCGGATAGGGATGTCTTATCTCCTTGAGCATTAATGAAGATATCAAAAGGAGTAATAGTTGCTACAGGTCGGAAATCAATTAGTTGTGCTCTCACAAAGGATCTGATTTGTGCATAAAAGAGAAAGTCACTTCGAGGGATTTGATATAGTTGGCGAATTTCAGTAAAAGTTCTCCAAGTATGATTAGTTAAATTGAATAGTTGGCCTAATTTACAAAGTCCTGCTTTCTCCCATTTTAAGGAGGTTTCATGTTGCATGCCTGCCGTAAAAGTTGGAGTGCCCCACAAGGTCAAATACTTTGATATTCTCCATGGTAGATTGTGGATTTTACGTGTCTCCCTCCAGGCAAGTATCGTGTCTCTCATTAGGATGCTATTTTTGAGACGTAATGGTAAGTGGGACCAGGAGGCGTGTAGCAAGCCTACCGGTGTCCACGGTTCAGATATAGCGGCTTCTAATTTATAGTTTGAGAAAACGGAGGTAGAGAATAACCAGTCCCTTACATGTCTTGTCAAACAGGCTATGTTATAGCGTCGGATATTGGGTATCCCCAGTCCCCCCACATCTTTGGGTAAGAATAGTTTTTTTAGAGATATTCAGTTTTTTTTATTTTTCCAGAGGAAGGACACAAAGGCTTTGTTGATTATTTGTATATCTTGGTGCTTAAATAGTAATGGTAGGACTTGCATAGGATAGAGTAATTTGCCAAAGCTTACCATCTTAAGAAGAGCAACCTATCCCATCAGGTTAAGTGGCAGATTAATCCATCCCTTAATTTGTTGGGTCACCTTTTTAATCAGCGGGGTGATGTTTAAGGTATATAGTGAGTGCGGATCGGGGAGGATCTAAATACCTAGATATGTAATAGGTCCCTTGGTGACATGCACATTGAGAGTAGTGTTGGAGGTGCTAATTCCCATATGTGTTAATGGCATGAGTTCGCTTTTGGTGCTGTTGACTTTAAATCCGGAGACTGCTCCTATTTGTTGTATCAGGTGAAGTATATCTGGGACTTGTGTAACAGGGTCTTTTAGAAACAGGAGTATGTCATCAGCAAAAAGCGCCTGAGACACACTCCTGTCTCCTGTGGTAATACCTGGATTAATTTGCATTAACAATCGGGCCAAAGGTTCTAGTGAGATGTCGAATAGCAGGGGGGAAAGTGGGCATCCCTGGCGGGTGCCCCTGTAAATTTGAAAAGATTCTGAAAGAAATCCTGGCATGTGTATCTTTGCTTGTGGCATAGAGTACATTTGCCTTGTCAAGTTCAGGAAGGCCCCGGAAAATCCCATCTTACAGAGTGTCAGGTCCATCCAGTCCCAATGAACAGCATCAAATGCTTTTTCGGCATCTAATGTCAACAAGGCTGAGTGCTTAAAGGACTGAGGGTAGGCCTTTACATGTTCCAAGACAGCCAGAACCTTCCTGATATTGGCAACCGCAGAGCGCCCTTTTATAAAGCCAGCTTGGTTAGGATGTATTATTTTAGGGATAATATGTGACAGTCTCGTGGCCATAATTTTAGTTAGAATTTTCATGTCCTGATTAATCAGCGATATTGGTCTATAAGAATTTGGTGATAACAGGTCTTTTCCTTTTTTGGGTATTAGTTTGATATGAGTGGTTTGTCCTGATTGTGGATAACCTTCTCCTCTTAATATTTTATTAAAAAGCTTACATAGGGTGGGTGTAACTTGATCTTTTAAGGTTTTAAAAAATTCTGCTGGAAGACCATCAGGACCAGGTGCTTTATGGTTGGAGAGAGTTTTGATGGTGTTAATAATTTCGGCCTGTGTTATTTCGCTATTTAATTCAAGATCCTGTGCGGAAATTTTTTTTAGCTTGGCTTTATTTAACCATTCCTCAGAGGTTTGGGTATCAGTAGGTTGGGGTTTAGCATATAGCTGTTCATAATATTCCCGAAAGGTGTTAGTAATGTCTTTTGGGTGTCTAGTTATGGTTCCTGTTTTATTACGGATTTGTAGTATTGGTTCTTGCGGTGTATTACCCCTGGCTATGGCGGCTATCAGTTTTCCAGATTTATTCCCGTATTTAAAGAAAAAATGCTGTTTAGAGGTTTGTGTTTGCATTTCCTTGATTTTAAGCCATTTATCTACTTCCAATTTACATTTAAGCCATTCCATTCTAGTGAGAGGACCTGGGGACACCCGGTATTGCTGATATGCTGATCTGACCCGAGAGACCGCTTCTATATATGAGGAGTGAGCTTGTTTTTTTTTTTAAAGAAACGTGAGCTATTATTCTCCCTCTGAGAACTGCTTTTGCTGTGTCCCAGTATAGGAATGGAGTGTTGGAATGAGCTGAGTTATCAGAGGCATACTCCTCCCACCAAGTTTGAGCTAATGCGTGGAATTCATCATCCCCATAGAGATATGATGGAAATTTCCATATTATATCTGAACCCCTGGGGATTTGTTCTCGTAGTTCAATCGTTACTGGCGCGTGATCAGAGATTAGGATGTCATGTATTGTAGATTCTATCAGCTATGGGATTAACCTTTGACCTAGAAGGAATAGATCAATACGTGAAAAAGAGGAATGGGGTGGGGAAAAAAAAGTATATTCCCTATCGTATGAATGTAGGTATCTCCATGAGTCAATGAGCTTGAGGTTTTGGGCAAGGTTAGCTAGAGGTGTTACATTGCTCCTTCCTTTTCTATGTCCTCCTCCCTCCAGTTTTGTATCCTCAGTTATATCCATCACCTCATTCCAGTCACCACCCATTATTGTTTTGCTTAAATCCTCTGTCTGTAGTCTCTCGAGCAGTGCAGCATAGAATTTAGCCTTACCATCATTAGGACCATACACATTATATATATTTAGATATTCACCTGGAAGATGTACACGAACCGCCACACAGCGGCCAAGGGTATCTGAATATAGATGTTCAATTTTTCCTTTAAGTGTTTTACTTATCAAGATCATGACCCCTGCTTTTTTCCCCACTGATGGTGACCCTAGGCAGCTCGCCACCCACCCCTTCTTCATGTACTTATGGTCTTCGATACTCAAATGAGTCTCTTGTAGTAAGGCTATGTCTATAAGGAGTTTTTTAAGATGTCTCAGGATCTGGCCTCGTTTAACAGGGGACCTCAGGCCTTTGATGTTCCATGAACATATTTTAAGTGTCATTTAGTGGCATAGAAATTTTAAATGCAGCTATTGCGTGTACATCTTCCATGCACCCGAGCACAAGACAATGTAGCATGCAATCACATATATCATGTACGGTTTGTAGAGCATAGAGATGAGATTCAAACCAAAAACCCTTAACATTAAAAGAAAGATAGAGTGTCTTCCCACCGATCCGACTAGACAGCAAAAATGCTGTGAACAGCACGATCGGTGGAGACAATCGCTTTAGAGAATAGGTGAAGGGCCTCACAAATAGTGTATGGACTTCATTTCTTCCCCACATATGTCAAAAATAGCATCCTCGCCCCTAAACCCATATTAACATCCGCAGCAGTATGGAAAAATAATTGTATTGCAATATAAGGTTATATACTCAAGTGTCCCCAGATTGTTGAGACGAAGGCAGAATAGGAGATCCTGGATTTTCCCTTGGTGAGCTTTGGGATGGAGCGGGTGAATTTCTCCTTCCCGCCTCGGGAGATCTAGAGAGTGACTGAAGAAATTTGCCCGCTTCTTGAGGAGTTTTGAAGGTGAGAATTTGGCCTTCCGCATCTGTAATTTTGAGTAATGCTGGGTATAGTAGTGCGAACCTCACTCCCCTCTTCACCAAAGCAGAGCATACCGGAGTAAAAGTCTGCCGTTTACGTGATACCTCCATGGAATAGTCATTAAAGATACGTATCTTAGCTCCTTGGTATTCCAGTCCATCCTCCATGGCTTTGTAGGCTCTGAGAAGTCTGGCTTTGTCTGTGTAATCTGTATACTTTACCATCACCATCCTCGGCAGGGCCTTGGTTTTATTGGTTTGCTTTAGTACTCCGACTCTGTGGGCTCTTTCTGTTTTACAGCTGCCTTGTATGGATAAAAGGTTCGGGAGGATATCTTCGCTAAATTCCTTCAATGCTTCGGGCTTGATGCTCTCCGGTAGGCCAACTACCCGCAGATTGCTGCATTGAGAGCGGTTCTCTAGATCTTCTATTCTCGAGTGGTATGTTTCATTTTGCCTTAACGCTTCTGAGAGATCTTTGGAGGTGGCAGCGAGATCGTCCTCACACTTTGAGATACGTTTTTCGGCCTCTGCAAGCTGTATCGAGTGCGTGCGTACCTCATTAGTAATGGCCGCCAGGGATTTAGTGATCGCTGCCTCTATGGCGTTATGTAGGGCTGGCATAAGGCATTTGGCCACTTCTTTCGCCATTTGTTTATAGCGATTCGCTGTGGGTGTCTTCCTGAGGCGTCTCTCCTCTCTGCCTGAGTCTTCCTCCCATTCTTGCTGTGAGGAGTCCTCCGTAGCGTAGGCCTCAGGGAGCACCATCTTGTCTCGTGTTCGTCCGCTCTCCACTTCTCCCTGTTTAACGGACGCCCTCGTCAGATATCGGTCCATATGTTTCCTTTGAGGCTTGGGGGGCTCCCCGGGCACCTGGGGAGGCAAGTACCAGGTATCTTGATGCAGATTTGCCTGCTGCGCATGTATTGGCTTCGGCGGAGCTCCGCTCTTCTCAACCTCTCATGTAGGCGCCGGAAC
This sequence comes from Hyperolius riggenbachi, assembly GCF_040937935.1. Classification (NCBI taxonomy): domain Eukaryota; kingdom Metazoa; phylum Chordata; class Amphibia; order Anura; family Hyperoliidae; genus Hyperolius; species Hyperolius riggenbachi. Next base: position 281,891,549 of record NC_090649.1, read on the forward strand.
CGGAAGTCCTCATGGCGACATTTTTACTGCTGGCAGGTGATGTCACTGGAAGGATGCTGCCTCCTTTTTTGGTAGTTGGAAACAGCTGTTATTTCCCACAATGCAACAAGGCTCCCACAGTGTGATGTCAGGACCTCAGAGCTGTGAGGCGCTGACATCACATGTGGGAGGGGTTTCACCACAATATCAGCCATACAGAGCCTCCTGATGATCCGTTTGAAAAAAGGAATAGATTTCTCATGGGAAAGGGGGTATCAGCTACTGATTGTGATGAAGTTCAATTCTTGGTTATGGTTTCTCTTTAAACAGTTCTCGGGGCTGGCTTGTCTTACAACAGCAAAATTGAATAATGTGTGCCCACTCTACTGCAGAGATGCATTATGGTCTTGTTTTTTGAATACGTTACAGTTATAATCTATATACTGTATATATATTTACCTGTTATTAAATGTTTTGCCTGGAGATTAAGTGGCTGTTCCAATGAGCACGAATACACCAGGTGCCTGTTCATTTAGGGGTCTGGTGTTGTTGATGAGTAGAATATCTGTAATGTACTGTTACTGATATCCAAACACTAACTCACTCTACCTAAAGTTACTAATAATGGCCTAACTCCAGAACCGATATACAGAGCTCGAATAATGGGTATCGCAAGTGTTGTAAGAGTAACACACGTTACCACTTGTGTTACCTAGGTAACATGCTACATAGTTGGTATAAGTAATGATAAAACTGCTCTCTGCACACAGCAACTTTACTGGTCTTTTGTGAATTTGGCCAATGGTGTGATTACAGAGCAATGACCATTTTATTTCTGATTTATTGTGGTAAATACTGTAGTGTATATTTGCAACACCCTATTTCTGAAGGCTGGAGAAAGACTAGTGGAGTGCTGTGGATAGTTTTTAGTGATCCAGCAAATATAGACTGGTTTTTGTTATAAAGTGCCTTTAAAATGCAATAGCAAATCTTAATTGGTTCCTATCAAACTACAGAGAAGATTGCTGAAAAAAATAGTGAATTAGCCACCATGCAAATGCAGTCACTGTGAAATTATTGTGATACATCCTGGTTGTCTTGTATTTATTACAAGATTTTGCTGTAGGTGTGTACATGCTACTACAATAGCACAGACAGTAATTCACTGGCTTTTAGCAACCTTCACTGTGTTTTGATTTGACCTAGACAATTTTACACTTGTTATGAGTTTAACTGTTAATACATCCAGTCTGACTTTTGTTGTACAGTAGATCTTTTCAGTGTTCTCCAGTGAACCTTAATATACCTGGATCTCTCTCTGTTCTAATGTACTTTATTCTTTGTGCTTTGCTCCAGGATTCCAACGAACTGTTGCCATAGCAGATTCCAACTACAACTGGTTCTATGGTCCTGAGAGTCAGCTGGTGTTCTTGGATAAATTTGTGATGAGAAATGGAAGTGGAAACTGGTTGGCAGAACAGATTCTCACCAATAGAGTGCAAGAAGGACCAGGGACACCTGCCAAAGGCCAGCGCTGGTGCACTTTACACACAGAGTTTCTTTGGTAAGACATTTCTATGTATAAAATATGACTGATTTATCTTTATTTTTTAAAACTTTAATTTTCTGTCAGTGGTTGTTGTAACTGCAATTTGTATAAAATTCTATCATCAATTTTTAAATTGACTGCTAACTGAGAAAAATATATAGGGGATTGAAACTCACCTGTCCACTTTCAGATTCTCTTTCTTTGTTATATCGCCAATTTAGAGCACACATATATTCTCCTGTACATGTATTTAAGGCGCCTAGTTAATCTATACCTCACACTAACCCTCCATTACCTATGCCTAACACAACCCCCCAACCTAACACTAACATCTTTCATACCTATGACTAACACTAGTGTCATGCTGCAGTGGAGCCAAGTTTTTCTACAAAGATGTCAGAAAACAGTGCATGATGCTTTGCAGAGCCCAGCTTACAGGTCTGCGTAGGAATGTGACCACCTTATGCAGAAACCGATGAACATCGGCTGCTGCAACTTGCTCCGCTGTAATGTATAGGTGTTACAAAGGCTATATAAGCTAGCTTCTTAGTGCACAGCAATATAAAACTCAACATAAACAGATATTAATCATCCTTATGGTAATGGCTCTCTTAGCTGTTACACAGCAAGAAAAGTACAGGTAGTCCCCGGTTTACAGACGCCCGGCTTACGAACGACCCGCTAATACGAACGGCCCGATCCCGTCGCGATGATGTAATTTCCGTGGGGGAAGTTTGAAGAAGCGGTGTAAACAAATTTCATTCATAGCTTTATTTACAAATATAAGATGTAATGAGACCTTTGCTACTTTAACACTGCCATCCTGTGGTTATAGCTAGTAATGCAACGATATACACTTAATAGACTGTTGTTGCTAAATACACATTCCAACAATAGGGAACTGAACATGTTTGTGCATACTTCATATTCATTGATGGACATTGCATCGCCTAGCTAGCTCCTCACACTTTATATTGAAAACATAAAAATATGCTGCAGCCCTGTAGTGCAATGACCAGCAGAATTTTTTTTCCCCAAAAGCTCTGTACACATGCATTTACAAAGTGTGACTTGGAACTCCCAAATACTTTCCACTAATTCTCTTTATGGGGCAAAATCCATCCATTTAACTGGCTAATTTCTTGCTCTACTATTGTGACATGCTTACTTTGCGCACGTTATTTCGCAGATAAAATTCCTTGCACATTGGGCTAGGTAACATTGTCCTACATGAGTTATCCTGAAAACCTAACGAACTACCCCTCTTAGTAATTAACCACCTTACGACTGCCTAATGCCAATGGGCGGTGGCAAGGTGGCAGCCCCAGGACCAGCTACTGCCAATTGGGGCAAGTCCTGGGTGGCGGAGATTAGCAGGGAATGCTCTCGCATATGCACAATTATTCCCTGCCGAGACACGGAACTCCGTGTTCATCCTGCCAGCGGTGATCGCGGCTGACAAGCTGTGTAAGGCCCCATTCACACTTGCGGTTCGAGTCCGCAAGTGTTCGGGGGTCCGGGGGCCGCAAAGAGACCGTACAATAAAGTAGCCGGAACTAGATACTTTGCAGTGCTGAAAAGGCACTGCAAGCATGGGGGATACCGGCGTGTAGTCCAGGCCCCCCAAGTGGCATAGGACCGGTGCTGGAAGCATCCGGGCCTATTGCCAGTGTGATGAGAAACATCCATTTCTCATTGCACAGCATGGGCCGCATGTTCGGGTCAGGATCCGGCCCGGGTCCGCAGCCGCACCGGGACGGACTGAAAAATAGCGCATGTTGGAAAAAAAGCCGGACCGTCCCGGAGCTGCGTTCCCGGATTGGATCCAGATCCGGACGGTGCACGAGTGTGAATGGATACATTGATTAACAATGTATCCGTTCACCATCCGCTGTGTACGGAGCGTTCCGGGTCCGGGGAAGCCGGACCTGGAACGCTAATGTGAACCGGGCCTTACTGGAAAAAAAGCCTTTATTTATAGGTACAGCGCTGAGATCTCCTGCAGCGCTCTACGGGGGACAGCTCTGTAACCGTGCTGTCCCCTCGAGTGGCTCACAAAGTGATCACCTCTCATAGGCTGATGCCTATGAGAGACGATCACACTGATTGGCTCTCGGGAGAAGGGAGGAAGGGTGGGTAGGGAAATCCAAAGAAAAATAAGCATTTTAATAAAAAAAATAACAATTAAATTAATTAAAAAAAAAAAAAGGAAACAGCAGCAGCAGCAATCAGATGCCACCAACAGAAAGCTCTGTTGGTGGAAAAAAAGAGGGGGCAGATTCATTTGTGTGCTAAGTTGTACGGCTCTGCAGCGAGCTGTTAAAGCTGCAGAGCACTGAATTGTAAAAAATCGCCTAGTCACTAGGGGGGTGTAAGCCTGTGGTCCTCAACTGGTTAAGCAATTCCTTAAAGGGACTACTTCAGGCCGCTTGTTTACAAGAGGTTTAGAACTCCCACCTCCTTTCTCTTAAAAAAAAGAATGGGGGAAAAATGTTTTATTGAAATTTAATTTAACCACTATGCGACTGCACGCTGTTTTAAAACAACCTGTTGGTCCCTGTTAATGGCGCACAGGATGTTTTAAAACATCCTTCCCTGCCAACGCTACTGTGAACAATCGCGGGCCACGCTTACCGTTGGAACTTGCAGAGCCTGTGATTGGTGAAAGGGAAGAAGTCATCCCTGAATCAATCAGAGTTCCTGTAAGCAAAGATCATGGCTTCAACAAGAAGCAAATGAGATTTGCTTTAAAGAGACTCTGTAACAAATTTTTCAGCCTTAGTTCTTCTATCCTATAAGTTCCTATGCCTGTTCTAATCTGCTCTGGCTTACTGCAGTCTTTCCTAACTGCACTGTCTCTGTAATAAATCAATGTATCTTTCCTCTGTCCTGTTTGTCCGGCTAAGGATTGATTGTGTGGAATGTGCAGGGCTGCTTGTGATTGGTAGAAGCGATACACACCCTCTGCAGGCCCCCTGCACACTATGAATGACTCACACACTATGCTTAGCTGAGCCTATTAGAAGCTGGTTAGTTTGTTTGTAAACACTGCCTAAAACTGTTAATTACAAGCCAGGATTGCAGCAGAGAGTGGCAAAAACAGCACAGAGGGGCACAGGAGAAAATAATGAATAGAATGGTATGCTTTTTATTGTAAGAATATTAGAGTACAGATTCTCTTTAACATAACCCTCTGTTTCACAGAGACAGTAATTGTGAGGACATCTAGTGGTCAATAAAAAATACATACGAAAATTAAAAAGACACACTAGACACTACATTTTACACACTACACATTAAATAAAAATAAATTACCCCCCCCCCTCCCTCCCCTTCCCCCCCAAAGATACCAAAATAACACTTGTAAAAACTTTTAGGGGTTAAGTGGTTAAAGCAAATTATGTTTTCACAAAACTTTTCTTCATTCATGTTCTTATGTTCTTGATTGGCTCAACAACAGTCCACACTCAATGGGCCTGATTCACAAAGCGGTGCTAACAGTTAGCACGCTGGTGAAAATCCCTTTATCACGCCTAAACTCAGTTTAGACATGATAAGTTTAAGCGCAAAAGGTGGATCAGCGCAACACCAGGCCGCCTCCGAATGGCCTCCAATCAGAGGTGCGCTGAGCCCCCCCCCAGGAACTACAAACGCACCTTGAACCCAAACAGAAGCTCTGCATATACACCAAAAACAAGGCTGTTAAGTGGGAGCAGCTGACCAAAAACGAATTAAATTAATTCATAGCAAGGAAATGAGCAGCGCTACTTAAAAACAGACAAGTGCCTACCTGCAAAAGAGTGCAAGCCCCACTTGTGGGGTCGAATACACACCCAGCATACACATGACCTGTCTACCACTGGAGGATGTTGGTTTCCTGTAACAGCTTGCATGCAACCTATTAAGTACTCATCCCTCCCACTGCGAAGAAGTCAATCCTCCATGGGAGGGGCCTAACACTAACTAAATCCTAACCTATGTATATGCATAGCCTGGGTGTGCTACCAAGTAAAATTGAAAAATCGAAAATTGAGCAAAAGGTGGATCAGCGCAACACCAGGCCACCTCCGAATGGCCTCCAATCAGAGGTGCGCTGAGCCCCCCCAGGAACTACAAATGCACCTTGAACCCAAACAGAAGCTCTGCATATACACCAAAAACATGGCTGTTAAGTGGGAGCAGCTGACCAAAAACGAATTAAATTAGTACATAGCAAGGAAATGAGCAGCGCTACTTAAAAACAGACAAGTGCCTACCTGCAAAAGAGTGCAAGCCCCACTTGTGGGGTCGAATACACACCCAGCATACACATGACCTGTCTACCACTGGAGGATGTTGGTTTCCTGTAACAGCTTGCATGCAACCTATTAAGTACTCGTCCCTCCCACTGCGAAGAAGTCAATCCACCATGGGGGGTTCCTAACACTAACTAAATCCTAACCTATGTATATGCATAGCCTGGGTGCGCTACCAAGTAAGATTGAAAAATCGAAAATTGCGCAAAAGGTGGATCAGCGCAACACCAGGCCGCCCCCGAATGGCCCCCAATCAGAGGTGCGCTGAGCCACACAGGAACTACAAATGCACCTTGAACCCAAACAGAAGCTCTGCATATACACCAAAAACAAGGCTGTTAAGTAAGAGCAGCTGACCAAAAACGAATTAAATTAGTACATAGCAAGGAAATGAGCAGCGCTACTTAAAAACAGACAAGTGCCTACCTGCAAAAGAGTGCAAGCCCCACTTGTGGGGTCGAATACACACCCAGCATACACATGACCTGTCTACCACTGGAGGATGTTGGTTTCCTGTAACAGCTTGCATGCAACCTATTAAGTTCTCGTCCCTCCCACTGCAAAGAAGTCAATCCTTCATGGGAGGGGCCTAACACTAACTAAATCCTAACCTGCGTAGCCTGGGTGCGCTACCAAGTAAAATTGAAAAATCGAAAATTGCGCAAAAGGTGGATAAGTTTAAGTGTGATAAGTTTAGGTGTGATAAGTTTAGGCATGATAAGTTTAGGTGTGATAAGTTTAGGCGTGATAAGTTTAAGCACCAACTGGGTTAGCACTGCAATGCACAGCTGATCAAAAGTTTTGCGCTAGCAAAGTCTGGTGCACTTTGCATAGAGTTTAATGGTGCTGCTTTGCATGCGATGTAAACTTATCTAAACTTATCATGCCTAACCTTATCATGCCTAAACTTATCACGCCTAAACTTATCACGCCTAAACTGGCTTTTCACCAGCGTGGTGCAATGGTTATCACGCCTAAAGTCTCTAACTGGGTTAGCACCGCTTTGTGAATCGAGGCCAATGCATTTATGCCACTATATGCCAGGAACTCATAAGCTGACAAATTTCAATTTCCAGCTGGCTCACAAATTTAGTAGACTTGTGCTTACTTCATGGGACTTCAAATAGACAAAGCAGTTGCTAAAGGGCTACTGCCAATCACAACTTTGGGCTCCAAAATTGTATAGGACAGCAGTAAAGAATACCAATTTTGTTGCTGCCAAGCCATTTTTGCACAGCTGTTGCTGTGTTTTGTGCCAAGAAAGCTCACAACATAATATTTTCCTCTGCCAAACTTGTCCATTTACTACCCCATGTTGGCACAGCAATAAGACACTTAAAGGAAACCTGAAGTGAGATACATATGGAGGCTGACATATTTATTTCCTTTTAAACAATGCACAGTGCCTAGCTGTCCTGCTGATCCACCGCCTCTAATACTTTTAGCGATAAACCCTAACAAGAATGCAGATAAGAAGTTTTTGACAAAAATCTGACAAGATTGGCAGCATGGTTGTCACAGGCGTGTGATTCAGACACTACTAACCATTAGTCATGTCTAGGAGAACTCATGGAGAAGCATGTGATTTGTTTGATCAGCTGATAGTTTGCAAAGCTCTGATTTGCTGTGATCACATCCTGCTTTAGCACATGATCATGACTAGCAAATCGGAGAATTTTATCACCTGACCAAACTGATCACATGCTTCTCCATGAGTTCTCCTAGACATGACCATCACTGTTGTCCAGAAAGATCAGCAGAACTGCCAGGCAACTGGTATTCTTTAAAAGGAAATAAATATGGCAGCTTCCATATGTCTCTCGCCTCAGGTTCCTTTTAACCTTAAACCTTAACTGATAATCTATTTAGTTCCTGAACCTCTTCATAAAGGGAGCACACACATAATACCTCAAACCATTTTTTCCAGGGATCAATGAACTATGACCCCATCTATAAAAAATTATCTGTAATGACATAGAGATAATAGAACAACAGTTCTCAGCCAGCCCACATGTCTTTGAAACAAATACAGTGAGTAGAAGTATATTTATATTAAAGTGACTTCAAATAGACAAGACACAGAACATTTATATTGCGCTTTTCAACTGGCCGACTGAAAGCGCCAGAGATGCAGCCACTAGGGCGTGCTCAGTAGCAGTATTAGAGAGTCTTGCCCAAGGTCTCCTTATTGAATAGGTGCTGGTTTACTGAACGGGGAAAGCTGAGATTCAGACCCTGGTCTCCTGTTTACTTAACCAGTACTGTACACTATTCTGCCACATGGCAGATGCTAAAGGGGTGTGTGCCCTTGTCTGTTTGAGATCACTTTAAGATGAGCACAGTTCTCTTTATGTGTATTTGTTTTACAGCCACACAGCCTGGCTGTGATAGATTGTTCTTTTGTCCATATGCCATTACAGCCTATTTTTATAAATGGTGTGAGTGTGAGAGTTTGCTGTTTTCCCTTTATGGTAGATTCAGCATTATTTGGCCAATTTTGCTTTCATTTACAGAGGAAAACAAAACGCTCTAAGGCACAGTAAGCTGCCTAGACAAAATTAAATGACTAGACTGGTAGTGGACTGACATTCTTTCCACTTCTGAGGAAAAATAGAATTCCTGCTTCCTGCTTTAAAGTGAACCTGTTGACAGCTGTATTATTTAAACCTTTATCTGAATATGCTTGCACTGTACAAGATTTCCAGCCGTGCCCGGGGAGCACACAAATCTCACATACGCTCATTTATTTAAAGGGAAGTTTCAACTTTATTCAAAAACACAATCCATTCAGCTCAGCTCCGCATATCATAAGTATTAATGGAAAACTTTCTTTGAGTTTAATGACTTTGTTTTAATCCAACTATGGAGTGTATGCAATAAACTGCAATGGGAAAAAAAATATTATACATGTCTGGGGCTTTCTCCAGCACCCTTGGCCGATGGCTCCCTTGCCGTCCTTCCGGGTGCCTCCATCCTTTGATAGTCTGCCTAGTAAGTCCCGTAGTTGCCAGGAGCATTTTGCACCGGGCTGCTCCGTCACGGACTCATCCCAACCGGTGGATTGACTGGGCAGGCTATTGGAGAATCGAAGCGGCCCAGGAGGATGGGGAGGTAACCATTTTTTTTTATCTCAGGTACACTTTAAGCAGAATAAAAATAGTTGCTGCTGTGCGCAGTTTATTTCTTGCACATCAAAGTGAGAGATTATGGACAGCTTGTACCTCAGGCAAAGTACTGCTGCAATGGATTCAAAGACAGGCAATTTGCAGTTGTCATGGCTAGCTGTAAACTTAAAATAATAACAATTCATGTTTTATTAAAATGTAATTATTGAAACACAGGTGGAGCACTAAACTATGTTTATGGCAATCTATAGCCCATATCCATGTTCATCCATATCCAAAGTACTTCCTGAAAGCTGAAGAAAGCTGTAAGTCCCTATGTACACAACTGCATAAGATGTCATAAGAAGCCATATTTGGATTGTGCATTCAACTACATACACGCATAGGCCCAGTGACAAAGACAAACACACTCCTTCCACACATACCCCAAGAAGAATCTCACATGACCTGAGACACATATTCTCCTCCTACATATACATGACACACATACACTTCACCCCCACACAGACCTGAGACAAATACACTCCTCCCACACATACTGGTGACACATACACTCCTCCTAAGCAGACCTGAGATACATATACTCCATCCATACAGACCTGAGACACATACTCTTCCCACACAGACCTGAGACAAATACACTCCTCCCACACATACTGGAGACACATACACTCCTCCTAAGCAGACCTGAGATACATATACTCCATCCAGGGCCGGCCCTAGACTTTTTGCCGCCTGAGGCAAATTTAGGAGAAAATTGCTGCTTGCCGAACCCAACAACCCCCCCCCCCCCCGCCACCGTGGGGGGGGGGGGGGCGCCGAGCCGGAGGGGTAGCGGGCAGGTCGGGGGTATTGGGCCTAGCGGTGGGGAGAGGGTGGGTCCCCCGATCTGCGCTCCCCTCCAGCTGTAATTAGGAAGCAGCAGCTCCTCCCCACCGCTAGGCCCAATACCCCCGACCTGCCCGCTACCCCTCCGGCTTGGCGACCGCCCCCCCCCCGCACCCACGGACGGGCGGGTGCCGCCCCTAGAAGTTTGCTGCCTGAGGCAAATGTTTCACCCCGCCTCATGAGCAGGCCGGCCCTGACTCCATCCATACAGACCTGAGACATATATACTCCTCCCACATAGACCTGAGACACATACACTCCTCCTACACAGACCTGAGACACATACACTCCTCTCACACAGACCTGACATTTACACTTCTCCCACATAGGCCTCGATTCATAAAGCATTCCCGCATTCGGAAATGCTGAAAACTGCTCACTTTACCGACCACACAGCAAAATCTGTATTCATAAAAGCTTTTTCCGCATGAAAAGCCGACATTCGCGAGCAGAGTGATCAATCACCGCCTTGCGCGGTGATTATCATAGCAAAAGTAACAAGTAGTCAATTCATAAAGATTAGAGGTAGCGGTATGCGGACGGGTATTACCGCTACCTCTGATGTGGCAAGAAGCGTGCGGAATACATTGCAGTGAATGGGACAGACCTCCCAAGCAGCTGCAGAAAGAACACCGCACGGAGGGATTCCGCCTGCTTCTCCTGTTTCCGCATGTCTCCCGACAGCCTAACGCCTGCCTACAGCGGAATATCTCCGCACGCCTGTCACAACTAGCAAAATTTTTATGAATTACCACCCTGAAGGCGGAAATACCGACAGCGGTGTTTCCCCGCTCGACGTTACCTTCCCGACAGCACTTTTATGAATCGAGGCCATAGACTTGAGACACATACACTCCTCCCACACAGACCTGAGACACATACACTCCTCTCACACAGACCTGACACTTACACTCCTTCCACATAGACCTGAGACACATACACTCCTCCCACACAGACCTGAGACACATACACTCCTCTCACACAGACCTGACACTTACACTCCTTCCACATAGACCTGAGACACATACACTCCTATCACACAGACCTGAGACAAATACACTTTTCCCACACACACTGGGGACACATACACTCCTCCTAAGCAGACACATAATCTTCCCACACAGACCTGAGACATATATACTCCTCCCACACAGACCTGAGACAGATATACTCTTCCCACACAGACATGAGACCAATATACTTCTCCCACATAGACCTGAGACACATACACTCCTCCCACACAGGCCTGAAACAAATACACTTTTCCCACACAGACCTGAGACACATACACTCCTCTCACACTGACCCGACACGTACACTCCTCCCACATAGACCTGAGGTACATACACTCCTCCAAAACTCATTTCAATTACTGCATCACTGTTTTATATACCAGTAGGAGTGTATGAAAAAACTAAATGAGTCTATAAAACATAAATACGTTTCATCTGAAGTCCTTTCCTCCATTATCTGAACTCGCTCCATCACAATCACAATGGCTGCACAGGAGGGAGCACACTCCAGAAATGTGCTGGTACAAGAATAAACTGTCCCTAACAAGCATACAGGGACATCAGCTAATCAGAACAAAAAATGTACCAAAAATACATGTAGCGGGTGTTTTTTCCTGTGCCCTTTGCATTTTGCCATGGGATCAAGAATATAGGTCGATAAACAGAGAGGTTTTTTTTTTTTTTTAAACATTCTTTTTATTATTTTTAAAAGATATGATAACAAACATATAAACTGTCCACACGCAGGTGGGATAAACATGCTCCACTTACATCTCCAGACATCCAAGGCACTAACCTAGTACTGAAAAAAAAACAAACCCGTCCCCCACCCCCCGCCACATCAACATGTGATCAGGAATGGAATATAAATGGGTATCCGCAGTCCGGCTACAGTATTTAGTAGTATATGAAAACTTCAGTCCATTGTAGTAAATTGTATATACATATGATAATTATGCCGTATTTTTATTGCTAGTCCAAGGCTTCCATACCTTTTCAAACTTTTGAGGGCAGCCCCTCGCAATATAAGTAGCTTTGTAATAAAATACATTCCACATGTGCGTGCTCTGGCACACGCTAACTATATAACAAAAAATTGCAGGAATTTCCAAATATATTACAAATTTATCAAAAACTTTATTCAAAAATAACTTAAACCACGTGCTTCTCGCTGCTCGTGCAGTAACTGTCCCTTTACTGTGCTACCCCTTAAAACCAATATGACACCTGTTTCAGCACAATAAGTATGTTCTCTATTTCTGGAATCCAAATACATGTTGAGGTACTTTGAAGAAGGCTCTCAGTGTTATGCCACAGTTCCACTCTACTGCCACAGTTCCACAAAACAGTGCTAGATGGCTAATGTTCATATATTTATGGTGTATGGAATTCTTGCGTTATATCCTGGATGCCTCCTGAAGTGCTGCACACTATGGTGAGGTTGAGATTTGGATTAATGGCTATACTAAAGTTAGTTGAGCAATGTCAATACTTTACCTGTGAACTTATTAATTTTGAGCCTGCAAATATTGTGTTACATTTTCTGCTGTGGAGGAAGCGCTACAGTTTCTGGTTAGAGTGATGGTGCTTTCTGCATCTGTGTTGGGAATTCCTGTCACCTCAAGTTTGCTGACATCTGCTTCTCGGATCTTACTGTTCCCTCTTCTGCTATTTGTTTCCTTTATTTAGTTGTCCAAGTTCCTGTTTCCATAGTATGTCAATGCAAAATAGGAGTAGACTAGGGATGCATGCTAAAGAGTATCTTGAACAAAATAAAAACAATTCACATCAGTACAAGTGTAAGCATTTTATCAAACATTTCTAAACATAATCCTTTCCTTTGCTCTGTCTTTACCCTGACAGACTTAACTCCAACTGAGTTGGGTGTGTCTGCACATGAGCTGTGAGCAGACACTTGATATACAAATTACCTGCGCTTGGGGACACATTCTGAACTGCATGAATTAAACACAGATTAATATGGGTGCAAAAATGAAAATTTGGAACCAGCAGCTCTGCATACTATGGTTGCAAGCAGAAATTATTCGACATGCCACAAAAAAGCAGAGCTGTCTACAGACTGTACTGGAAAAGTAATGTAATAGTACAAAATAGTTTGAGCTATATGCATTCTATATTTTTAATGAGGTTGGAGATGCCCTTTAACCACTCCACTGTCAGGGCAACGTTTTGCTTTTCAACAGTGAAAGCATTAGACTAGGTGTCAGAGAAGGCATTTACTTTTATAACTAATAGAAGAAAACCCAGACAAAAACTGGTTATGTGGATCCAATATTTGTGAGCCTCTTTGACGGGTTTCCTGTGAGATTAAAGTGGATTTTTTTCATCCACAAAAAAATCAGTGTAACTTTTTTTTTTCTTTACAGGCGGAGATGGTGTCCCATAAATACCGGGACATTGCCAATATGCTGCTTTTTTGGCACTGGTGTTTAATCCAACAGTGCTGGATTTAAATGTATGCCAATAAATCTCTAGCAGTGAGATCTGGCACTGCAGTAATAAATCCAGGGGCAAAACTAGAGGGGAGCAGCCCCTGCGAATGCACAGGGGCCCAGAGCTGTGGGGGACCCAACTACTACCCTTCCCTTTCTCTGATACTTCAGATCCAGTGTTTTGGTGGCTACACTTGTTATGCGTGTGAAGGTTGTGATGGCCACACTTGTTTTATGAGCCATGCAAGATGGGCCACCAGGCTGTGAGGGGCTCATCAAAATGTTGCAGGGGGACCACATGATTAGTAGTTACGCCCTGAATAAATCATTTCATACTACGATCTGTACATAATATTTACCAGCATCAGTTTCATGTACAATAGACCACTGCTCCTGGGGATAACCACATCATCATTCTTGTATTTGGGAGATAGTCGCAAATGTGTTTCAATACAGCTTGCTCTGCAATAAGCCCTTTGTTGCTTTTGTCTTCTGTGGTATGCATTAGGGATAATCGGAACAAGTGATTTCCGATATCGCGGAAATTCCGTAACCGCTACATTCTGGCAGATCCCCGGGGAATTCCGATTTCCGGTGGAACTATTTCAACAATGTTAAAGGGAATGTAATGGATGTTTCCTTTTAAACAAATACCAGTTCCCTGGCAGTCCTGCTGATAACTTTAGTGGTGGCTGAATCACAATCCTGATTACAATTTTTTTTTGGAGCAGCAGGAGTTGTAGGCCATGGGACCTAGAGGTGGTTTCACGACGGTCATCACAATTTTTTTTGGAGCAGCAGGAGTTGTAGGACATGGGACCTAGAGGTGGTTTCACGACGGTCATCACAATTTTTTTTGGAGCAGCAGGAGTTGTAGGCCATGGGACCTAGAGGTGGTTTCACGGCGGTCATCACAATTTTTTTGGGAGCAGCAGGAGTTGTAGGACATGGGACCTAGAGGTGGTTTCACGGCGGTCATCGAAATTTTTTTGGAGCAGCAGGAGTTGTAGGCCATGGGACCTAGCGGTGGTTTCACGGCGGTCATCACAATTTTTTTGGGAGCAGCAGGAGTTGAAGGCCATGGGACCTAGAGGTGGTTTGACGGCGGTCATCACAATTTTTTTGGGGAGCAGCAGGAGTTGTAGGACATGAGACCTAGAGGTGGTTTCACGGCGGTCATCACAATTTTTTTGGAGCAGCAGGAGTTGTAGGCCATGGGACCTAGAGGTGGTTTCACGGCGGTCATCACAATTTTTTTTTGGGAGCAGCAGGAGTTGTCGTAGGCCATGGGACCTAGAGGTGGTTTCACAGCAGTCATTATAATTTTTTTGGGGAGCAGCAGGAGTTGTTGTAGGCCATGGGACCTAGAGGTGGTTTCACAGCAGTCATTATAATTTTTTTTGGAGCAGCAGGAGTTGTCATAGGCCATGGGACCTAGAGGTGGTTTCACAGCAGTCATTATAACTTTTTTTGGAGCAGCAGGAGTTGTTGTAGGCCATGGGACCTAGAGGTGGTTTCACAGCAGTCATAATTTTTTTTGGGAGCAGCAGGAGTTGTCATAGGCCATGGGACCTAGAGGTGGTTCCACAGCAGTCATTGCAGCACATTTTTAATTTAGTCTGTACAATCTTCATTGTGAATCAGTTAGAGGGGCCTTGTAATTATCACTGATCCATGACTCGTTCATTTTTATGAACGTTAGTATGTCCACATTGTCTGTGGACAGACGGGTCCGGTGGTCGGTGACCACTCCACCTGCAGCACTAAATTCTCGCTCAGAAAGAACACTGGCGGCGGGGCATGCAAGAACCTCCAGTGCATACTGAGCCAGATCAGGCCAGGTATCTAGTTGTTTTGTCCAATACTCCATGGGGTCATCATTGCTTTCCATATTGTCTGGAGCACTGGCTGACCCCAAGTAATCATTCACCATACAGGCCAGCTGCTGGCGGTGACTACTTTGCCCGCTGGTGGTGCTGCTGCTAGAAGGAGTATCTGGCATTGGCTGATAAAATTCAACATACTCAGCAGGTTCACAGATTGGCTATTGGTGCTGCTGCTGAGAGTGGGACCACCAGACCTTTGCTGAGTATGATGAGGTTTGGTAGCTTGGGCCCGGGATACAGGTGCAGGAATTGCATCTTCTACCCAAAGAAGGGCATCCTGGATTTGGCTCATCCTGGCGTCTGCTTGGGAGGGGCGTATGAACTGCCGCACTTTCCCCTTGCACCGGGGATCTAAGATGGTGGCCACCCACATGTCGAGCCTTGATTTTAGAGTTTTAATCCGGTGGTCCTTACGGAGGCACTGGATCATATGCGCAGCCATAGGGAAGAGATGTCTGCCATTAATCACCTCTTCCTGGCTGTCAGAACTGTCGTTATGCTCCAGCTCCAGATCATCAGAATCTTCTTCCCACCTCCAGACAATGGGCTCTTCCGCTTCCATAAGCTCTGCCTCCTCATCCAGGACTTGAGCATGCTCACTCACTCCCCCACTTGACTGACCACTGTTCAGTAGGGCTTCCTCCTCCTGTCCGAGCACTTTGTCAAGAGCCTTGTCCAGCATGAAGATAATAGGGAGCACTTCTGATATGCTGCAGTGCTCCTCACTGACCAATTTTGTTGCCTGCTCAAACACTTTACAGACCTGTCCAATCAGCTGCCACTGGTCCCCAGTAATATAGACAAGTGGCCCTGTTCTGGAGGAAGATGTCTGAGACAGGTATAGCCTGACCGCCATTCGCTGCTCCCACAACCTCTCCAGCATGTGGAGGGTGGAGTTCCACAGCGTCAGACAATCAGAAATAAGCCTGTGCTGTGGCAGGCTATGGCGGCGCTGCAGCAGGTTCAAGGCCGCGGTTGCGGAGCGACGGATGTGGGCTGATACTTTTCGTGCTGAGGCCACAGCGTCCTTCAACCTATAAAAAGTGTAAACATTTCTGGACTACAAGGTTGAAGACATGGGCCAAGCAAGGTAAGTGAGTGTAGCCACCTTCCGAAAAGACGGTCAGCATATTGGCACCATTATCAGACACAACTACACCTTGTAACGATCGGTGTAACACAGAGAGGGTCTGATTATCGGTGAACTGCAGTATCACCGAGAATACAGAATATACCCGATTATTGATGATCTGCAGTATCACCGATAATCAGATATATCTACTAACCTCTGGACACCTGAGATAACAAGTGAGTGTTAAGTGCAACAGCAATACCTTGAGTACTGCACAGAAGAATGTTCCTTCCGTTGGCCTAGACTCTCCCGGGGGAGGAGCTAGGCTGAGAGTAGGAAGGACAGAGTGTGCAGAGTGTGAGTGACACCAGAGAGAGGGTGTCACTAACAGGTCTGGGAACTGCCTCCAACAGTAAGGCCAATTCTCGAGGTCGGGCAAGCCAGGTCGTTAACACACAGACAGATAAGGTACAGATTCAGGAGACAGATACGAAATCCGATGAACAGGCAGGGTTTGGCAATGGAGTATCAGAATAGCAAGGTACAGAATCAGGAGGCAAATACAGAGTCCAGGAACGAGCAGAGTTTGGCAACAGGATATCAGAACTTAAGTAGCAAAGTACAGGATCAGAGTTCAGAGGAATAGTCAGGCAGGCAGAAGGTCATAACAAATAATACAATTCAATATTCCTAATGCTAAGGTGTGAGCTCCTTGATGTCAACACCTTTGGAAACTATGCTAGAACACAGAAACAGACAAGGCCTGAGTGCTACCACGTAGTGATCGCAACGCCAGACACCAGAGAAATGACCAGCACCCAGTATATATACTATAGCGCTCTCCAGCCCCACCCTTAAGTGCTGGACCAATGGAAGGTGGTAAAAATGTCAGCTGAGCAGCTTGGTCAGCTGACTCTTCTCTGGCTGTCATATAAGTTATGCCTCTCAGCGTGCGCGCGCGTCCTTCTGAACTTGTGTGGACTAGCAGTCCCAGCCACACCAGACATGTTTTGCAATGTATCCGCTGATTCGGGCGCGGGGGCCGCCGCACTGCTCTCCAAGCAAGCGGCGGCTTCCCCGCATCCAACCACAGTGTCAGTAGTATTGCTATGAGCGCAATCTGCCGCGTCCAACGCGGACTCCACCGCTCTGCCCGTGCGGCATGCGGCGGTTTCTTCGCGTTGTGCCGCCATGTTGGACGCGGAAACAGCCGCCTCACTCTGAGCACTTGCGGCGGCTTTTCCGCGTTTCCTCACAGTACCCCCCCCTGAGGAGTGGACTCCGGACAACTCCTATCAGGCTTCTCAGGATGCAACGCGTGGAACTCCCTTCTTAATTTGTCAGCATGCATGCGACCTTCAGGTACCCATGATCTCTCCTCAATACCATACCCTTTCCAATGAACCAGATATTGTACTGAGTTCTGAACTATGCGTGAGTCTAAAATCTTCTCTACTTCGTACTCAGGTTGGTCATCTATCATCACAGGAGGAGGAGGAGTGGGACCCACATGGACTGCTGGCTTGAGCAGGGACACATGAAAAGATCTTACGCCACGCATACTGGCAGGAAGATCAATGGCATAAGTAACATTGTTGATCTTTCTAGTTACTGAAAACTGACCCACAAACCTGGGCCCCAACTTGGCTGAGGGCTGTTTCAAGGTCAAGTGACGTGTGGACACCCAGACTAAGTCTCCTGGTTGAAACCTCCACTCTACGGAACGTCTTTTGTCAGCTTGACCTTTTTGAATTTGAAACGCCTTCTCCAAATTATTTTTCACGATCCACCACATGTCTTTAAATGTCCTTTGCCAGGCCTCCAGAGCTGGAAACGGAGTGGAGGCAACTGCCAATGGGGAGAATTTAGGCAACTTCCTGGTCACTATCTGAAATGGACAAATTCCCAAGGAAGAACTTTTCAAATTATTGTGCGCAAATTCTGCGAAGGGCAAAAACTTGACCCAATCATTTTGCGCTTCAGCAATGTAACACCTCAAAAACTGTTCCAATGATTGATTGACTCTTTAAGTCTGCCCATTGGTCTGTGGATGGTAGCCTGACGAAAATGACAGTTCCATGCCCATTTGGTGACAAAATGCCCTCCAAAATCTCGAGACAAATTGGACTCCCCGATTTGACACTATGTTTTCCGGAATGCCGTGCAATCGGAAAACGTGGATGATGAACAAATCGGCCAACTCCTGGGCCGAGGGGAGTCCTTTCAAGGGCACAAAATGGGCCATTTTACTGAAGCAGTCGACTACCACCCAAATGACCGACATGCCCTCAGACCTGGGAAGCTCACCCACAAAATCCATGGACAAGTGGGTCCACGGCTCACTCGGGGTGGGCAAGGGCTGCAACGTTCCCACAGGTGCCAGCCGGGAGGGCTTACTTTTCGCACACACCGCACACTCTCTAGCATACTCCTTGCAATCTGTTGCCAGAGACGGCCACCAAGCACACCTGGCAACAAGATCCTGTGTTCTGGAGGCCCCAGGGTGTCCTGCATTTTTGTGTGAGTGGAACATCTGCAGAATCTGAAGACGGAATGGTAGTGGTATAAACATAACCCCCTCGGGCTTCCCCTCCGGGACGTCCTACTGAAAGGGGCTTAAAGTCTCTGTCCAGTCTTTCCAAGTCTCAGTTGTTGCTAGCACCAATCTCTGTGGGACAATGGTCTCTGGGACAGAGGGCTGTGCTGTCTCCGGCTCAAAGCATCTGGACAGGGCATCTGCCTTAATGTTTTTGCTACCCGGAGTGTACGTAATTATAAATCTGAACCTCGAGAAGAACAATGACCATCGAGCCTGACGGGGGGCTTAATCTTTTAGCTCCCTCGATGTATACCAAATTTTTGTGATCAGTGTAAACTGTAATCGTGTGTTCTGCCCCTTCCAACCAATGACACCATTTTTCAAAGGCCAATTTGATGGCCAGGAGCTCCCTGTTGCCTATATCGTAGTTTATCTCTGCCGGAGAGAACCTACGCGAAAAATAGGCACATGGGTGCAATCTACCCTGCAACCCTGACCGCTGGGACAGCACAGCCCCTACCCCGACCTCCGAGGCGTCCACCTCAACAATAAAGGGATAGGAGGTGTCAACGTGTCTTAGGATGGGTGCAGAGCAAAACAAATCTTTCAGAGTGGAGAATGCATGCAGAGCTTCTGGAGACCAGTGGGTAGTATCTGCCCCTTTCTTAGTGAGACTGGTGAGGGGTGCAATGACAGTGGAGTACCCCTTTATGAACCTTCTATAGTAATTGGCAAAGCCCAAGAATCTCTGAAGAGATTTTAACCCTACTGGTTGAGGCCATTCCAACACAGCAGAGACCTTGGCAGGATCCATAGACAGGCCCGAGGTGGAAATTATGTACCCTAAAAAGGTGACAGATGTTACCTCGAAGATGCACTTCTCCAATTTAGCGTAAAGCATGTTTTACCTTAGTTTGTCCAATACAAACTTGATGTGTGTCCTGTGCTCAGAGAGGTTGTTTGAAAAAATAAGTATATCATATAGGTATACTAACACGAATTTGCCCAACACCTCCCTGAATACCTCATTAATTAGTTCTTGGAAGACGGCCGGGGCGTTACACAGCCCGAAGGGCATCACTAGGTATTCGTAATGCCCGTCGGGCGTGTTAAAGGCCGTCTTCCATTCATCGCCCTTTCTAATCCGCACCAGGTTGTATGCACCCCGTAAATCCAATTTTGAAAAGATCTTAGTGTCGGTAACCTGTGTAAACAAGTCATCTATCAGGGGCAATGGGTAGCGATTCTTCACTGTGATCTTATTCAGGCCCCGGTAATCAATGCATGGCCGCAGGCCTCCGTCTTGTTTCTTAACAAAAAAGAACCCTGCGCCAGCGGGCGACCGGGAAGGGCGAATGAACCCCTTGGCTAAATTTTCACGAATGTACTCCTGCATGGCCACTTTCTCTGGCCCAGACAAATTGTAGAGGTGACCCCTAGGGGGCATACAACCAGATCGGAGATCGATGGGGCAATCAAACGGGCAATGTGGAGGTAATTTATCAGCAGCCTTGGGACAGAACACATCGGAATACTCGGAATATTGTACTGGTACACCCTCCAAATGAATCCTGGTCTGGCCCAGTGTCACCCTCCCTAAACACTGCTGAAACAATGAGTTGACCAGCTAGTTAGCTGACCAGTAGCCCAATTGATCTGTGGGGAGTGAAGGTGCAACCAAGGCATGCCAAGGATGACTGTGGAGGTGGTCATGTGTAACACAAAAAACTGCAGTTTCTCAGTATGTAGCACCCCTATAGTGACTTCCACCTCTGGTGTCTGAGACAGCGGATGATTACTTTGTAGGGGGGAATCATCTACCGCCGTAACCTGAATGGGTGGTTTTACCGGGGTGAGCGGAATACCCAATTTCTTTGCAAATTCGAACTCCATAAAATTAGCTGCAGAGCCGGAATCAACAAAAGCCTCAGAAACCTCAGTTTTATCTTCCCATGTAACAGTACAAGGAAGAAGTAATCGTTTATCTTCTAGGGGTAAAAGTCGTGCGCCTAGGGTGTTACCCCCGACAACTCCTAGGCGGTAGCGTTTCCCGACTTGTTAAGGCAATTACGTACTCTATGACCCCACTCTGCGCAGTAAAGACACAGCTGTTCAGACATCCTACGTCTTCGCTCCACTTGGGATAGTTTCGACCGACCAATTTGCATTGGTTTGGGTGGAGGCGAGACGGGAGGAGGTGGAGTTACTGGAGGCGCAGCGTAGGACACCATTCTTACATGGCTACTACCCCGGGTTTGTTTCTGATAGCGCAACCTGCGGTCGACTCGAATGGCCGATGAAATGGCCTCAACGACTGTTTTTGGTTCAGGCAGACTTAACATGAGATCTGAGACCTCATCTGACAACCCTGATAAGAAACAATCTAAAAGGGCATAGGTGTCCCACCTGGCTGAAACTGACCACCTCCTAAATTCGGCTGCGTAATCCTCGACCGGACCCTTGCCTTGACGCAAAAGCTTGAGCTTCCGTTCAGAAGTCGCAGCAAGGTCTGGGTCGTCGTAAATTACTGCCATAGCTTAAAAAAATTCATCCACTGAGGTGAGGCCTAAGTCTCCGGTGGGCAAACTGTACGCCCACGTCCATGGGCGTCCGCAGAAAATTTTCCAGGGGGGGGCAAAAAGTGGGGAGTTAAAAATTTGGGCTGGTGTTGTGTGGCGCGCGTAAAAATGGAGCTACGTCATGAAAATGGGTGTGGTCATGAACCAGAATGTGGGTGTGGTCGTGGGTGGAGACAAGTTTACATGAACTAAGCAATGGTGGGACATTAGATTAGGACAGTGGTGGCGAACCTTTTGGAGGTCGAGTGTCCAAACTGCAAAGTCACTTTACTATCACAAAGTGCCAACAGCAATTTAAACTAAATACAAACGTTTTAACTCATACATGAACATTATGGAAAATTAAGTTGAAAATAAACTGTGAAGATAAACAATTTCATCCATCGTACTCCTGAAAAAAATTATTCATTTTTTTTAGAACCTCCCAGTTTCATTTTCTGTTTTAAAAAGCAGAAAAAGTAGGTTTAATGCTATTGTCTCATATGATGATGATTCAGCTTTTTCCATAGTCTCGCAGTTAGCAATCATGTGACCCCCAACAAGACAAATTCAGCAATCATGAGGCCCCCCCCATCAAGACAAATTCAGCAATCATGAGGCCCCCAACATGACCAACTCAGCAATCATGAGGCCCCCAACTTGACAAATTCAGCAATCATGAGGCCCCCAACAAGACAAATTCAGCAATCATGAGGCCCCCAACAAGACAAATTCAGCAATCTTGAGGCCCCCAACAAATCATGAGGCCCCCAACAAGACAAAGTCAGTAACCATGAGGCCCGCAACAAGACAAATTCAGCAGTCATGAGGCACATAAATAGACAGCTTTTCACATAAATAGGCAGAATGCCCCCTTAATATGTAGACACCTCTCACCTGGCAGCAGTTCCCCAAAATACACTCAATCTGACAGCAGTGGTTCCCCAAAAATAGGTAGCCCCAGGTCTATAGGTGTCCCCAGAATAGGTGGCCAGCGGTATAGATGTCCCCAGAACTGGTAGCCAGGGGTAGAGATGTCCCCAGAACAGGTAGCCAGGGGTATATGTGCCCAGTATATGTAGGCAAGGGTATATGTCCCAGTATATGTAGGCAGGGGGTATATGTCCCAGTATATGTAGCCAGGGGGATATGTCCCAGTATATGTAGGCAGGGGTATATGTCCCAGTATATGTAGCCAGGGGTATATGTCCCAGTATATGTAGGCGGGGGTATATGTCCCAGTATATGTAGGCAGGGGTATATGTCCCAGTATATGTAGGCAAGGGGTATATGTCCCAGTATATGTAGGCAGGTGTATATGTCCCAGTATAAGTAGGCAGGGGTATATGTCCCAGTATATGTAGGCAGGGGTATATGTCCCAGTATATGTAGGCAGGGGTATATGTCCCAGACAGTATATGTAGGCAGGGGTATATGTAGGCAGGGGTATATGTCCCAGACAGTATATGTAGGCAGGGGTATATGTCCCAGACAGTATATGTAGGCAGGGGTATATGTCCCAGACAGTATATGTAGGCAGGGGTATATGTCCCAGACAGTATATGTAGGCAGGGGTATATGTCCCAGTATATGTAGGCAGGGGTATATGTCCCAGTATATGTAGGCAGGGGTATATGTCCCAGACAGTATATGTAGGCAGGGGTATATGTCCCAGACAGTATATGTAGGCAGGGGTATATGTAGGCAGGGGTATATGTCCCAGTATATGTAGGCAGGGGTATATGTCCCAGACAGTATATGTAGGCAGGGGTATATGTCCCAGACAGTATATGTAGGCAGGGGTATATGTCCCAGTATATGTAGGCAGGGGTATATGTCCCAGTATATGTAGGCAGGGGTATATGTCCCAGACAGTATATGTAGGCAGGGGTATATGTCCCAGACAGTATATGTAGGCAGGGGTATATGTAGGCAGGGGTATATGTCCCAGTATATGTAGGCAGGGGTATATGTCCCAGACAGTATATGTAGGCAGGGGTATATGTCCCAGACAGTATATGTAGGCAGGGGTATATGTCCCAGACAGTATATGTAGGCAGGGGTATATGTCCCAGTATATGTAGGCAGGGGTATATGTCCCAGTATATGTAGGCAGGGGTATATGTCCCGGTATATGTAGCCAGGGGGATATGTCCCCAGAAAAAGTGGCCATGTGTGCAGGAGGAGGGGAGCAGCGGAGAGAAGAGGGAGAGCTATGGGCACTCACCTTAGGGGGCTCTCCCTCCCTCTCTCGCTCTCCCCTCCGGAGTCCAGAATGAAGTGTGCAGCGGCTGGCAGCGGTGGGCGGAACTTACCTCCTCTCGTCGCACGCGCCGGATGGATTAGCCGCTACTCTGGCCTGATCCAGACCAGAGTGCGGCACCAGAACTTCCGGCGCAGGAGCGAGAGGAGGTAAGTTCCGCCCACCGCTGCCAGCCGCTGCACACTTCATTCCGGAGGGGACAGCGAGGGAGAGAGAGACCCCTAAGGTGAGGGAAGGGGGGGGAGACGTCCGCCCTTCCCCACTGTGCCCATAGCGCTCTCTCTCTTCTCTGCGTGTTCCCCTCCTGCTGGCTGCACGGGCACGCGGCCAGGGGGGGGCAGCGGGCGGCCAGGCTCGGGCAGATGCCCGGTTTTGCCATATGTGCGGACGCCCATGCCCACGTCTGAGAATCGCCTGATAACAAAATCTTAATAAATGTGACCCTTTGGGCCACAGTTCCAGAAGATCGGGGTCTCAACTCAAAGTAAGATAACACTCTACTTCTAAAATTTCGGAAGTCAGATCTGTGACCAGAAAATTTCTCAGGTACAGGCAAACGTATGTCAGAGCTAGGAGGGGATCGCACCTCGTCCACTGCTGTCTGGAGGGTTTGTAAAGAACCAGACAAGGCTTCAATCATAGTCTTGTGGCTACCCAGCACTTGGTTGATGTTTTCCACCGAAGTGGCAAGTGCGCCCAGACGGTCAGTGTGTGCGTCCATTTGCATTTTGGTCTGGCGTTCTGTAACGATCGGTGTAACACAGAGAGGGTCTGATTACCGGTGAACTGCAGTATCACAGAGAATACAGAATATACCCGATTATTGATGATCTGCAGTATCACCGATAATCAGATATATCTACTAACCTCTGGACACCTGAGATAACAAGTGAGTGTTAAGTGCAACAGCAATACCTTGAGTACTGCACAGAAGAATTTTCCTTCCGTTGGCCTAGACTCTCCCGGGGGAGGAGCTAGGCTGAGAGTAGGAAGGACAGAGTGTGAGTGACACCAGAGAGAGGGTGTCACTAACAGGTCTGGGAACTGTCTCCAACAGTAAGGCCAGTTCTCGAGGTTGGGCAAGCCAGGTCGTTAACACACAGACAGATAAGGTACAGATTCAGGAGACAGATACGGAATCCGATGAACAGGCAGGGTTTGACAACGGAGTATTATTATTTAGTATTTATATAGCGCCGACATGTTACGCAGCGCTGTACAGTGTATATATATATCTTGTCACTAACTGTCCCTCAAAGGAGCTCACAATCTAATCCCTACCATTGCCATATGTCTATATTATGTAGTGTAAGTACTGTAGTCTAGGGCCAATTTTTAGAGGGAGCCAATTAACTTATCTGTATGTTTTTGGAATGTGGGAGGAAACCGGAGTGCCCGGAGGAAACCCACGCAGACATGGAGAGAACATACAAACTCTTTGCAGATAGTGCCCTGGCTGGGATTCGAACCGGGGACCCAGCGCTGCAAGGCGAGAGAGCTAACCTCCACGCCACCGTGCTGCCCATATCAGAATAGCAAGGTACAGAATCAGGAGGCAAATACAGAGTCCAGGAACGAGCAGAGTTTGGCAACAGGATATCAGAAATAGCAAGGTACAGGATCAGAGTTCAGAGGAATAGTCAGGCAGGCAGAAGGTCATAACAAATAATACAATTCAATATTCCTAATGCTAAGGTGTGAGCTCCTTGATGTCAACACCTTTGGAAACTATGCTAGAACACAGAAACAGACAAGGCCTGAATGCTACCACGTAGTGATCGCAAAGCCAGACACCAGAGAAATGACCAGCACCCAGTATATATACTATAGCGCTCTCCAGCGCCACCCTTAAGTGCTGGACCAATGGAAGGTGGTAAAAATGTCAGCTGACCAGCTTGGTCAGCTGACTCTTCTCTGGCGGTCATATAAGCTCTGCCTCTCAGCGCGCGGGCAAGTCCTTCTGAACCTGTGTGGACTAGCAGTCCCAGCCACACCAGATGCATGTTTTGCAATGTATCCGCTGTTTCGGGCGCAGGGGCCGCCGCACTGCTCTCCAAGCAAGCGGCGGCTTCCCCGCATCCAACCACAGTGTCAGTAGTATTGCTATGCGCGCAATCCGCCGCGTCCAACGCGGACTCCACCTCTCTGCACGTGCGGCATGCGGCGGTTTCTTCGCGTTATGCCGCCATGTTGGACGAGGAAACAGCCGCCTCACTCTGAGCACTTGCGGAGGCTTTTCCGCGTTTCCTCACACACCTGTCTAGAGATGGCCCGAACAGTTCGCCGGCGAACTTCCGGGGTTCGCGATTGCGGAGAACCGCAAACTTTTCCGGTAGTTCGGTTCGCCCCCATAGTGCATCATGAGGGTCAACTTTGACCCTCTACATCACAGTCAGCAGGCACATTGTAGCCAATCAGGCTACACTCCCTCCAGGAGCCACTCCCCCCCCACCCCCCTTATAAAAGGCAGGCAGCGTCAGGCTTTGGACTCACTCGTGTACCTGCAATAATTAGAGAAGGGAAAGCTGCTGCAGACTCTCATAGGGAAAGCTTAGTTAGGCTCTTGTAGGCTTGTTAGCTTGCTCCTTGCCGATTCTTATTGCTAAAAAAGCACTCCTCAACAGCTCTTTTGAGAGCTAATCTTGTTCTTGTGATCTTTTTTTTTTTTTTGTGTGTGTGTCCCACTGACACTTGTGCTGCATAGAAAGCCTTGGTAATTCCTACTGTGTGTGCCACTGCCAGGCCTAGCACATTCAGTGACTACCTGTGTGTGTGACAGGTGCACATTTTAATACCCATCACTGTATAAACCTACCTACCTGTTGTTCACAGTGCACCCACCCACCTACGTGAGCGCACGCAGTGTCACTGTGCCTGTCTGGTACCTGTCTGTGTTGGACAGGTGCACATTGTAATACCTATCACTGCATATACCTACCTACCTGTTGTTCACTATGCACCCACCTGCCTACGTGAGCGCACGCAGTGTCACTGTGCCTGTCCGGTACCTGTCTGTGTGTGACAGGTGCACATTGTAATACCCATCACTGCATATACCTACCTGTTGTGTTCAGTGCACCCACCTACCTACGAGAGTGTTCGCAGTGTGATATACCACTCCGTCCATACCTGTTAACTGCACCTGTGTGACTGCAAATTGTATTAGTCAAGTCAGTGCATACCTTTCACTTCATCCCCCCCAATATGGACAAAACAAAAGGCAGAGGCAGGTCACCTGGCAGGTCTGTTAGAGGTCGCGCTGTCCTGATTTCATGCGGCCCTCTACCAAAGTACAGTGTTCAGAAGAAGGCACGTGCCATCAACCCCCAATATTGTCAGGACGTAGTTGACACAGAACACCTCATCTTTCTCAGCTTCCGCACGGAAGCGTGACATATCTTCCTCCTCTGATCTGATTATAGCACCCCACTTAACACTCAGTCGGCTGCCACCACCAAAGTGCCATCACCCCAGGGCTCAGCGGTGTGGAAATTTTTTTGTGTGTCTGCCTCAGATGAGAGCAATGCCATCTGTACTCTCTGCCACAGCAAATTGAGCCGTGGAAAGACCAAGACCCGCGTAGGGATAACTACCTTACGAAGGCACATGATTACAAAGCACAATGGTATGACCACCTGAGGAAAAGCAGTACACAAAAGCAAAGCCACACACCGCAGTGGAAGATACCAGGCCGCAATTTTTGCTCAAAAAGGCGATACCTAAACTGTACCGTGATGTTGAAAGGCAAGTGGTGACATCTCTGGCACACAGCGTTGGGTCAAGGGTCCATCTGACCACGGATGCCTGGTCTGCAAAGCACGCTCAGGCCTGCCCGAAGACTAAGTCAGTCCCCACACACAGCATCTCTGCCTGCACGCCGTGTGACTGCCTGCCCCAAGACTAAGTCAGTCCCCACACAGCATCTCTGCCCACAGGTTCGTTGACTGCCTTCTCCGCCACCACCAACAGGGTCCAGGACTCCAGGCGGATTCCTGAATTTTTAAGGCCGCTGCTAGCACCGGGACTTTTGGCGTCTATCCCACTTCGCCATGCCCCCCTCCAGGTGTTAGACCCCTTGAAACATCTTTTCCATCACTTTTGTGGCCAGCATAAATTTTTCTAGTTTTCAAAGTTCGCCTCCCCATTGAAGTCTATTGCGGTTCACGAAAGTTCGCACGAGCCGAACTTTCACGGAAGCTCGCAAACCGGAAATCGGAGGTTCGGGCCATCTCTACACCTGTGTCCAGTTTTTGGGGGAAAAGCCACTGCTGAATCTGATCCTGTAAGGCTGCAAGGATTACAGATCCGGTTTGCCTGTTCTCGTCCATGGATTCGAGTTTCAGCACTGCTTGGCATTGATGGTGCTGCAGACCAGTGTAGGAGCAGGAACATTTGCTGGGAGGCTCAGCAACGGCGGACTTGCCTTGGACAGAACAGGTAGCAGAGGGGAAGGAGAACAGGCCTCCCCTTCAACCCACGTGGCGGCACCGCCAGCTGAGATGCCCCAGATCTTGCACCTTCCTCAGCAGCACCATGGAGGGTGACCCAATGGGCGTTTAGATACTTTCCCTGCCCATGCCTGCTGCTCCAGCCATCCATAGTGAAGTGCACCTTGCCACCAACAGTGTGATCCATAGACTGGCCAACACACCCCACAATGTGCTGGTGAAGGGCAGGGATAACTTTTTTCCTAGCAAAATAATGGCGGCTGGGGATCCACCATTGTGGAGCAACACTGTTCATCAGTCTGCGGAAAGGGGCACAGTCCACAAACTGGTAGGGCAGCAGCTGTTGGCTTAACAGCCTTGCCAGGAGCGCATTATTTTTCACAAGAAACGGATCAGTTTCAGGGAGCATCCGCTTCCTCTGCAACATTTCTGGCACAGAGGCCTGACGCTGGAACACTGGTGGTTCAGAGGAAACCAAGAAGGGTGATGATGAGGTGCTTCCCGAGCTCTTCCAGCCTGGCATGCAAAGGGATTCGAACTAGAATGGGACTGAGCAGGTTGGATAGGGACAGGACGAGTAGAAAAAGAAGAGGAGGGGCCTGTTGCTGCTGCTTTTCCTCTACCCATCTTATTGTAATTCTTTACATATTTGAACTCCCGTCTGTGGTGGTTGCGCAGATGGCTTATCAGCACTCAAGTGCCGAACCCGGTGCCTGATTTGCATCTGCTCACCGATTTACGGCACACAGAACAGACTGCCCTGGATTCATCCTCTTCCAGAACAGTAAAATAATTCCATGCAGGGGACGTGCGTGCACGTGGAGCAGTGGTGCGAGTGGTGCGACCTGTTCCAGCACGTCGATGCTCAGCATTGGACTGGTGGGTACTGACAGACGGGAAAGCACTTGCAGGCTGCTGCCAACCGTCTGCTCTGTTTCTCCATGCTGCTCATGCCTGCTAGTGCCTAACCCACGAGATGGCAACCACGGTGGATCAGCCGCCTCATCATCCAAAACGTCATCCAGCTCAACCAAATCACTGGAACCCATAAGTGACTCTTCTGGACCCTCCACCTGGCCACGAAACACCTCTGTAGTTGACTGGTGGTGATGTACATTGGTGGTGACACAAGCTCCCAGTTGTGATGGATTACTACTGGATAAAGAAAACACAGGGGCCATTTCTGTCACCACAGAACCCACCACTTCTTGGAACCTTGGTCCCATGGTCTCCTCCAATGCCTCCTCCCAACCCTTCTGCACATCTCTTTCATTGACATAGGTGTGCTTTAATTCTGGTGGAGAGCACTGGGAGGAATTAACCTCGTCAAGAGATGCAGCTGCGGTCGGGTACTGGTCATGAGGAACCTGGCCACTACTGTTGCTTCTGCCACTAGCTTCAAGTTCCTCAGACTGGGTAGAGGGTTCCTGATCTAAATAATCAACAACTCTGTTCGCCTGCTGCTCTGTCTAAATTTTCCTGCGTGCGAACAGAGGGAAGACATCTCTGACAGTGGGGAACGCTTCCTGCTGCTGCTGCCACCCTCAACCTGATCACGTACTTGATGTGATCCACCAACACCACCATCACTCCATTTTCTTTTAGGAGTGGCAGGAAATTGCTGCTGCTCTCGCTGCATTGCTTTGGGCCCAAACACCTCATTGGGGAAGGGGTATGAGCGACAGAACCAAAGTAAAATAAATAAAGAAAATAAATCAAAAACAAAATAAAGAAAACAAACAACCAAAAAAAAGAACTTGGGGGAAAAAAAAAACTTGCACTACACTCAACTAATCAATCACCACCTAACTCTCTCACTCTGTCAAACACTAAGCCTGCGGCCTGGCTCTGTCTAACCCTCTCCACACAGCAACTACTAGTACACTATACTACAATCTATCACTCTAACAATCTACTGTCACTCTCTCACAAATACACCTAGCTAGCTACTACAGATCACACTAACTGTATAATTCTCTCTCACAGTCTTTAAAAAGACTTTTGTTTTATATACAGTCTTTAAAGAGAATCTGTATTGTTAAAATCACACAAAAGTAAACATACCAGTGTGTTAGGGGACATCTCCTATTACCCTCTGTCACAATTTCGCCGCTCCCCGCCGCATTAAAAGTGGTTAAAAACTGTTTTAAAAAGTTTGTTTATAAACAAACAAAATGGCCACCAAAACAGGAAGTAGGTTGATGTACAGTATGTCCACACATAGAAAATACATCCATACACAAGCAGGCTGTATACAGCCTTCCTTTTTGAATCTCAAGAGATCATTTGTGTGTTTCTTTCCCCCTGCATCTCTCATGCACTGAAGTTTCAGGCTGCTCTTTTCTTCCTGCAAACAGCTTTGCCCTTGTCTGTAATTCCTCACTATGTGAAAGCCCAGCCAGCTCAGAGGACGATTTATCCAGCTTGTAAAAGATAAGAGAGAAGAGAGAAGCTGCTCTAATCTAAATAACACACAGGCAGTGTGCATAGAGAGGCCTGGAAGGGGGAGTTCATAGCAGAACCACAACACTGAAGAACTTGGCAGCCTTCCAGACACAGGCTGACAAGTCTGACAAGAGAGAGATAAGTTGATTTATTACAGAGACAGTGATAGTACAAAGTGCTGCAGTAAGCCAGAACACATTAGAATGGCTTTTGGAACTTGTAGGATGATAAAAAACGGGATGCAATTTTTGTTACGGAGTCTCTTTAAAAAGACTATTGTTTTATGTTGAAACAACTAATATGGGTCTGTCTCTCCTCTCTCCAACACCAGACTGAAACCCACAAGCTTTTGTAACTGTCACACCTCTCTTATATACAAAATGGGTGGGATAGCTGATGATAGGTAGCTGGTTGCTAACGTAGGATTGGTTGGTTTTTGTTAAGACTCTAATTGGTGCAGAAATTCAGTTTTTAATGCAGAAATCATCATGTTTTAAGCTTCTGTGATGGGTCTATCCCCTTCTGATCCTTCTGATTGGCTAATGCAGCTTTTACACGCTTTTGTTTAAATTCCGACGGAATTCCGCATAGAAATTCCGCTATTTCTGATTAGCGCTATAGCTTTTCCGACCGGAAACGCGGAAAACTCCATTCCGCGGAATCGGACGAGCATCCCTAGTATGCATGTATAACACGTATTTATTTGTTATATGATCTAGGGTGTATTGGTTGTTCTGCTTCATTCTTTTCTTCTGTTTACTCACAAAACATGCATTTGGTTGTTCTGCTTCATTCTTTTCTTCTGTTTACTCACAAAACATGCATTTGTTGAGTTAGTCACATCCATATTTAACACAGGTACAGGCTGAGAAAACAAGTTATTATAGAGAGGGATTTTTATAGCTATGTTTTATGTTTTCCATAACTCTCAAAGGGTTAAACTGATAAGTACAAGCCAGCTGTCAGTATGGTCATCAGTGTGCAAAAACATAGTTTGTCAAATGTACTTTCTATTATTATAAAGTTATTATTCAGTTGCTATGCAAATACTTTGCTTTAAAGTGTGCCAGAGATCATTAAATACAAAGAATTGATACTTTCCCAGACAGATGCGACTGAAGCAATTACTGGGGATGATCGCGGCTGAACGGCAGACCACAGGAGGACGGCGAGGGACTCACACGTGTTTATGGGGTTGGAGGAAGCCCCGGGTAAGTATCGATTCTTTGTATTCAATGATCTCTGGTTTACTTTAAAACTTCCTTTGGTAGTGGAGCGGACTTTCTAGTATTTCTGGTTAGTTTAACCAAAATACAGTGTTATTGCTTTACTGCGTAGATTAACACACTTTTTATGCTAGTTAACGTGTAAGGTTTTACTTACCAAAACTTTAAGGTAATCTGAAATGAGAGGTGTATGCAGGCAGTCATATTTATTTCCTTCTAAACAATACCAGTTGCCTGGCGGCCCTACTGATCATTCTGGCATCAGTAGTGTCTGAATCACGCACCCAGCATGCAGCCAATCCAGTCAGATTTTTGACAGAAACATGTGATCTGCATGATTGTTCAGGGTCTATGGCTAAAGGTATTAGAGGCAGAGAATCAACAAGATTTTGTTTAAAAGTAAATACATATATCAGCCTTCATATCCCTCTCACTTCAGGTTCCCTTTAATGTTCATAAAATAACAGGCGAGTGAGCAGATAAAGCACAAGCAGGGAGTAATTTTGCACCTGTTAAATGCTCACTTACCTATTATTTTATCCTGTATAATAATTCCCGTTCCTGCGTCCTCCTGCAGGCATGCGAGTGGGCTTTGGGCAGTGGTCGTGGACAGGCAAGGATCGTGCGCAGTTGTGCATTGAGGATGGGGGGATGGGGAGGGGGTCAGGTCTGTGCATGTGAGGTTGCGGGTGTGCACTGCAAACAGCCAGTTGTCTATTGCCCGTTGCTAAGCGGGCGGGCTTTCTTTACTAGTGTGGTATATAATTAATGAACGTTATGTTGTGAATAGTAAGACTTTACGAGTGTAAACTTATACTCAAGCAAACTAATGTGCATAAATCCATGCGTTATAGCATTACACTGCTTTGTAGAACAGCACCAAAATTACAAATATAGTATTCTGTAGTGCCATGGCCAGTTTTGCTACTCGTATGTTAAGTTGCATAGTAAAATATCTGTTCCCATTTTTTGTCACCAGGTATGATGCATCCTTGCCCCCCACACCCCCACCAGACTTTGGGATTCCACGGCTGCACATCTTTGAGGACTGGGGTGTAGTGACCTACGGAAGCTCTTCACCTGCAGAAATCAACAGGCCTTTCATCTCCTTTAAATCGGGAAAACTTGGAGGACGTGCAATATACGACATTGTACACAAAGGCAAATACACAGACTGGGTCAAGGGATGGAGAAATTTTAATGCTGGCCATGAACATCCAGACCAGAATTCTTTTACCTTTGCTCCCAATGGATTTCCTTTTATAACTGAAGCTTTATATGGACCAAAATATACTTTTTTAAATAACGTCCTTATGTTTTCCCCGTCTGTGTCTGAAAGCTGTTTTGCTCCCTGGGAAGGTCAAGTGACCGAGGACTGTCATTCTAAGTGGCTGAAATACAAGATTGGAGAAGCCGCTGATTCTCACGGAAAGGTGGTGGCAGCGATGGAAAAGAATGGAGTTTTATTTATCAGGGGCGAGAGTGTTTCAGCTTATAGTTCCAAACTGAAAATTAAAACTGTTCAGAGAAACCTTGTTTTACTCCATCCACAGTTGCTGCTACTTGTTGATCACATACACCTAGATCATAATAGCGCAGTGTCAGCAACAACTACCTTTTTCCATAATGTAGACATGCCCTTTGAGGAGACCTCTATCGATGGTGTCCATGGGGCAATACTAAGGCATAGAGAGGATATTTATAAAATGTACTGGATGGATGATACTGGCTTGAGTGAGAAAGCTGTCATTGCATCAACAAACTATCCCCAGGGCTACCCATATAATGGAACTAACTATGTGAATGTTACAACCCATCTCAGGAAACCAATCACACGATCAATTTATCTTTTCATTGGACCTTCGGTTGATGTTGAGAGCTTTAGTGTTCATGGGGACTATCAACAGGTGGATGTGTTCCTAGCAACCAGTGACCATGCCTATGCTGTCTACCTCTTCACTGGTGAAACTCCAAGTCAGTCGATCTATGCTAAAGTAGTTGCCGACAGACAGAAAATTGTGTTTGACAAGGCTTCAGTTCTTAAAAATGTTTCACCCACCGAGGTCAAGGATTATGTATCAATTGTGGATAAAAACCTCCAGCACTTCAAGCCTGTTTTCCAGGAAATGGAGAAGCAGATCTTGTCTCATGTGAAAAATACTGCCACCTTTAGAAAGACAGCTCAAAGGTTGCTTCGGTTTTCAGACAAAAGGAATACAGAAGAGGCCATTGAAAAACTATTTTCCATATCTCAGCAACAGAAGCGCCAGGGCAAGATCAAAAGAACAAAAAAAGGAGCACGAAACTACAAATTCATCAATGCTGTTCCAGACATATTTGCTCAAATAGAAGTAAATGAAAAGCAGACACGGCAGAAAGCCATGGCATTAGCTCAGAGTGAATCCCCTGTCAATGAGGAAGAAGAGATGAAAGATCTTTTAGACTTTGTAGATGAACCTTCACTAAAACAGAAGTCTAGCTCTTTCACCAGATATGGTTCACAACACATGTTGACCACACATTACTATGGGGCCACATCCATTTCTGCTTCCTATACTAGATTGTTCTTAATACTGAACATTGCAATCTTCATAGTTCTTCTAGCGTTGCAGTTGTCGCGATTTCTAAAGACTAAGAGTATGCATCGAAAAAGATGCCTTTACATCATACTGTCCATTGATTGTTGTATCTTAGTGTGGTTGTACACCTCATGTTATCAAACACAGTGTTAAATCCAGCAATGCCCCATGTAACTGTTGTAGACCTAGACAAACACCGGGGTATTATCAATCACATACTGTCGTTCTGTAGAAATGGAATATTGTAACCTCTGTTCAGCTAACTGGCTCACGGTTGTCATTTTACATAAAAGGGAAAAGCACTATAAAATATAGACGTCATAAGAATGTACAATTTCAGACTGGAAATCATTTATGGAAAAAAATATTGTGTTTTGTCTAAGTTTCTTAAATAAAAAAAATATGCAGCCGAAATGGTTTCAATCAACAACATGTATAAAGCATTATGCAACCTGTCATTAACACGGGAGGCACTAATCCTTATATAGTGACAGAAAGTCGTAGGAGGAAGAGCTGGATGTGGGTATGTGTCCTTGAAATTTGGCATCAAAAAGGGTATTTTAAAAGCTATCATCCATGTGTGCATGGGGCTAGGGGAAGGAGGTGCTTGCTTTCTAAAAGGAATGATTTGCACGCTGAGCAGCAGTATATCATGGGGGTAGCTTCCTGCTCACATAGAGCTGAATAATTGCTAATAACTTTGGTTTTAAGAAGACAAAAATGGATGTAATACAGTATTCTCTACAGAATTTTTTTTCCAGCCGGGTGGCATGAAATAGTAGCCGGGTGGCATGAAAAAGTAGCCGGGTGGGGCAATATGAGAGAATGCAGGGCTGGTGCTTCAGTGCCCAACTCTGCTTATAGCATAGGAGGAGGTGGGCCGATGACAGCCGGGTGCTCATCAAAACTAGCCAAGTGGAGCGCCCGGCTAAAAAGAGCCTGAGGAGAACACTGTAATATTGTGTAAAAATCAGACAAATATGCTTCCATTTGATTTATTTCAAAGTCATAATATGTGGATTTTTAATGATGGTTGTCAGATTGTTCTCCTACATCGAATAACCATCTGATACCTGTCTATAGCTTAAAGTGATCCTGAATTGGATTTCTTAGAGATGAACAAGGGGTTTATTCAGGGGTCGAGTGGGGCGTGGACGCGGGTGGACGACGTCCACCTGCTTATTTCAGAGGGTGGACGCCGTCCACTCTGGCATGTGTGGAGGGGAGCAGCGCAGAGAAGGAGAGCTGTGTGGACAGCGGGGAAGGGCGGACGTCTCCCCCTCGCCTTCCCTCACCTTGGGACTCCCTTTCCTGCCTCTCCCCTCAGATATTTTAAATCTTGGCGGCTAAAGTGGGTGGAGCTTACCACTGTTCTTCCAGCCGCAAGGGACACTCTGCTCTGTGCGCGGCTAGTCTGGTCTTGAGTGGCTGGAAGAACAACGGTAAGTCTCCGCCCACTTTAGCCACCGAGATTTAAAAACGCCGGAAGAGAGAGGCAGGAAGGGGAGTCCCAAGGTGAGGCAAGGGGGGGGGAGACGTCTTCCCTTCCCCGTTGTCCACACAGCTCTGCTTCTTTGCGCTGCTCCCCTCCTGCTGGGGGCACACCTGGCTACCTGGGGACATATACCCCTGCCTACATACACTGGGCACATATCCCCCTGGCTATATATACTGGGCACATATACCTCTAGCTACATATACTGGGCACATATACCTCTAGCTACATATACTGGGCACATATACCTCTAGCTACATATACTGGGCACATATACCCCTAGCTACATATACTGGGCACATATACCCCTAGCTATACATACTGGGCACATATACCTCTAGCTACATATACTGGTCACATATACCCCTAGCTACATATACTGGGGACATATCCCCCTGGCTATATATACTGGGGACATATACCTCTAGCTACATATACTGGGCACATATACCCCTAGCTACATATACTGGGCACATATCCCCCTGGCTATATATACTGGGCACATATACCTCTAGCTACATATACTGGTCACATATACCCCTAGCTACATATACTGGGGACATATACCCACTGACTACATATACTGGGGACAGCTATACACCTGGCTACATATACTGGGGACTACTACACACTGGCTACTTATGTAACATATACACCTGGCCACCTATTCTCTGGACATCTATACACCTGGCTACCTATTTTGGGGACATTTATACACCTGGCTACCTATTCTGGGGACAACTATACTCATGGCTACTTATACTGGGGACACCTGTAGACCTGGCTACCTATGCTGGGGGTACCGATTTTGGGGGAAGTGCTGTCAGATTATCTGCATTTTTGGGGAACCGCTGTTAACAAATTAAGTGTATTTTGGGGAACTGCTGCCAGATTGTTTATGTTTGGGGGACCACTGCTGCCAAATTATATGTATTTTGGGTGTTATGTGTATTTTGGGTGATCCGCTGTCAGGTTTCGTGTATTTTAGGGAACTGCTTCCAGATTATGTGTATGTTGGGGGAACTGCTACTGCCACATTGTCTATTTTGGGGGAACCACTGCCATATTATCTGTATTTTGGAGGAACTTCTACCAGATTACGTGTCTTTCTGGTGAAATGCTGTCAGATTACATCTATTTTCGGGGGATGCACTACGGCAGAGCTCAAACTTCCCTGGCAGACCTTTTACATCACTGCTAAGGTCATGTATATTTGGCCCCACCCATGACCACACCCACGTTATGCTTAACCACGCCAATTTTTGGCGCGCGGCAGAGCTTTCAAGGGTGAGTCCACTCACCTCTTTTCCTAGGACTAGACCCCTGGGTCTAATATGCAGACTTTCCACCTATTCTGTTTGTTAGGTTTGCACTGTGCAGCATAAACCATAAAGTAAGACATTTGTCATAGACTGTAGTGTGTCAGGGACAATTTGATGCAGAATTGTATAGAGTTTTCTTTTATCCACTGTTACTGTGTAATTTCTGTGTCTGGGGCCTATGCTACATCATTTATTTTTACCATATCAAACCAGGCAGGGAGAAACTGCTACAATTGTTAAAACTCTTTTGTCTGCTATTAATGTGTCTGATGTGTGCTCTGAGATTTACTCTGCTTTATCTACAACGTATTGGACCAGGAGGGATCAGCTAGTATATTATTCACTTTTTATTTTTTAATTCTGTTGTCACTGTGTCATTGCTCTGTACACTGGGGCATTTTACACTGCATATAGACCAGGCAGGATGGAACCAATGCATGTGTTTTTTACAGTTCCTCTAAGTTACTGCATCATTGCTTAATTTTTTTTTAACTGGGGCTTTATTCAACTAAATTTATCTTGATTTAAACCAGGAAGGAAGTGGAACTGACAGGTTTTTCTGAGATTTGCTTACACCACTATCATTGTTGTTGTTTTTTCTTTTTTAGTGGTTTGGGAGTTATGATAATTTTAAAAGCAACGCAAAAACTGCTCAGTGGTATTACAGCTGTTTTACCACATCCTTTCCCGTTAGAAAGAGGCACTGTAACATTGATTCAAATGGAAAAATATGCATCCTGTGAAGTTTCGACAGCCCCGGGCTGCTTTGCGCTGTTAAATAAAGCATTACATTTTTCTAGAGACTACCTACTGAAAAGACAGAGCTAGACCTACAGCGAATGTTTTGTGTCTGAATATGTGTTGCCGTCCAGATGTCGTGCCATTAAATATAATAGCAAAGCATCTGATGCACTGCACAACGCTCTGCTGCGTGCATTTTCAGTGCACAATGGATACATTGCCATTACTCTGAAAAAGGGATGGACTCTGTGGATACACTGTCACTACAAATCAGCCCTTAGTTAGTCTCTGACCTTTATTGGTCCATCTCAGGAGCCACACCTTACCTTTATTCAGTTAGAAAAGAACGGGATAGATCCTCCTAAAATTGTCATCAATGCAATTATTTGGTGCATTACCTCCAATCACCTGATGGAGGGTTAGCTAGAAACCTAAGTGTGACATCACTTCTGGAACTACAGTGGTCCATGTGGTTCAGTAGGGAATATTTTGGGTACCAGTGGCACTCTTTAATGTTTTAGTGGCTACCTATACTGGAGGATAATCTGACTACCTATACTAGAGAGTTATCTGGCTACCTACACGGGGGGGGGGGGGGGGGGGTGACCTGGCTACCTATACTGGGGGGACTTCCAATTACCTATATTGGTGGGACATCCACCTACCTATACTGGTGAGACATCCTTTCAACAGGGTGGCAGGGTCCTATATTTGTTGCTCCTCTTGTTGCCTTTTATAGTCTTAATCTGGCTCAGTTTTACATGTATGAGCTAATATATCAATTAGCTCTACTCATGAGACAATAGTTAGGAGCAGCAAAGCTCCATTTTTGTTATTCAAATTTTCTAGCCCCAACTTCTGTAAAGCTAAGTATTATCTTAGGAGTAATTTTTTGGCTCATCTCTACTCCCACATTGATGGACATAGGCCTCGATTCATAAAGCATTACCACATGCGGTAATGCTGAAAACAGTAGATTTTCCCTACCACTTAGCAATGTGTCAATTTATAAAGGCTGTTACTGTATGAAAAGCTGACATTATCGACCAGGGAGATAAATTACCGACTTGGATGTAGTTACCTCCAACACATGTCAGTAAATTGTCAGCAAATGTCAATTCATAAAGCCTTCAACAAGCCGTAAGCCTGACAATAGTTACTGACACCTCTGGTGAGGCGTTAACAATGCAAAGTGCAGGGAGCCGAAGTCTGTGTGAGTCATCTGTGCGGGAAAGTCTGTGTGAGTCATCTGTGCAGGCAGGGAAAGTCTTTGAATCGTCTGTTCGAGTCACCTGTGCAGGCAGGGAAAGTCTGTGAGTCGTCTGTGCGAGTCATCTGTGCAGGCAGGGAAAGTCTGTGAGTCGTCTGTGCGAGTCATCTGTGCAGGCAGGGAAAATCTGTGTGAGTCATCTGTGCAGGGCAAAAGAGCAATATTGCCACACTGTTCTACTCTGCCGCTCAATGGGCTGCGGTAATTTATCGACCTTCAACTGCAGCTGGGGAAATCTTTATGAACTAGCACACAGGCCGGGAAAATACCGAGTGCAGTATTTTCCCGACAAGATTTTGTTTATCGCACTGCTTTTTATAAATCAAGGCTATTGTCTCATCTCCTTGTCATGCAAAAAAAAAAAAAAAAAGCTCACTGCCCCTACCTCTCACAACAGCGTGTGGGTTTGCCAGAACTACCGTATATCCTCGAATATAAGTCAACCTCATTTATAAGTTGACTCCAATATTTGACCCTCTTAAGCTGTTTTTTTGCATTGCCTCAAGTATAAGTCTACCCAGCAAAGTTAATGGCTGCACTTGGAGACCAGGAGCGGTTAATGACTGCACTGCATAAAAGTATTGCAGCCAATAACTCATCTAAGTCACCAAGTACAGCCATTATCCAACCTCTTAGTAAGCACTGAAATCCAGTATCTTTCCCCTGCCATTTCCTTGTTTGTTGTGGCCTGCACTTTCAGACCTGTGTTTTCTGGGCATTGGTTTTATCAAGAAAGTTCACTTACCTCTGGATATATTGGTGCAAATCGGAATGTCACTAAAAGTACACACATTACTCAGTGTTGCAGCTATTGGTTATTAAAAATGTCAGTGTCTCATGGGCAACAGATGCATCTAAAACATCATATCAAATGTAAGCTATACAGTGAGTAGTGATTTTCCAAGCAAAAGGTGACGATGGGAGAGGGGTTATAAAGCCTGCTGGCTGCTGGGAATCAAACGTTGAGTGAAAAGTGGGCCCCCCACAGCCTGGGCTATGAGTCAGAAATTTAGGTCCGACTTGAGTACAAGTCAACCCCTATACTTTTATATAGTGAGTCAGGCTTAAATTCCTAGACTTATAGTCAAGTATATACGATATCTCCATTTTGTGCTGGACAGACATCATTCATATTAATACAACCAAAGCTATTTCTTTCAATACAAGTTATTATTGTCATTATGATTATTGATTTATATAGTGTCATCATTTTCTGTAGCATTATGCAAAGTAAATATAAAACATGGGTGTATAATGCAAAGATGGCAAACAACACAAATATGATAGTAACTAATATAGACAGACAGTTGTCTAATGATATAAGAGTGGTTACAAGGAACAGTCGGAAAGTCTTGCCCTTGTAAGCTTACAATCTAAACAATGCTTTCACTGAAATAAATAAGTAAGTAGGTCACCATGGGAAACATATTGTCATCAGCTTTGCATGCCTCGTAAGTATGGCCTTGTGTGATATTTCTGAACATGATGCATTTGGACATGTCTGTGGTTGTACCATCTTGTGAGAAACACTCCTACATATAAAACTGCATTACCTCTTTAAAGCGGCACTGTAGTGACTTAGTAGAATGCAGTAAATGTTACCCACTTTTGCAGTAATTATTCAGCACTAGAAACACTTCCTTCATCTAAATATTGCTGTATATTGGTATACTCCCTCCCAGTAATGGTTAGCCTAGGCTTATTAGCTATGTAGAATTCTCCTCCCAATGCGTTCTGAGAGACCAGGCATTATTTTCACTTGCTTTGGAATTGTTAGAAACAAACATTCTGCAGAGATCACCTGACAGTACTAAAGATGTCGCTACCAGTGCTAAATTTCAAAATGTAAATCGGTAAGGAGAAATCTTACAATGGCAAACACTGCCGAAATCATTTATAAATATATATTGTAAAAGAAATTTTATTAATGACATTATTTTTACTACAGTTCCTCCTGAACATCTTTGCTGCACTAGGCCCAGTCAATGAGGAAGATTTCCTGGCCATAAGGAATGTTGAGGGACTGTATATGAACAAAAGGTTTTATTAAACCTACATTGTAATGTTTCCTTTATTGGCTGACTAGGTACAGCTCTCTGTTACTTTGAAATGAGACTGCTCTAAAAAGAATACAGGCACTAAACTGTGAACAGCCAAGAGGAAAATGATACGTAAAAACCACTTGATAAACATGTAATGCAGAACGTTACAACCTGAAACTATGCACAAATGACCAAGCAGATATAGCTCTATCAAAGTACTTAGGGAAGACATCTCTCCTATTTATATTTCTTCTTATTTTTTATCTTTATCATTATCTTGCTGTAACTTTACATATAGCATGTAGAACAGCTACATTTTACCAAAAACACCTGCTGTTCCATCTTCACTTACACACCTATATTTGTATACATGTGTAAATTCCATGGCCTCACAGAAAAAAATCTCAAGATCACAAGACAGGTTTATAGTTCAACATAAAATAAGGCTTAAATATTGGACTTTTGAAATGTGGCACACAAATATGGCAGACACATTAAAAATGTATATAACAACCCCTTTAACCCCCCCCCCCCCCCCCCCCCCCAATCACCACCACCACCACAATCAAATAATTCTCCTTTCATGGTGGTTTATGGGCTGTTCAAAACTCAAATAAAAATATTGGGTGGATTTATTCCTTACAGTTACCCCCAGAGAGCCCCACTGTCTATTATTTATGTATATGAGACCTTGACTATAGTTGTAATGTTATAATTATGAGAATATATACATACGTATGTGTTAACATATTTAGTAAACATCAAATTTACAGTAAAAGATTCAGTTATTCAAAAATGTATTTGAAATACAATGTAATGTATATCCAGCTAGAGGTTCCAGCCATAATATTACAAAGAAAGAGGTATATCCTGCAGACTCAGAGTGGTTTGGTCACTTATTTCTTCTAGCTTTCCTGTCATCTGTCTTCCTCAGGAATGTGATTCCTATTTCAGTAACATCATCTCCTTTCAGTCTGTCTTGGACAAAAGTGACATCAGCTGGCAAATGAACCTGCAACAGACAGCATGACAAAGAGGAAGGCAGAAAGCTAAACACCGATTTATCAGTTTAGTGGGAACATACAGTATTTGTTGAGATTTCTTTGCAAAAATAATAGTGTTTATTAACTAAAATATTTGAATGCAGGTAAATCTGAAGCACCCATTATTATTTCTCATTTCTATAGTGCTGATATTTTCCACAGCACTTTATAAGTCCATAGTCATGTCTTTCACAGAAGCTCACAATCTAATCCCCACTGTAGTCTAATATCACTATCAAAGTCTAATGCTAGGTACTCACCATACAATTTTTTGCCAGATCAATTATATCTAACATGTCCGATCTGAATTTTAATCCTTTTTCAATCGTTTTTTCGATTGGTTTTCATAGAACTTAATGAAATTCAATAAAAAAAAGATCAAAAAAAGAATAAAAAAAAACAATTGCAAAAAAAAAATTGATCGAAATTCAGATCGGACATGTTGGAAATAATCGATCTGCCAGAAAATTGTATGGTGTTTACCTAGCATTAGGCAATGTTTGAGAGGAACCAATTAACTTCTCAGTAGGTTTTTAGGGTGTTGGAGGAAACCCAGCCAGGTAAACACAGGGAGACCATAGACCTTCCAAGCAGATGTCCAGGCCAGGTATGAATGTGTTGATATTTGCACAATATATAATATATATATAATAAGTACCATAGGTGACATTTTTTGGCTGTTCAGTCATTTAAGAGCTGCTTCATTTTACAGCACATTGTATGACAAGTTGTGTCAGGGCTGGCACTCCCATATGGTCAAACTGGGCAATAGCCTAGGTACCTGAGCTCCTTAGGGGCCCCATGAGTAAGAGACTGAAGAGGTCACAAGTTTACTGTCAGTACAGTATGAAAACATAACGGGCCCTACTATCAAAACATAAGGGGCCCCACATTCATTTTTTTCCCATGGCCCCATTTTACCTAAAACCATTCCTGAGTAGGTATGAGTAGTGAAAGGCAATCCAGTGTTCTGGATTTTTGAACCTAGAAGCCCTTTTACTAAAAAAACAAACTAAATATAATTTTGCATTTATAGGAAAGAAGGTATTTATAATTATTTAGCTTTTTTGGACAGGAAAGATCCCCCATGATGCATCACTACTGAATATGGGAATCATTAATGTCTCTAAAACCTTGGTGTAATTGCCTTCTTAAAACAGAAGGAAATTTGCAATAATTCAGTTACACCCACAATGCACTACCACTAAATATGCAAGAAAAACAAAAGTTTGCTTTCCTAAAACAGAAAGAATTTGCGATAATTCAGGTTGGAGTGAGCTCGAGCTGTCTCCCAGAGCACCACTGCTGAATATATGCAAATTAACCACTAAATATGCAAAATATCCCTTTTCGCCCTTGTTAAGCAAAGCAAGCATCCAGAACCGCTGGTGTATAGCAAGCCTATAGCTTTAAGTTTTACACAGCCATATGTAGACAGCCTGTTTCAGACTTTTGGTCCTCTTCAGTACATGGCAGGGATTGCTAAGGCTGTATGAAATAGGGCTTGGACCAGTACAACAGAGTAACCAAGCAGCTCAGGGTAACCCAAACTACTAGGAATGTATAGGGGGATAAAAGGAACCAAAAAGCCCTCCTACTAAAAAAGCAAAGCTTGGTGTAATTGCCTTCTTAAAACAGAAGGAAATTTGCAATAATTCAGTTATAAGTGAACATTTGTGGTTACCCACAATGCATTACCACTAAATATGCAAATTATCCCTTTCCCTTGTCTCTAAAACCGGGACACACATCCAGATCCACAGAAATGCAAGTTTGCCTGTAGCCAATTCATGTTACAAAGCCATACTAATCAACAAGTAAAAAGGATACAGAAGAGGAAACAGAAATATACAGATGAAAAAATACTTTATTTTTTAAATTGTTTCAATCAAGAATTTATTGTTGGCTTTTATTTCAAAGAAAGGTTTATTAACGTTTAAAGCACACCTGACCCGAGGTAAGTACCGAGGCAGCTTCATGCTGCGCTACGTTTTCTTTTTCTTTAAAGGAATACTGTAGGGGGGGGGGGGGGGGGATGAGTTGAACTTACCTTCTAATGGTCCCCCGCAGACATCCTATGCCCGTGCGGCCACTCACCGATGCTCTGGCCCTGCCTTCGGGTCACTTCTGGACTTTCAGACTTTAAGGTCTGAAAACCACTGCGCCTGCGTTGCCATGTCCTCGCTCCTGCTGATGTCACCAGGAGTGTACTGCGCAGCCCCAGTATGGTCTGGGCCTGTGCAGAAGGATCCTGGTGATGTCAGTGGGAGCAAGTACACGGCAACGCAGGCGCAGTGGTTTTCAAACTTTAAAGTCAGAAATTCCAGAAGTGAACTGGAGGCGGGACCAGAACATCGGTGAGTGGCTGCGCAGGCACAGGATGTCTGTGGGGGACCATTAGAAGCCCCAGGTAAGTTCAACTAATTTTCCCCCGAGCCCACTACAGTATTCCTTTAAAGGACCACTATCACAAAAAACATTAAAATACATGTAAACCTATACAAATAAGAAGTACATTTTTTTCCAGAGTAAAATAAGCCATAACTTACACCTTTTTTGAAGGTTGCTGTCACTTACAGTAGGTAATAAAAATCGGACAGAACCAACAGGTTTTTGGCTAGCACATCTCTTTATGACGTATTTTCAGTATGGCATTTATTCTTAAAGAAGACACACCCTTAGCACTGGTGCACACCAGAGCGGTTCTGAGCTTTTTAAAAAACTCGAGGTGAAAACCGCTTGGCTAATGAATGTAAATGGGATG
This sequence comes from Hyperolius riggenbachi, assembly GCF_040937935.1. NCBI lineage: Eukaryota > Metazoa > Chordata > Amphibia > Anura > Hyperoliidae > Hyperolius > Hyperolius riggenbachi. The sequence continues at coordinate 281,936,544 of NC_090649.1, forward strand.
GCGCACACCAGAGCAGTTTGTTTTTTCCCAAAATGCAAACTCTGGTTCTGTAGAATTTTTGTGGTGTTCTGAGGCGTTTCTGTCTCAATGTAAAGAATCAGAAAGTGGGAAACTGCTCTGAAAAGCGCTAGATCAGAGCAATTTTCCAAGCGTTTTTGTTACAGAAGCTGTTCAGTTACAGCTTTACTGTAAAAAATATAAAATCTACGCAAAAACGCTCCAAAAAACGCTAGGCGTGTTTAGAAAATCGCTCTAAACATGCCTAGAATCGCTCTGAAAAACAGTTTAAAAAACCGCTAGCGTTTGCGGATCCGCTAGCAGTTTTTGGTGTGCACTGGCCCTTAAAAGGATTTATACAAAGATGCTGTCCAACCTCCCAGCTGGCTTTGCACTTATTCAGCAGTTGGACGGAGCAACTGCCATTCACCAAGTGCTTTTGAAAATAAAGAAACCCCTGAGAATCCCCCATGAGAAGATGAGCTGGTCTAAAACCTGTTTGCTCTGTCAGATTTCTACTAACTACTATAAGTAATCGCAACATCGGAGAAAAGAAATGTATAGCACATTTTAATCTGGAAGAAATCTACTTATTTGAATGTGTTCATATGTATTTACGATTTTTGTGATAGTGGTCAGTTTAACTAAAATCAGTTTTGGTGCAAGATGCAAAATTCTAGATGAATGTATAGCAGGTGATAAGTTTCTCTCTCATCTGCCCTCTCTTTTGTCAGAAAGCATCACTTTTCCATGTCTACACCACAAACTGAATAAGGGAGAAATGAAATTGTCCAAACCTGTTCTTTCTCACACTGCCAATCGAACACGGCAGTGCAATGTTAATTGAATCATGTTGAATTCGCAGATCACATAATTTTGACTCGCACCAGCACTTACCAGTAAGTTTTGTAACTGTAGGACTCATTGACTGATCATAATGATTGGGGAACGTGATGAGGATGATGATTATCACTATTATAAACAAAACAACATACCATTTCTAGAGCTCCTCTCAAAACACCGGAGAGAAGATTGCAGTAGCTCAGTGATGGCCTGCCAGATGGAAGCTCTTCCACAAAGTCAACAAGTGGATTTTTATCTAATATGAGGGAGAATTCATTTCCACCATCATTACCACCGATTGTAGAAGGAGTGATCCCAAGGTACATTTTAAAGGCTACCTGTGGTTTTGAAAATAAGATTACAGTTTTGGGTCAGCCAGCAAAACTCAAGTATAAGCAATACATTTTCAGAAAATGGCACTATAACTTAAAAATAAAGTATGACACAAAAAATGAACACTCCAAGCCATAAGAAATACACTAAAAACCCTTAAGTTTGTCTAGATACAGTCATGAGAAAAAAAAGTACACCCCCTTCTAATGCTAAAGTTGTATGCATTCTAGCATAATAAAAATCATCTGGTCCTTTGCAGATTTGCAAATCATAGTAAAATAACACACAAAAGATTCCTCCGTGTCACTATATGTTTAACAAAAATGATGCCAACATAGAGAATACTGGTAGGGAAAAAAACTATGCACAGCAAAACATTTAATAGCCTGTACAACAACCGTGAGCAGCAGTAACTTGAAGGAATTGTGACTCCATCAGTTTATGACATTGCCATGAAGGAATTTTTGCCTGCTCTTCTCTACAGTATTGCTTCAGTTCATTAAGTTTTTGTCATTCGTTTAGGCACAGTTCTCTTAAAGTTCAGACACAGTATTTTGATCAGGTAAATGACTTAGATGTGGGAATTGAAACATTATTTTTTTCTATATAGCGCTGTCATTGCTGATTTGCTGATGTGCTTTGGATCTTTGTCTTGTTGCATGGCCCAGTGCTAAAGACTAGGTGCAGATGCGTAATTTTTCAGGCAGCCTGCCACTGAGCAAATATGACTGTCAACATTACAGGCTATTGTCACCTGAAACAGTGCTCAATGAAACTGCAGGTATTCACCAAGTGAGAATGTGAAAATAAGGCAATCATTGGAGAACACAGTCCATAGATACGCGACTTTACCTCTTGCATAAAAAGAAAGAAATCTGGATTAGGCTTTCAACAGAAATACAAGAACCAATGCATGACTGGTAAAGGCACCCATTGATATGAAATAATAGTTGGCAAAACCAGCCAATTTGGGCCAGATTAAGTAAGCATTTGCTCTCTGTTTGGTCAAAGCAGGAAGCAGATGTCAGTCAGTCGTGGAAAGAAAGATCTACTATAGTGCATAGGGTCTTTGGCTACCCTTTATTTTTTTAGGCCCATCCACACACCGGGTGCACAGGTGTAAGTGGAGGTAGCTACTTTTAAGTAGTGGTAGATACTGTAGATGACATATGTTTTGTTAAAATGATTTTATAAAAAAAAAATTAAGTAAGTATGAAAGAAAATAATTGTGTCTTTAAAACTGTTGCTATTATCAGCGGGCAAAATGTTTAATACCCAGCCATGTTGAAATACTGGTATATCTGCACAGTATTACCCTTCCTAATTAAATTTCATCTGCTTTTAACCCTAGCAATGGTTGCTATAGCAACAGGTGCACAACCTTACTTGTACCAACATAAAATGTAATTTGTACTCTAACAGCCCATGTTGCAATTTTGTTACATAGTCACTGATTCCTCATGGCATTTCATGTAGTTTTCCAGATGAGATTATAGGATTACACCATAAACACAGCACAGTTATTGTCATCATTAGACACTGTGACCTACGCAGAATATATACATATGTAATGTGTCAGTTAGATGTTCCATAGATCCCATAATGTTAATTCTGATATCCCCATGGATGTAAAACTATCCTGGAAATCCTGTCATGAATTATACAGCTTTGTTAGTAATATTTGAAAATACCTTCAACAAGATAATGGACACTCTTTCCTGCAGAAAGGCTTTGATAGATACTTTAAAAGGTGGTTTACTAGAAAGTGACATCAGATCCTTACAGTGTAAAACTTGACAAACTGGTTTCTTGCTTTGAATATTTTCCGGTAACTCAGGCATATATTTGTGAAACAAAACTGGGTTTTCTCCGACTGCATTCACATATCCAGGATGGACACCTTGCAGAAACTGGTTAAGCTATGTGCAGAGAAGAAATCAGCTATCGGTTATGGCTTTCTAACACTGGTGACAGTGGGAGGCCAGCAGCTGTTTACATTGGTGGCCTTCCAGTGTCCATGCAGCGAGCAGAACCTTATGTATGGCCTTGTATTTCTCTTTGCTCCAGCTTTTGTGCTCATGATAATAAGTTACTTCCTGAATAGCAGGACTTGGAAATTCTTTACAGGCTGCTGTATAAATCCAAAGAAGGTTTGTCCAAAAGGAAAACGTTGTCAATGCATCTTTGTCTTTGGACAGCTGACACTGAATGCTCTCATAGTTCCTGTCATGTGGATTTCAATTGCCTTGTTACATGGTTCTTTTTATGCATGTGCCATGAGTGGCTGGAAGAACCCAGACTTTGTCAATTTTCTGTGTAAGTACAAATCTGACCGTTGTCCAGATCAACTCTTCAAAGTGACCTGTGGCAAAGCCGCAATGTCTGCTAATGAAACTCAGGAGGTCGTATTGCTTCTTCAAGCACAGTCACAGGTAGGTGCAATAAAACTATTGTCTTATCATTTTAAGAGTCTCCAATTTTATGGTGGCTAGGTAGGCAAAACATGCATTTTATCCGTTATATCCACCATATCTTATATTCATATTAAAAAATGTGAGTATGTGGAGGGTATGGCTCCATTGATCACAAACAAACTAATTATATTCAAAATATCAAAAACCTTTATTAATCCATCAGTATTACATTAGAAACACAATAAAAGATGTGCCCGGGCACCCCAAATCCTTTAACCTCCTCCAACCCCAGGACTCCCCCTGCCTAAATCCACAGAATATGGTCTGTCACCTAAATAGCATATGCATCCATTTGTACGGCTAACTTTGAACTAGAACAGTGTAGAGAATTCTACAGTCCATGTCAAAATAAACTAATGCAGTTTTAATGATTATAAATTCCACAAAGCTATTGATGGCAGACAGATGAAATCCAAGCCAGTTAGTGTTGAAATAAAGCAGTAAGCAGATGTAAAGCATTTGCATAGGAGAAGCATACACCACACAGTTAATTGAAGCAAATGCAGATTAGCACAATCACAGCAGATCCAAGGATCCAATAGGAGTGTAAGGAGCTGGCAAAGGTGGCATGCACATGTATAGTTCAAGCTAAACATTTGCAAAGATCCTCAAGCTGTCAAAGATAGCATCACGCAAGCGAAATTAGCATGACTTACATCAAGCAGGTGAGCTGTAATGATCAGTGCACATATAGTTCAAACAGAATATTTGAAGAATCTTTAGGCAGAAACAGCAGTACCCCACCGTTGGGGTGTAATATTACCTCACAGCAGGTCAAGCAGACAAAAGGCAGTTTGTTATATCTTATATTCACACTTATATTTTTGGAATGCCTGTGCAACCTTTCAGGATATGGAAATGTAAAAAAATGCATACAGACAGACAGATATTGTCATTTTGGCCCATATGCAATTCACTTTTTCTCCTGAGTTTTCTCCTAGGTGATATTTTTAAACTTGTTATAATATACCTTAGTTAATACCTTTAAAACCAACAGCAAGCAAGAAAATACTAAAAACTATATTGATAGTACTTTTTTTACCTACTTTTTTATACATTTTCAATTGAATAGTGTTGAAATGTTACTTTAAATAGAAGATGAAAGAATTATCTCATAGGAGAAAACTGAGGAGAAAAATATCATTGCATATGGACCTTTGGGCCATATGCAATTCCTTTTTCTTCTGAGTTTCCTCCTCTGTGATATTTTCACACCTTGTCATAAAATGCCTTTTAACCACTTGCCGACCGCGCACTCATAACGCGCGTCGGCAAAGTGGCAGCTGCAGGACCAGCGACGCAGTATTGCGTCGCCAGCTGCAGGCTGATTAATCAGGAAGCAGCCGCTCGTGCGAGCGGCTGCTTCCTGTCAATTCACGGCGGGGGGCTCCGTGAATAGCCTGCGGGCCGCCGATGGCGGCTCACAGGCTAAATGTAAACACAAGCGGAAATAATCTGCTTTGTTTACATTTGTACGGCGCTGCTGCGCAGCAGCGCAGTAAGGCAGATCGGCGATCCCCGGCCAATCAGCGGCCGGGGATCGCCACCATGTGACCGGAGACAGCCTGTCACTGGCTGCACAGGACGGATAGCGTCCTGTGCAGCCCGGCTTACCAGGGGGGGCCAGGTAGGAGAGAGAGGGGGAGGATTTCGCCGCGGAGGGGGGCTTTGAGGTGCCCCCCCCCCGCAACACCCGCAGGCAGGAGCGATCAGACCCCCCCAGCACATCATCCCCCTAGTGGGGAAAAAAGGGGGGCGATCTGGTCGCTCTGCCTGCACGCTGATCTGTGCTGGGGGCTGCAGAGCCCACCCAGCACAGATCAGCTACAACAGCGCTGGTCGTTAAGGGGGGGTAAAGGGTGGGTCCTCAAGTGGTTAAACCACTAGCAGGCAAGAAAATACTAAAAAATTATTTTGATTGTACTTTTTCACCAAGTTTTGAGTACTTTTTCAATTGCTTAAATGTTATTTTACAGAGAATATGAAAATTATCTCCAAGGAGATAATTCAGGAGAAAACGAATTACATATGGGCCTTTTTCTTTAAAATGTAAGAATGGAGCTTGATCCTAAGGTGAAACAGAGTAACCAAGCAGCTCGGGGTGACCCAAACCACTAGGAATGTATAGGGGAATAAAAGAGACCGAAAAGCTCTCCTACTAATAAGCATTGCTTGGTGTGATTTCCCTTCTTAAAACAGAAGGACATTTGCAATAATTCAGCTATAAGTGAACATTTATGGTTACCCACAATACACCACTACTGAATATTATGATTCCTGAGCAAAGCCAGACTGAATGCTCAGTCGGGATTTTATCAGCGCTGGTAACAAGCCGGCTGAGCAGTGAAGAAGGAAACAGAGAGCAGGGTAGGTGTTTTCTCTAATGTTCCCACTGATATATATGGTAAAATGCATGACGGTGCTTCGTCTCTGGTTCACTTTAAAGCTGGAAGTTTTATCGATTATTAATCCTATATAATAAAAACTTTGTGTAATTGTGTCCTCCTGTGTCCCTGCGTCTTGCCTAGCGTGTATGCGCGGCATGCGGGTGGACTTGAGACAGCAGGAGGACGGGGGAAGGGGGGGGCAGGTGTGTGTGCTCGTGCGGGAGCGTGGCTGGGGGGGGAGAAGGGTGGTCACGGCAGAGCCCAGGCGGGCTTATTTCTGGTATTTAATGAAAGGTTGTTAATCAATTTCTAAGGTGGGTGATACAATTTTTGCTCTTGATTTTTACCAATCAGGTAACCACTTTGAACACTCATGGAGAGACTTTATACTCATCTCTAGTTGGGTTTAGGACTCTCTTCACAGTCACAGTCATTCAAGTATCCGATCTAGATGAGAGTCCAAGGAGCAATAATTGATAGGTCTGATTGAACAGGAACTATTCACTCTCTAGTACAGGAGGCCCCAAAAAACTTAGTGAAAGTTCTGAAAGGGTAAGAAGTACATATCCCTTAATGAGTGTGCACAGTCTAAATGGCAAAAAGAAGACATAATAAAAAGCACTAAACAATATGTTTTGTGGAACTTGCCTACTTCATCAGGTATTAGTGCCTATGAATAACATAAATTAACTGTATGCTAAAATAAATACGCATATTAAACCCACATTAACAGTACATATATATAGTTTAGGACACAAGTACTTTTGGCTATTTAGGCAATTGACACAATAACAACATAGTCATCAATGTAAGCACTAATATTTCATTACAAATGGGTATCAAAATTAGATAAATTAATTCTAAAAAGTAGGAGGTAATGAATTGGTATTTACAATTCACAAATTAATAATTAGGCATTAAAATTAGTATTGAATTGTTCATGATTATTTGATTAAACAATAATTACGTACATACAGTATATACATTTCCATTGCATCAAACCTAGGAATCCAGGGTTATTTATAAATGATCAAACTTTATTTTTTTTAAAGGTACACACTTTTCAATAGTTGCTAAAGGTGCATACACACGCACTACTATAAGGAACGACGGGTCCGTCAGACCCTCCCGCTGGGTGGGCATTCCAGCGATAGTAGAGCGTGTGTACAGTCTGTCGGCAGACTGTACACACGGTTTCTGAACGATCCGCTCTACTGTCACTGGAACGCCCGCCCAGTGGGAGGGTCTGACGGACCCGACGTTCCTTATAGTAGTGCATGTGTACGCACCTTAAGAGTGGGCAATTTCTGTTCAGCTGGATAATGTTTATTTACCAAAAATACCTAGGTTGGATGGATTGGGAGCATATATAATATTTACTATATATTTATATTTGTATTGCTTATCTATTAGTCATTCCATCATATATTATTTAAAACTAATTTTAATAACTGATTATGTGTGAATTTTAAATATCAATTTGTTACCCCTAATTATTAGAATGTATCTATTTACACCATTTTGGTACAAGTTTAGGGTGTGTACATCCATTGAGGGGTAAGTATCTCATATCATCACCCCTGACAGATCTTTCCCAATTTCTGGCCACCTCCTACATTGTAGAGAGAATAGACAGATGCCTAATTTACCATTGATAAACAGATGCCTAACTTACCATTGCTGAAAACTTTGCCAAAAATTAAAAAAGCTGTTAAGGAAACAAAACCACTGCCTATTATTCTTTTGGCCTGTTAAAGGATGGAATATCAAGCTAAATGCAAGTAAAACTTGTAGTTTTGTTTCTAAAAACGTGGTAACAGGTTAGAACCTCTTTTGGGTTTGTTTGTTTGTTTGTTTGTTTGTTTGTTTGTTTTTAAGGAGTCTCCAATAGTCAGAATTTTAATGTATTGACCAGACGAGCAAAATATTTCAATGAGTGTTGGCAGCAAGAAATACAGCAATTTTTTTTGAAGATCAGAGTAATGTTAGAATTTCTGAAGTAGGGGATTGACAGTATGTAACTATAAATAAACAATAATGGGTGTGATTTACTAAAATTTTTCAGGTTTACAGAACCCTGAAAAACTTGGCCAGGATTTATTAAACATTGCTTGCAGTTAGATGTGCCCCTCATGGTGGCATCAGATGAGGGCAAAGATTACTGAAATCTATCCTGCATTTGAGAATGTACGCACGTACTTGCAGCGATATTTTTTTTATTAAATCTAGGACTGCCTGCATTTGCTTATAGCAAATCTGTGAGGTTTGCAAACTGAAAAAAAAATGGTTGCTTATCTCGGGATAAAGGAAGCATCTGAATCCTCCAGAGACTTCCCCTGTTCTTCCCTGCCAGGCCATTCCAGCATTGACACCCCTGAAGCTCGCAGGCGTGCGGTCGCACAATAGTACGGACCCTCTTGAGCTTTAGCAGAAAAAACGAGCTCAACTGGGTCCGTGATTCTGCACAGGTGCAGATGGCTTCCACATGAGCAGTAAGTACTACAGTACAGGCACAAGCTGTCGAAATGGCACAGTGGAGGAGGATGGGAGAAGGGTCTGGATTATCCAGAGGCTTTCCCCTATTTAGGTGAGTACCCCTTTGGGGCACTTTTTTTTCCTATAGGTACACTTTAAAAATAAAGTTCCCTTGTGGGTATATGTGCATACAAAGTTGGAATATTTTGCCAAGTAGTCGAAGACAATATTTACCAAAATCAGACCCAGTCTACTATATTACTAATGTTCTTCAATGATCTTCAGCTTGGGAACCTTTAAAAATCAGGCCCAGTGGGTGGAGGGGCAATGACTGACATCAATGTACTTTCAACAGAACAAGGCCAAATGTATATGTTTTGTGCCCCTAGGCCGCATATGTTGTGGCTGCCCTTTCTTGTGCAGCAGCACCCTCCGATTCTGTGTGTATCATCCATTTAGGCAGCCCCTCATGAACAGCTTCCTTGAGCTTCATTTTTCCTTTTTCATGTGTTCCGCCCCACTTTTAGCCTCCTCTTGCATACAGTATGTAGCAAAACCCCTCTCATGTCCAGATGCCCCCTTGGGCTGCGGCCCGAGCCTTTGGGCCTTTCTAGAAATCCGGCCCTGCAACAGAGGCCATTTGGCACTGTTTCCTTTGTAATAAGCATTAGTCTGAATACATTTATGGACAGTAACCAAAAATAGTATCAGTTTAAGAGGCCTTAAAGTGAATGTTTACCCATTTAAAAATAAAAAAGTCAGATACTCACCTAAGGAGAGGGAAGGTCCTAATGAGCCTTCCCTCTCTTCTCCCGATGCCCGGTCCCGCGCAGGATCCCCCGTAGCAGTATTCGACCAGTTTAGTCAAATACTGCCACTTCCGCTGCCAAAGGGATGTTTCGGAAGCCTTTGGGAGCACTCGGGCTCCCGAGGACGGGGCCGCTCCATAGTACGCATGCGCGAGCGACCTCTATGACGCACTCGCGCGTATGTAGTATGGAGCGGCCCGTCTTCGGAAGCCCGAGTGCTCCCGAAGCCCTCCGAAGTCCCTGTGGCGGCAGACGCGAACGGGGGAGCCAGCGCAGCACCGAGGGCACCGGGAGAGAAGAGGGAAGGCTCATTAGGACTGAGCCTTCCCTCTCCTTAGGTGAGTAACTGACTTTTTTATTTTTAGATTGGTACCCATTGGCTTTAAAGGACCACTGCCGCGAAAATCTTAAAATTTAAAATACACAATAACATATACAAAGAAGAAGAACGTTTCTTCTGGAGTTAAATGAGCCATAAATTACTTTTCTCCTATGTTGCTATTACTTACAGCAAGTAGTAGAAATCTGAAATTACCAACTGGCCCATCTTCTCATGGGGGGTTCTCAGGGTTTTCTTTATTTTTAAAAGCACTTAGTGAATGGCAGTTGCTCCGTCCAACTGCCCAAAATAGTGTAGGGTGAGCAAGGAGGCTGGCCAGCATCATTGCATACATATTTTTCAGGGAATGTCTTTATAAAGAATAAAGGCCATGCTGAGAATCCCCTATGGAGAGATGGACTAGCCCAAAACCTGTCGGTAATGTCAGATTTCTACTACCTACTGTAAGTGACAGCAACATAGGAGAAAAGTAATTTATGGCTCATTTTACTCTGGAAGAAATGTACTTATTTGTACCATATGTGTTTTAAATTTTAAGATTTTCGCAACAGTTTCTCTTTAAGTATTATTGCAATAGTGACTTTTCCTTATAGGACAGAATTTTCTTAAACACAGAATAAAATTATTACACTGTACAAAGAGAAAACCTATCTATATTGAGGAGTCCTATACTATGCCTATGCCCATGCCATGTGTACCACAAATAATTCCGAGTACAGCTCTGCTGTACTTGGCGAACTAAAACTGATTCTGATTCTGAGTCTGCTGATTTTCGTTATGCAAACCACAATGCTATTATTTGATTTGTATTTACAGTGTAAAGAGCTACAGTAAAGTAACCACAAGAGGGCAGAGTAATCACATTACAAATAACCATCAGGCTAGAGCCATTTGTTACAGTGTCGGCTTATTTTATAATAGCACACAGTCCTAATTGCATCTCTATTTCCCATCTGGACAGTACGCTGGCAGTGTTGAGCCCATAGTAAGTAGACATTTAGATTTATATAGGTAGTAAAGTGAAGATAATAGTGGTATTATATTTTCATGTGTTAGGAAAGTTATACTAGACAACCAAGTTCACCCCACACTGCAGAAGAGTTTTCTCCTGGCTTAAAGTTTAAAGTAATCCTGAGAGATCCTTAACCACTTCAGGATTCTGCGTACGCTTAACTACGCCCCTGAATCCTGAAGTGGTTTCCATGGAAACGGCCGCTCGTATGAGCGGCCGTTCCATGTCAGTTCACGGAGGGTGTCTCCGTGAACACCCTGCGAGCCGCCGATCGCAGCTCGCAGGGTAAATGTAAACACGCGGGGAAGATCTTCCCCGGTGTTTACATATATACGGCGCTGCGCAGCAGCAGCGCCGTAGAGGAGATCGGCGATCCCCGGCCTCTGATTGGCCGGGGATCGCCGGCATCTGATAGGCTAAAGCCTATCCTATCCGGCGCAGGACGGCTTTCCGTCCTGCGCCGCACACAGGGGACGGGAGAGGGAGGGAAGGAGGCAGAGGGAGGACTAGTGCTGCGGAGGGGGGCCTTGAGGAGCCCCCCCCCGCTAGGCACAGCAGCGCGGCGGCGATCAGACCCCCCCAGCAGGACATCCCCCTAGTGGGGAAAAAAGGGGGGAGGTCTGATCGCCCTGCCTGATTTCTGATCTGTGCTGCGGGCTGAAGAGCCCCCGCAGCACAGATCAGCCAAACCACCCGGTATCCGGAAGTGGTTAAAGTGTACCCGAGGCGATATATGACAAGATGAGATAAACATTTACCGTATATGTACAGTTCAAAACATATTAATAACCAGGCTATTTTACTTGATTTATTTTGCTGCCTGAAAGAGTTAATTTATAGGCATGGAAGTGACAGCTTCTGTAAGTACCTTGTTGGGACTATAGTAAACATCACTGATAAGCAAATTACAGGCATAAAAGTTTTCCTGGCAGAATACAACTTCTGAGGCCAGAGAGAGATAAAATACATGAACTATTGACTTTTCTAACTCTGGGACACTTAATAGGCTGCCACTGATTAGAGACAGCAAAACATTCAACCTACTTTGTACATGCTTAAATATAAAATAAAACCCTGAGATACTTAAAAAAAAAGTCATTTTTAGGTGTAGGAGGATAAATATAATGGTTTATCTCAATAGTTTATTTTCACCTCAGGTTCTCTTTAAAGCGGGATTGTCACCATAAAAATCTAATTTCAACAGCAACTGGTCTGAGTGTATTAAGTGATAAAGATGCTAATCCTGCATTCAAAACTTTTTCTGCTGTTATGATTTGGAGTTATCACATACTTAAGGAACACTGGCCCTTTAGTAGTCAGTGCCAAACAGTTGCATGCTGGGGGTTCTTTTTATCTATAATATATTCCTCCTCTTCCATTTATTTCCCTGCCTAGCTGCCTATCTGAAACACGATCCCCTGCTCACTTGGTTTACAAGCAAGGCTGAGGTGACTCAGCGATTGGAGCAGAAAAGAAAAAAAAGTAAAGGGCAGAAATGACATCAGGATTTAGCCTAAACTGTAGGCTTATACTTACTTATATATGTTTTTTCCCCCTGGCATAGTATGGCTGATCCTACTGCTTTAAGAGAAAATGTGAATACTTACCTTGGGAGAGGGAAGCCTCTGGACCTACCAGAAGCTAACCTCTGTCCCTCTATGTCTCTCTGTTCCAGTGATGGGACCCCTAAAGTTCCAAGGAGTTCTCCCGCACTGTGCAGGCGCAGACAGCTTGTACCTGCACAGTAGAACAGAGCCGCTGCTGGGGTTCAATAGAAAAAGCCAAGCCCGCTCGGTTCCGTGCTAGTGCGTAAGCGCCAGCTGTCTGTGCCTGCGCAGTTTGGGCAGGCTTTGTTGACAAGCCCTTGCTAAAACAGCGAGGAGGGGGGCAACAGGGGAAGAATCTGGACGAAGCAGAGGCTTCCCTCTCTCAGGGTAAGTACCCAAATTCAAACCTTTTTTTTCTTCACGTTTACTTTAAAGTGAAGTGAAAACAAAAAAGTTAGATACTTACCTACGTAGAGGGAAGCCTGAATAGCCCAGATGCTTCCTGTGTCTTCCTCGCAACCAGTGTTTTAGCCTTCAGGATGGGGAAGTGTGACAGGTACTCAAGCTAGCTAGGAGGCCAAATATTGTTTTTACTGGCTGTGGAACTCTCAGTAAACAAACATTTTGCACCTAACAGGACTAAATATTTTGCCACCTTTGATACATTCCAGAATATAAATCAGGGTGAGGAAAGTTTTTACAATAGGCATACACTTACTAAATGATTTATAAAGTAATGCTGTAAAATTAAGCAATTTTATTCATTACGTTCTTTTCAGCACAGTTCCTCTTTAATGCCTCTATGGACGAGCTCAGCTCGTCCATTACCGCCAGAGGGTGCCGCTCAGGCCCTGCTGGGCCGATTTCGCTGAAATAAAAAGCAGCACACGCAGCCGGCACTTTGCCAGCCGCGTGTGCTGCCTGATCGCCGCCGCTCTGCGGCGATCCGCTGCGAGTAGCGGCGAAAGAGGGTCCCCCCAGCCGCCTGAGCCCTGCGCAGCTGGAACAAATAGTTCCGGCCAGCGCTAAGGGCTGGATCGGAGGCGGCTGACGTCAGGACGTCGGCTGACGTCCATGACGTCACTCCGCTCGTCGCCATGGCGACGAAGTAAACAAAACACGGAAGGCCGCTCATTGCGGCCTTCCGTGTTACTTCTGGCCGCCGGAGGCGATCAGAAGAACGCCTCCGGAGCGCCCTCTAGTGGGCTTTCATGCAGCCAACTTTCAGTTGGCTGCATGAAATAGTTTTTTTTTTATTTAAAAAAAAACCCTCCCGCAGCCGCCCTGGCGATCTTAATAGAACGCCAGGGTGGTTAATAAAGAAACAATCTAATTAAAATAACTGGATTCTCTGCTGATCATAACTGCATTGTACTGCAGAGCAAACTGAGATAGCCAATGAACAAATGGTTCATCAGTCGTGGAATGATCATACATGCCAGTATATACTGACTGTTCCTGCACATGTTGTACAGTGTACATGTGCTAAAGACCAATCAATGCAGCAGCAAACTTGCTTAGAACCTATAGGGCTCTTAGCTTATGTGTCTTGGGTCTCTGTATAAGAATATCCATTCACTAACTACAATTATTCCATGTATTCCTCTGTAGAGATGGTCACTGAGCTGCTAAATATGATCCGGCCACCAGAGGGAGCAAAGAGCATGACTGGACTTCACATGCTTTTTGCATAGTACAGTAAAGGGGAGAAGGTCTAGACAATTTATTTAAAAAAGGAGACTTGAGCAACATGAGGCCAAATAAAACACTAGGATGTTTTCATTTAATTTTAATGTAATGCACACCTTCCTCTAGGACAAAACGCATCTAATATGACAGCTGGCAAAATTCACAAATCTATTTTAAGGAAAAAGAACAGGGAGGATTGTGAAAGTATGTATCACTTTCTTGTGCTTGTTGTGCTGATTCTCTTCCTTTTTTGCTATCTTAACCCCCCTGGCGTTACAATAAAATCGCCAGGGGGGAGGCGCAGCACTTTTTTTTTATTTTTATTTTTTTAAATCATGTAGCTAGCCTAGCGCTAGCTACATGATAGCCCCCTGCCCCTTGATCAGAGCAAACAGGAAATCCCGTTCAGAATGGGATTTCCGGCCTGGCTTCATCTGTCGCCATGCCGATGATCGGGATGACGTCATCGACGTCAAGGCGTCTGGGGGAGTCCCGATCCACCCCTTAGCGTAGCCTGGCGGCGATTGGCCAGGCTACGCAAGGGGTCTGGGGGGGCAGCGCGGCGCATAGCGGCGAATCGGCTCGGTGCGTAGCGGTGGCGATCAGGTAGTACACGCAGCTAGCAAAGTGCTAGCTGCGTGTAACAAAAAAATTATGCAAATCGGCCCACCAGGGCCTGAGAAATCCTCCGCGCTGGCTTACCCCGAACTCAGTTCGGGATTACCGCCAAGGAGGTTAATAAGTGACCCAGAACACGTCTGCATATCAGATGTTTTGACTTCTTCAAGGACTGAGACGTTTTTGGCAAAAAAGATCAGCATGATAGCCAAACAACTGGCATATTTCCATCAGCTTAATCCAGAGAGGTAAGCAAGCTGCATTTGGGAGCACTTTTGGCCAAGAAACATGAGTTTTGTCCACCATGTACATCTATACATTGTTTATAATCACTTCTCAGACAGATTGTTCATTGATTTTCCTTGTTCAGGTCTGGATTTAGTTGGGCTTTAAGTAAGTACTTGGAATTAGGATACATGGCTTTATGGATACCAACCATGTTAAGTATATGAGAGTGCATACAGGCAAATTTACCTCAAAATAGTAAACCTATGACAAACGAATACCTAGTATTTATCCTGGTCTTGCATTTATTTTTTCAGGTTATCGGCTGGTTTCTCATAGCAACACTTACTTCACTGTCGCTGCTATGCACTTGCTGGTCTAACTGCTGGTCAAGAGTCAGCTCTGTTCAAATGGAGTTCTGGAAGATGTACGTCAGCAAGGAGAAAGAGAAATTTGATGAGCTTGCACAAGTATATGCCACAAAACTTGCCGAAAGAAATTTGAAAAGCTTCTTTGAAAACAAAGAGGCAGAAGAGTTTGACCTGCCCAGTAATAAAGCCTGGGAGAAGATATCTGCATTGTACACTTTTAATCCGGATCACCAATATTACAGCACTCTGCACAAATTCGTTGAGCATGGAGAAAGCGGCAGTGGAAAAGAATTCATGATGGACTTTGTAGATGGACCAGTATAACTGATGCATTTCTTTACTCTGGAGGATGAATGGAGGACAACTGGCTGTTCATTTTGACAAAGGAAGTGTGCAATGCTTATAAAGTGTTACATGATGAAACCATAAAAGAGTCACATGCTTCATATTAAGCCATCAAACCCTACATGATCTTGGGTTGGCTTCATCCTTAACACATTTGTCTTCATACATGTATATATCCCAAGACGTTTGTACATCCAGCCAAGAACCAAAATTTCCACAAGGCAGAGGGAACAATGGAAGCAGACATGAGATTACCCCACACACAAGCAGATCTATGCGTCCTGACACTGAATCCACTATTTTGACATCTCTGTACATCTGTACATCATGCACAACTTGTCTTATCAACAAATGGTTCCTGTAGTGATGTATTCTTCCACTAACTGACAATTCCATTAGAAAACTGTAAGCTGGTATGGGCAGAGTCCTCTCACCTATTGGATCTTGGTATGGATGTATTTTCTGACTGACCTATTTATGTTTACTTAGCACACTATAACTATAACTATTTATCTATACAGCACTACAGAATGTGTTAGTGAAAAAGAATAAATTATAATATATATATATATATATATATATATATATATATATATATATATATATATATATATATATATATATATATATATTATTTTATTCTATTTATTTTTTTTGCACGGCCAGCTGAATTATACCTAAGAAAACTGCTTGGTGCCTAGAATGTGTTTTTTTTTATTACAGATGTTTACAGCTTTTTTTTTTACTACTCCTGATTTTATGTTATATTGTTTAAATGTTACACTTACAGTATACAGACAGTTTCCAAAATGATTAGTACAATCAGTTCTCTCCCGCATACAAGGTAAATTGTGCATATTTCACGAAGACAGTAAAACCTAAGTACATTTTTTAACCTTAAAATGGTGGTCGTTCAATCTCTGGCAAGCTATTCTCTAAGTGTAAACTACTCTCAAGGCGGTGTCCTTATTTTAGTCGCATACAGCTACCTCTTTCCACATTTACACTTACGGTACCACTTCTGTGTGGAATAAGAATCTCTACATCCAGCCATGCGTACTGCTGTGGTGTTCCATGTGCTGTACATTGGCGTTCCATGGATAGCCAGGGTGCAGCAGGTCATTTTGGTGCATGGCCTTGATGGTACTTTAAAAAACACAATGTATCCAAAACCCCTTTCCTTAAAGAGACACTGAAGCGAAAAAAAATATATGATATAGTGAATTGGTTGTGTACTATGAATAATTACTAGAAGATTAGCAGCAGAGAAAATATTCTCATACTTTTATTTTCAGGTATATAGTGTTTTTTCTAACATTGCATCACTCTATAATATGTGCAGATTACACAACACTCAGCATTCAAAATGTGTCTTTCAGAGCAGTCTGTGAAGTAATGAACTCTCCTCTAGCAGAGGAAAAGTAAACAGTTCAATTACAGTTGAGATAATAAAAGTCAGATAACAGCCCTCTCCACGACTAACTTATGCTGGGAATACACGTTTCGTTTTTGCCTTCGTTTTAGCCTTCGATTCGTTCAGTAAACGAATCGAGTGTTGAAAACGTATGTGAAAATAGTCATAATCTCATTATAGTTTCGATTAATAGACCCCAAAAACGAACGACTAGTGATCGAACATGTTTGATATTATCTCTCTTTATCCATCTAATCGAGCCATTGGTAGGCTTGATGGCTGTTCAGATCGATTATATGTTCGTTTATGTCAGTCCGTCCCTGTAAAAAGGGATTTTCGTTTCGTTTCTTTGCAGCCTTCGATCATTGGAAAAACAAAACCATCAGAATCGAAAAAAAAAACGAAACCGTGGGTGGTGATATTAACCGTACGTTCGATTATTTAGGGAACGAAAAGGACAAAAGGCACAATCGAAACGAAGGCTAAAACGAAGGCAAAAACGAAACGTGTATTCCCAGCATTAGTCGGAGAGCTTAATAGCTTTTTTGCATAGAGATAACAACTGGAGTTTCTCAACTCTTCCTGTACTGGAAACAATTAGACTGATGTATCTGATCTTAATGTTTTTTTTCTTAGCTGTACTACACATACAAATCATAATATCATCATTTTTTTTTTCGCTTCAGTGTCTCTTTAATCTCAAGTCTCCACACCGAATCAGGCTGAATCACTCATGAGCCCAAATTAATTAATGAAACTTAAGCATTTCTATACCTCCTTGTATAAAAAAGAACCAGATATAGTTGCTCAAAGCATAGGATTTGATCACCTACAGAGACTCAAACTAGCTAAATTATCAGAGGAAGATCTGTCCATCTTAAATGCGGAAATTACTCTGGCAGAGGTCACCTATACCATTAAAAATCTAGCGAATCATAAGCCGCCAGGCCCTGATGGACTCACTCCAGAATTTTTGAAGCTCCTTAAAGAGACACTGAAGCGAAAAAAAATATGATATAATGAATTGGTTGTGTACTATGAATAATTTCTAGAAAAGTAGCAGCAAAGAAAATATTCTCATACTTTTATTTTCAGGTATATAGTGTTTTTTCTAACATTGCATCATTCTATAATATGTGCAGATTACACAACACTCAGTATTCAAAATGAGTCTTTCAGAGCAGTCTGTTAAGTAATGACCTCTCCTCTAGCAGAGAAAAAGTAAACAGTTCACTTACAGTTGAGATAATAAAAGTCAGATAACAGCCCTCTCCACGACTAACTTAGTCGGAGAGCTTAATGGCTTGTTTGCATAGAGATAACAACTGGAGTTTCTCAACTCTTCCTGTACTGGAAACAATTAGACTGATGTATCTGATCTTAATGTTTTATTTCTTAGCTGTACTACACATACAAATCATAATATCATAATTTTTTTTCGCTTCAGTGTCTCTTTAAGAAGGAAGTGGTTGCTGTATTGACCAAGCCTTTTAACCATGTGCTTGCTCAGAAAGCATACCCTAATTCATTCAATTTAGCATATATTAAACTTATCTTAAAACCCGGAAAAGACCCTTTACTTCCGAGCTCGTACAGACCTATTTCTCTGATCAACCAGGACCTTAAATTATTATCTAAAATCATGGCTGATAGATTGGCCGAATATATGCCTAAACTGGTAAGCTCAAATCAGATGGGATTCATACGTCAGAGATCAGCAGTAGCAAACATTCGTAAACTACTTATTGCACAAGACTACGCTAAAGCTTATCCTCATACTTGCAAAGATCATGCTGTGTTAATGATCAACGCCGAAAAGGCTTTTGATAATGTTCATTGGGACTGGTTGAACAGGGTTTTAGACAAAATAGCTATTATAGGCCCCCTACGAAATCTTCTTACAGCAATGCATACTAATCCCCAGGGACACATTTAGACTCCAGGGTTCCTATCAACTAGATTTTCATTAGAAAAGGGCATGAGACAGGGCTGCATCTTATCCCCCCTCCTTTTCAACTTGGCGCTAGAACCACTGACTCAGATGCTAGAGGCACAAATAGAAGGGATATGTATTGGAGATACCAAGCTGTACGCAGGTGATATTCTGCTATTTTTGACCAATCCAGATAGACAGCTGGACAAAATTTTCAAATTATTGGAAGATGTGGGGCAGGCTAGTGGTTTCAAGGCAAACGTGGCTAAGTGCGAATTAATGTTTCTTTAAAAAAAAGCTATGCCCCGAAATCAGAACAACTATCCGGTAAAAATATGTTCCCAGGTCCGCTACTTAGGAGTGAACTTCAACAAAGACCCAGATAAAATGTACACAATTAACTACTCATCTTTGATAGCGGACATAAAACGCCAACTTCAAATTTGGAAAAACCTTCCCATCAATATCATGGGTAGAGCAGCCTTAATAAAAGCAGCTAGCCTTGGAAGGCTATTATATCCACTCCAAACCATATCCTTACTTATGAAACATTCCAACATACGCGATTTAAACAGTGCCTTCGCGCTTTTCCTTTGGGAAGGTAGGAGGGCCCGGGTGGCTTTTCATAAATTGCAACTTCCCAAGGAGCCAAGGAGTGTGGGGGGGGGGGGGATTGGGCATCCCGAACATTAGACGTTACAATCTAGCGTGCATGGTTAGACACGCAAGAGATTGGATAAATGGCTCTAGCATTTTTTCTAATATCAACCTGGAGATGGCCTATGCAGAACCATGGACTCTTTCAGGCCTGCTCCATAGTGGGTACCCTTCCCTCCCGCCCCGTTTGAAGCACAGCAAACTGATGAGGGATACTATTGCCTCCTGGAAGGAAACTTGCAAACAATTTAAGGTCTGCTACCAAATCACTAAATACATGCCTTTTTGGGGTCACCCTGGGTTCCCTGCAAGCTTATCACATAAGGGATTTCTAGAATGGGTTAATCAGATTGGGTCAACTAATAAATCTTCGAGAAGGGAAATTTTTAACCTTTAAATAATTAAAAGCAAAATGTAATCTTCCAGCCCATCATTTCCTTTACTATGCCCAATTGAGAGCCTATATGAAGGACAAATTACGGGATACCTCCAACCTTCTGCAATTAAACGAATTTGACAGCTTCCTGGCCCCTCATATTCCTAAATTGTCTCTATCCCAACTTCATTCCACTATTCAAAATAAAAATTTGCCAGATATGGTGAACTTAAACATTAAAACATGGGCAAAAGACTTCTCAGATCCTGATATAGGGACGAAAATCCTATGAGGGGCAAGGGTGATTAGAAAACTAGTTTTGGGGGAAAATTGGCAGGAATCACACAAACTCATATACAGGGCAAAATACGCCTTTAATATTAAGTACACTGCCCCCCCTGCATACTATAAAGCAGAATGTTCCAAATGCAAATTGCCGAATGCTGACCTGCTACACTGTGTGTGGAAATGTCCTCATATCCAGTCCTTCTGGTCAAAGGTACTTGTTTATATTGACCAGTTATGTAAGGTAAAACTAGATCTGAATCCAGCCCTACTTTTATTTAACTACTATGAACCAGCCAAGGAACCCAGCACCAATACATGCTAAACAAGGAAAAACCTTGGCTCATTACCGCATCTCATCATCATTGCTGCAAGAAAAACAATTTTCAACAAGTGGATTTACCCTTCTTTACCCACGATGTGGGATGTCAAAGAGGAACTTACTAATTTGTTTAATCTAGACAGACTGGACGCCTTATCACATAAAGAAAAAATAACTAAGCACTTATTTACAACCTGGAGACATTTTATTCTTGCTTCCTTCACCACAAAGGAGAGAAATTACCTTATGGAACACTTTAAGTATATGGGCTGGTACTGTACTGCTCAGCTACAGGGATCATTGGGCAGACTAGAAATTACATAACAGGCCCTACTTTGATCTGGGAGAATCTTTACTAGTGAAATATTGAGCACACAGATGGACTTTGATAAGGATTGACTGCAGGGAGGGTAGGGAGGATTTTAAATAGGGGTAGTTCGACTGAATATAGCTACTTGCTAACCAATGTACCGCACACTAATATTTGTTTACCTCTTATGATGGGTATGTTACACCCGAGATTCTGTATCATTATGGAAAATAAATAAAATATTGTTTAAAAAAAAACACAATGTAAATTACTGCTATGGCGCTTCACCTGTATTATACTTGAGCACCAGAGTTCAGCTATTATACTACTACCATGCAACCAAACTCTAAACAGTGGTTGTGGTGCATGTAGTTCGGTTAATTTAGCATAGTAGATAGTGGTGGCGGTGCACAAAATTGGATTATTATGTGATACACCTGTGTATCTCAATTTCATATTATAATTAAAAAAAATTAGTAATAGGCTGTTGGATGTAAGTCTTGACATATGCAAAGCAGTTTGGTCCTATTTCTGTGGCTGAAGATGCACTTTAAAAATGGTGTCCCCAATCCTCTCTTCACAAACTCTCTTCTCCAACCTTGGGAACTCTGCCGTTGCCTTTTGCCATTCTTTATGAACTCAAAAATCAGTACCTGTAGTAAGTTTTGGTTAAAAGACCTACTGTATATACTCTAGCATAAGTCTAGAAATGTAGGTCTAATTCACTTCATAAAAGTTTAGGGGTTGGCTTATACACGAGTCACGAGCAACACTGAGCACCAGAGTTATGTGTGTACTAATAGTGACATTCCCATTTGCCACAATTTACCCAGTGGTAAGTAACATTTTGCCAAGAAAACACAGGTCTGAAAGTCCTGGCTACAATTAACAAGGAAAGGGGCAGGAAGGAAATACTGGGCTGCAGAAAAAGGGAGTGAATACTTGCAGCACTTGGGGGACTGGAGAATTTATTGGCTGCACTTAAGGGACAAGAGGGGTTAATGGCTGCAATACTGTATGCAGTGCAGTCATTAACCCCTCGTGAGCCCTAAGTGCAGCCATTATCTTTGCTGGGTAGACTTATACTTGAGTCAATAAAAAATTCCAGCTTAAGAGGGTTGAATATTGGGCTCGACTTATACACGAGGTTGACTTGTATTCGAGTATATACGGTAATCCATGCTCTCAGTGAGCTATGATAATAAACTGAATGTCTGCTTCATTGTAAAATGCTAGTGTAGAGCCTCCCCACTGTCTTATAGCACTTTTCTTGACTTTATATGTGTGAGCCATCATATATATTTTCATTAACATACGTTGACAGCTAATTGGTTAAAATAAGAGGTTTGGTCCGTGTGTGGTTATCTCGGCAGTTATACTTATTTCTGAACAGAGTATTTGGGTCTCTGATCCAATACATCTGGAAACATTGCCAACATTTTGGTAACATTTTGTTAAGAAAATATGTAAGTTAAAAGTAGACACAATAGTAAAGTACAAGAGGTGCAATCATATACGGTATATAATATATACAGTATATTATTATATATATATATATATATATATATATATATATATATATATATATATATATATATATATATTACTATAATACAATATTTTATTTAAGGTATAATATATACACATTGGCTTTTCCATTTGATGCCCAGCAGATTTGATTGCTGCAATCGATTCTGCTGGCAATCAATCCCTTAAAATGTCTGGTCTATCCACTTTTGATAAGTTTTGACCAACAATTGCTCAAAAGTATCAATCAGCCAGGATGGAAAATCCAGGTGGATGGCAGAACTGACAGTAGATCGACAGCCCCAGGGGCGTAGCAATAGGGGATGCAGAGGTTGCGACCGCATCGGGGCCCTTGGGTCAGAGGGGCCCCAAAGGGCGCTGCCTTAATTACAGTATTCGCTCTCTATTGGTCCTGTGCTCATAATAATCACTTCTATAGATACTTTGAATAGTGGTAATCATTATCAAACTGTTCCCCATCCCCTTCTTGCACCTCTGACACTGTAGTTGCCATTGGCAGGTTTTGGTGTGCCGTATCAATTCTTATGTATAAAGTGCTTGGGGGCCCCATTGTAAAATTTGCATCGGGGCCCACAGCTCCTTAGCTACGCCACTGGACAGCCCATAGTGTTGCACTACACCAAACAGTACAACGCTGTGATTTAATCAGTTTTCAGTAGATTCCCATTTGGAATCTATTGAAAAGCGATATGCTGTGTGTGGTAAAAATCGATTTCTCTCTGAATTAATTCCAACCAGAGAGGAAACAATCGTTTTGCCACATTGTGTGGCAATCCATAAGTACATCGCCAGCTTTTAAAACTGTCAGTGCTTGCTTCCATTCATTTCAAGGCTTTCTTTTAAATTATTTTCCAATCTAGTATACATTTTGACAAAGTTCACTCTAACATCAAAGAACGTATGGTTCAGAACTGTCACATAAATCATACCAATGAGTGAAAAACTGGGTGAGCAGCTTGCAACTGCATTGGATTACACCAGTAACACCAATAACTTAGTGGTGATATATGAGAGAAAAGTATCCCATATTATTTGAAGATGAAAGCCACACAGACAGGCGGTATACCTGAGGATTAGCTTTATGTGTAGGTGTAACAGAAATGAAAGTCATGCAAATCATTACACTGAGTGCAAACAATCATTGAGACTTATTAGATTACACGTCTGCATTTTCCTTTCATATTTGCTTAATTACAAAGGACTGTGAATTTGTGAAATGACGCTGCAACTCCTATTTCGAATCTGTTGCTTAATTGCAATTATTAGTGATGATAATAGTATGTATGGTTTCAAGATTATAGTTATTAAAGTCAAATCAGTTCTTTCATGTGCTGCTTTTAGAGAAATTAACAACGGCATAAAAGTACTCCTGACTATCTTTATTTTCCTCATAAATCTTCTCCAGCTTTGGAGAAAGGAATATGGCAAAGTTACATCGCTGGTGTGTAGTATGGAATGCCTTCGTTTCTCTGTCAAGAACAAAAACAAATGCTGATCACATATGTTTCAGTTGCCTGTGTTCCATGGCACTTTAGGCATGGCCAGAATGATGGGGATATGACGGGAATACGACGGTGATCCTAACTGGGAGAGGGGGATGGCGCTATGCATATGACCCTGTTGGCGTACTCTGCCACAGGCTCAATAAGTTTGTGGTTTTTTTTCCTGTTGCGGTGCGATGGGGGCGAGGCATTGCACCACAATGCATACTTTAAAGGGAGGTAAGAGTGATATGGAGGCTGCCATATTCATTTCCTTATAAACAGTGCCAGTTGCCTGGCAGCCCTGCTCATCTTCTGGCATAAGAAGTCTAAGTCAAAACCCTGGATCAAGCAAATGGCTAATCCAGTAAAACCTGAGTCAGCCGAGTCAGAGAAGCTGATCTGCTGCATGCTTGTTCAGTGTCTATGGCTATGACACGGGATCAGAAGGACTTCTAGGCAACTAGTTTTGTTTAATAGGTACTAAATATGGCAGCTTTCATATACCTTTCACCTCGGGTTTCCTGTAAGTGTGAAACCAGCACCAAACTACGCCTGTGCAAATTTGCAATGATAAGTTATAGTCAATTAATTTGATGTGATAAAATACAATACCCAAACAGGTCGCACAAAACACAATAGGCTCCTTTAGACCCACACATACCCTCTACACAGTTGAAAATTTGTTTCATTTTACAGTACCTTTGCTATTATGTCCACTGTCTCACTGTAACTTCGGCACTTCTTTATACCAGAGTTAGCCAAAAAATCTTCAATTAGTCTAACTCCAATGTTGTATCCCCTGCAAATGGCAAAACTTAGTCATTTAGTGAGCAAAAATATCTTCAGTTATGGGATTTATCAGAGTTGATGGAGGACCATTTCCATGTAGATATTTGAATTAAATTAAAATATATTGATACTGGGGCTTTAGGCCAGTGTTGCGGTGAGTATGGTTGGCGGGATAGCAATCTTTCAGTGTAGGTCTTCTTACGCATTTTAACTCTTTTCTGGTCAGTAAGAAAGTGAATGAAGAATGAATTCTGGAGACTACCAATGTAGCTGAAGAGTCGCAGTAGCATTGCGGTGACACCGTATAGTAAGGCATACAATACAATGAATGCATGCCTCATTGCCACTGTAAACAAACATGTTGGGCGGTTACCGTTTCCCTGCTGCACCCTAATCAATATGAAAGCCCCATAGGAATATTATTGCATCGCATTACGATGATATTGTTTAACAATGCAACAGACACAGTGTGAAAGGTTTACATTGTTTAAAGGAAATCAGAGACTAAAAAAATAAAAGTTTTATACATACCAGTTTTTGTGCACGGATCGCTCCCACGCCGCCATCCTCAGCCTTCTGAATCGCTGATACTGGGTCCCGTAACTTCTGCCAGTCGCGGCGAGTCTGAGCAAGAGGAGTGCACCCTCTACGTATCTCTCCGGCGGTTGCGGTGCGCATGGGGCTGGAGGAAGCCCCAGGTATGTATAAAACTTTTATTTTCTTTTAGTCTC
This sequence comes from Hyperolius riggenbachi, assembly GCF_040937935.1. Taxonomy (NCBI): domain Eukaryota; kingdom Metazoa; phylum Chordata; class Amphibia; order Anura; family Hyperoliidae; genus Hyperolius; species Hyperolius riggenbachi. The sequence continues at coordinate 281,961,858 of NC_090649.1, forward strand.
TGGTACACTTTAAAGAATAACCCTTGGATAAACAGGAAAGTTGTGGAAATGTACTTACATTGTATCCAAGTATTTGTTCACCTCCTCATCATTTTCATAATCTTTACATAACTGTGCGACTAGAGCACCATAGGTGAGAACAAAGAGATCTCTACTCTGTAAATAGAAAACACATTGATTTCACCTTTCATTGTACTGAAACAAGATGATTAGAAGTAGCAGTAGATGATTAGACACAGCCTACTGTGACTAGAGCTTTAGAGGAAACCTGCAGTGAGAGGGACATGGAGAATTTTATCATTACTCCCTATTACTTATCTGACTGTTCTGCCAATTATATACTGTACTGCTATATTTCCTGAGTCACAGCTAGAAAAAAAAATGTGCAAAACAGATGATCTAACTCAAGACTGACTTCAATGGCTGCATTTTTCTCTCTTTGTGTGTGAGATTTAAAGGACACCCGAGGTGAAAATGAACTAATGAAAAAAAACAATTGTATCCATCTTCCGTCTCCTAAAAATGACTTTTTAAGATATTCCGCAGTTTTATTTTATATTTAAATCTACTTTTTAAGTCTTTACTGTTTTAGCTCAATGACATATTCATTGAAGTATGCCAGAGCTAAAATGTATGAACTATTGACCCTTTTTATCTCTTTCCTGCTCTCAGAAGCCATTTTCTGCTAGGAAAGTGTGTTATAGTTGTAATTTGTTATGAGTAAGGGTCCCACTGTAGTCTGACCCAGTCCTGAACTGCCACTTACGTACCTGATGTTTAACTCTTTCAGGCAGAGAAAGAAAAAAAGGAACACAGCATAGTTATTTGAGTGCTAGGCACTTTACATACACGTCTATAGCATCATGTCACATCACCTCGGGTATCCTTTAAAAGCTGCTGATATCAGAAGAGCAGCATTGTACCTCAGATTGTATTTTTATTCCTTAAAAAATGCCATATTTATCTCACTACAGGTGTCCTGCAGAACGTGTGTAGACAGTCGAAAAAGAACTGAATATCCACCTCAACCAATCATGCTCGTCTCACCTTTAGAAAAAGCTACAGTTGTAAATACACAATGCTAAAGGAGCTTAGGAGCACAGTTCCTGGAAAAGCTCAACCCCGTGTGTTATGCTAAACACGCCTCTGGGATATCCCACACGCAGCCATTACTGACACAACTGTGTCAAACTTTGCCAGCACTTAGGTTGGATTGATCCCGGGCAACAGTAAGACAGTGAAACGACAGGTAACTCATGTATCTACTGTTTCATTCACTGTTCCAGCCCGCCATCATCAACAGCTCATCATTGCCAATTCCCTCAGAGAACCAGTGATGGGCAGAGGTCAGGGGCAATCCTTGAAGGGCAGCGAGAGAACTCTAGCCACTGCGACCATGGACTGCAGCAGGCCCAACTGTCACAACATGTGCGTGGAGGAAGGCTGCGGAGGCACAGGGGAACAGTGCAGCCCACTACTAGACGGCAAGTGTGCGCAGGATGTGTTTTGCCCACTAGGACTCGCTCAGATGTAGCTTTTCAAGGAACTGTAGGGCCTGAAGATGTATATATACCGATGTATACATACCGATCAGTTCTGGTAAAGGAGTGCGCAGTAACTGACATGCCTATTTGGGCTCACAAGTTAACCAGCATTGGTTTTATGGGGGGAATGTTTTAAAATGTGTGTGCACAGACCTATCATTTCTGCATTTGATTTGCATCTCTGAAGCATTTAGGAGAGAACTTTAGAATGAAGATTTTGAAGAAATATCATGGCCTTTTCACAAATAATGTGGTGCTGAGTGGTGTACAGGGCTTATTATCACTGCTCATTTTTAGGGGTGGCCAATGAGATGCAAATCATTCTGAATTAATGCCAGGGCCGGTTGTAGACCTTTTGCTGCCTGATGCAAACTTGTGAGGATGTGCACCCCACTCCGATTTGGAATACCGTATATACTCGCATATAAGCTGACCCGCATATAAGCCGACCCCCCAACTTTTCCCTGAAAAACCAGGGAAGAATGATTGACCCCCATATAAGCCGGGGGTAGGAAATGCTGGATTGGTGCAGCCCCCCAGTGTGTCCCAGTATAGTGCCCAGTTTATCTAGTATAGTTCCCAGTATAGCTAGTGTAGTGCCCAGTATAGCCAGTATAGTGCCCAGTATAGTGCCCAGTATAGGTAGGTAGTTTCCAGTATAGCTAGTATAGTGCCCAGTATAGCTAGTAAAGTGCCCAGTTTAGCTAGTATAGTGCCCAGTATAGCCAGTATAGTGCCCAGTATAGCCAGTATAGTGCCCAGTATAGGTAGGTAGTGTCCAGTATAGCTAGTATAGTGCCCAGTATAGCCAGTATAGTGCCCAGTATAGGTAGGTAGTGTCCAGTATAGCTAGTAAAGTGCCCAGTTTAGCTAGTATAGTGCCCAGTTTAGCAAGTATAGTGCCCAGTTTAGCTAGTATAGTGCCCAGTATAGCTAGTATAGTACCCCAGTATGGCTAGTATAGTGCCCCAGTATGGCTAGTATAGTGCCCCAGTATGGCTAGTATAGTGCCCAGTTTAGCCAGTATAGTGCCCAGTATAGGTAGGTAGTGTCCAGTATAGCTAGTATAGTGCCCAGTATAGCTAGTATAGTGCCCAGTACAGCCAGTATAGTGCCCAGTATAGCTAGTAAAATGCCCAGTAGAGCTAGTATAGTGCCCAGTATAGCTAGTAAAACGCCCAATATAGCTAGTAAAATGCCCAGTATAGGTAGGTAGTGCCCCAGTATAGCGCTCCCCCCCTCCCCGCTCCCCCTCCCCGCTCCCCCCGCGGCCGCCGCTGCTATTACCTGCTTAGGCAGCGGTCGCTTCCTAATCTGCGTTCCCCTTCTCGTGTTCAGTTGCAGAGTGTATCACAGCAGCGCGCCCACCCGGCGCTGCTGCTGTGACGATGCAGGGGGCAGGAAAGAGCGCGGCTCCCTGTATCGCCATTACCAGGGGAACCGCTCTTTCCTGCCCCCTGCATCGTCACAGCAGCAGCACCGGGCACGCTGCTGTGATACACTCTGCAACTGAACATGAGAAGGGGAACGCGGATTAGGAAGCGGCCGCTGCCTAAGCAGGTAATAGCAGCGGCGGCCGCGGGGGGAGCGGGGAGGGGGGAGCGGGGCGCGGACCACCCGACCACTAGACCACCCGGAAAGACTTGCATATAAGCCGACCCCCCAACTTTTGACCCCCTTTTTGGGGGTCAAAAATTCGGCTTGTATGCGAGTATATATGGTAATCGCACAGCACCCGACAATTTACTCTGCTTCATTTAATGTTCTCACACGACATGCTACAGCTCAACACAATAGCACACTGGCTGGCTGTGAGTCTTGGACAAAGAAACTGCTCACCCTCAGCCACTCCCAGGGGAGGACTGGCCAGGGGGAAAAGTCGGACATTTCCCCCCAGGCTGCCTCTCATTTAATGATTTAGGGCCGGTGCAAGGCCTGCTGCATTCAGGTTTTTGTAAAAGGCAATGTGAAACACTAGGCTGGCTGAAGGGAAATAAAAGTGCAATTACAGAGCAATTAGAGGGCTGGTAAATGTACACAGCAAGATGCAGAGCAGAGACAGAGAGGGTCTGTAGAAAAAAAACTATGTGATCTCTTACCATCATAGCTCCTAACTGTCTCTTTTGAAGGGACAGTCCCTCTTTGGACATAAGTGTGTGTGTGTCGGGGGAGCCTTCAGGGAATTAGGGTGGCCATCTGTCAACTTGGAAAATAACCAACTGTTTTGATAATTACTGTCGAATTGAATGAAAATCTGTGCCATCACAAGCATGCCCAATCGACGATTTGACTGATTTTGGGTGGAAATTGGTCAAAACTGAGATGCTGGGAAATCTCAGGCTGATGTGGTTGATCGGGGTGCACATCGGTAACAGTGTGCGATAATCACAAACGACAGACACGACGGAAACCCCTGGCTGTAGTCCCTCCAAATGTATTATGTGACCCCTGATGCCTGTGCAGCTATACTTTACCTGTCACGCTGACCTGCAAGTTTTCTTGCTGTGTTTTCGCATGGGTGCCCCGTGTGACTATCAGCATATAGCAAGTGGGGCGCATGTGTGACACCATTTGCGCTGAGGCTGCCATGAATACCGGCCTCTACTTTGTTTTTTCCCCCCAGGCTGAAAGGTCCCAGTCCTCTTCTGGCCACTCCATTCATCCTCAGGAAGATACAAAAATGCTACCCCTGTAATCTCTGCGCCTGATACAATGTTTCACCTTGCTTCATGTGAGAAGCGGCCCTGATTAATGCAAGGTTATGCAAATTGTGTATGCAAATATATGCAGCTTGAAAATGGACCAACTGAATCACCCGAGGCAGTGTTTCTCAAACCTGTCCTCGTGACTCCCCAAATGTACATGTTTTGCCGGCAACCTCACCTATGTGCAGGTGGGGTAATTAGTGTCTCAGCTAGGTGATTCCATGTAGCTGAGACACTAATTACCCCACCTGTAGATAGATGAGGTTGCCTTCAAAACATGTACCGTTGGGAAGTCACAAGGACAGGTTTGAGAAACACTGACCCAAGGTCACATCTGATTTGTGAATTCTTTCGAGGTGCATAAAAATATAAATAATATCATTAACTATTGCTACTTATTTCACTGTGCAGTGTGGAACAGTCTCTGCTTGATTGTTGAACACCATCCTAGCCTAGACAGACTATCATGGAATTTCGATACAGCCCCCCCTCCTATCGTGTCACCACCCCTTGCCTATAGATTGTAAGCCTTTGGCAGGGTTCTCCCACCTTGTGTGTTGTACCTGATCGTGTATTCTGCTCATAGATTAACATGAACTTGAATTACTTGGGCTACTACTACAGACCATGATCTGGCATTGGGCACAAAGCTTTTTCACCTGTTTTCCTCTGTTTTCACCTTATCTCTGTTACATTTTTAAGCTCCCAAAGAGCAAAAATATTAATATAATTAAGGTAAGAAAGGTAGTATTGAAATGAAGTTAAACGGGAACAACTTACTTTGTGTGATTACTTTGCTTGTAAATGTGCTTAAGGTTAAATAAGTCGTTTATGAGAAGTTTTGTGAATAGAGCCCATTGTGTGTCTTATTTCTTATTACCTGTAGTTCGTTGTCTGTAACCCCAATTATCAATGTCTGTAACCTAATTTATTGTACAGTGCTGCATAATATGTTGGTGCTGTAAGGATTCCTCCTGTGGCGTGTTCTGTACGTTGCTGTGGAGCCGCAAACAGACAGTTCTGGCTTGTCAGCCTGCATTCGGTTGTGCATTCGCAATGAGTCACATTGCCATTTGCAATAGATCTGCAGTTCTGGGCAGCTCAGGATGCTGTCATCATTCCACCAATGGCTTACTACAGCTGAGCTGCGGCCAGATAGCCCTGGATTTCCTGCAGGCATGTTACATAATACTGCACGTATTTCCTCTGGGAGTCCTTTGCATTCACAACCAGCTAGCAAATGGTAACCAAGCCAGCTCAGGATTGTAAGCCAGCTCAGGATTGAATGATTACCATTCAGCTGTGTGGAGATTTGCATGCTTGCATCCATTGGTCGATGCCGGCATAAAAGTCTGTCTCCCCTTTTAGACCTGCCCATCATAGTGATCACTATGCTGGTCTTCTGGGCACTGTGTTACTCTGTATAGTTCTGTTATTGTAGTTCAATGCGACCTTATTACTTGTGCTTTAGCTAGTTCTTGATAAATATATATGCAGACTTGCTAATATATATTTATCCATTAGTTGAGCCATTTATTATTTTTCTGTATTATTGTTTATTGCCTAGTTTCCATGCCTGATGGACAATCGCTGCATCAGCGGTGGATCAGTGAAGTCCATTATCCTGATAGCTTGGATTCTGCCATCACCGCGTTGGTGACTGGTAGTATTCCTGCTACTCTAGTTCTGAGAACATAACTATAGGCTGCGGTTGCTATTAGTTATGTTCTTTCCTGTAGTTTTGTCTGTGTGGATGCTTGCTGGTGATTGTTGTTAGCCTGCTTGCTCTGCTTCTGTGGACGTGACTGTGAGCTGTGGTTGATACTACGGTAGTTACGCTCCAATCTAGTCCTGTCTTGTACCTGTCTGAATGCTTGCTATTGCTAAGGCAGCGCAACATCGCACTGCGCTGCCATTGTGTCTTACTTGTCTAGTTACACTCCAATCTGTAGTCCTGTCTTGTACCTGTCTGAGTGCTTGCTATCGCAAGGGCAGCGCAACATCGCACTGCGCTGCCATTGTGTATTATTTGTAGCGATATCGGAAGCCCAGAGCTGCAGTTGCTCTGGGCAGCCTGTGTAGCCTCTTCCATTAATCAGCTACCAGTCTTGTTGCTCTGGGTGGTCAAAGTTTAACCCCCAAGCATTACACTTGTGATTTGTAGACAGACAGTATTGCTTATGCACACAAGCATTACAGGTGCTATATAAATCCAATTAATAATAATATAGGTGAATGAGCTACCCAAACCCACTACTTCAAGATGCATTAAGACTGATTTTTTTTCTGTGCCAGTTCAGAGACTGTTCTCATTGTGAATTGGCCATCAGGGGTGGGAAAGCAGTGCTCAACGCTCTGCAACTCATTATTTGAAAACAAGCCTTATTTGAATGTAATCTGTTTTATGGTTTTTAGCTCATCCAGTCCTATTTTCTAAACGGAATATCATACACAAATTACTTTGAATTCAGTAAGTGGCTGAAAATAAACACTACTAAAAAACAAATGAAGTGTTATCTATATTTATATGAAGTGCACAGTCAAATGCAAATTAAATCTTTAATTGCTCCCTCAAAACTCACTTTTTCCAACATGCAAACATTCTAATTTAAGCCATCCCCCCTTTGACCTCTGGCCAAGTTGCACTACTTACTAGATAACCGAAAAGCACACTGCCTCTAGGTATGCATATTGATGTATACTACCCCACCTCTTTTGACCCCCGCCCCCCCCACATTCCTTTAGATTGTAAACTCGCTAGGGCAGGGTTCTCTCGCCCTTTTGGGTCTTGGAATTTGCACCAGTATCTATATTTGGTGTATCCCATTATCTCTATTATTATGTAACCCATGTTTGTTTGTACTTTGTACAGCGCCACTGAATATGTTAGTGCTTTATAAATCAATAATAATAATAATATTAACCCCCTTAGCGGTAACCCCGTGCTGGACACGGGGTAAGCCGCTGCAGAGGTTTTCTCAGGCCCAGCTGGGCCAATTTGCATAATTTTTTTTCTTATACACGCAGCTAGCACTTTGCTAGCTGTGTGTTACCTACGATTGCCGCCGCTCAGCGCCAATTCGCTGCTACCCACCGCGTTAGAGGGTGCCCCCCTTGGAGACCCTGCGCGCTGCCTGGCGACTCCCTCTGACGTCACAATGTCGATGACATCATCGTGCCTGTCGCCATGGCGACGGGGAAGCCCTAAAGGAAATCCCGTTCAGAACAGGATTTCCTGATGGGCCTGATCACCGGAGGCGATCGGAGGGGGGTTGCCGCTGCTCAGCGGCTATCATATAGCTAGTGCTAGGCTAGCTACATGATTTATAAAAATAAAGAAAAAAATAGTGCTGCACTGCCTCCCTGGTGGATTTAATTGACCGCCAGGGAGGTTAAATAATAGTACTGTTATCTATGCCAATTAACCAGTCAAATACAGCCTGCTGTCCTGAAAAGTTAATTGAAGCAATAGGTGTAGAAATGCACAAACCCCTAGATGGTCAGTACATGTGCCACGGCTAGCCCAGCACCACCTGGGCGAAAATCTTCAAGAAGGATGAAGCCGGCACCATCAAAATGCTCTTTTAGTTTTTTATTTAAAGACTGTCATCAGGTACAATCAAGTACAGTGTGCGACGTTTCGGAGCGTTGGAGCATGCCCCTTTATCAAGCCATGACAGTCTCAGTATATCATGGAAACAATGAGTTTAAATAGTACATCACATTCAAAACTACCAATGGTAGGCTATCTAACTCACTAGCCAATCCCCATCCACTATGTATAAAGTGGACCTGATGGGGAACTTGTTACATATAGTCTGAGCCAATGGATTTGAAAGTCACTCACCTGTCCATGTCAACCATCCCCTTCAGAGTGCACCATCTCCGCCCCTAACCGTCGCCGCAAGTAGATGTATACACCCATCGGTTCGCTGGACCTGATGGGGAACTTGCAGGGAGGCGGCGCCGTAACATCATTGACGTTACCAGGGAGACGCGTAGGACGCGGACGGAAATCCGCATGCGTCCTAGAGGGGCAGGACATGGCGTCACTACCCAACGCCGGCTGATCACGTGGAAGGAACCACCAATCAGCCGGCCCTGCGTCTCCCTATATGGCTGAAGCGGCTAAACAGCCGCAATGAAGCGGCTAACCAGCCGTGCCATAACGGCTAAAAAGCCGCGTTGCCATGGCGATGAAAGACCAAAGGGGCAGGAAATGATGCGCTACAGGGATAGGGACACAGGCATAGTAGCAGCAAAGAGTTGCAAATGTCACATCAATGCAAAGCAGAAGAGGCACAATTTGCTTATATAGTACAATCAGAAGCAACGCATGCAATGACCAATTTAAAGGGGAAAAGGATGATAAATTAAATATGCAAATCAAAATAAATCTAATAAAAATCATAAGAAGGGTGTAAGGTCATAGTCTCGATTCAATCCACGGGGTTCGATGGTGTCAAGTGTGCGAATCCAGTGTGCCTCACGGAGCAATAATTGTCTATGCCTGTCACCACCTCGTTTTAAGATTGGTATGCTGTCAATAATTTGACAGCGCAATTGACTCACATTATGTTTACAACGTACAAAATGGTTCGCGACAGGTTGCTCCACGAGACACTCACAGATTGCATGCTTGTGGGCTGATAATCTAATTTTAAATTTTTTAGTCGTCTCCCCTACATATAATAGCCCACATGGGCATTTTAAAATGTAAATTACATACTTAGAATCACAATTATAGACCTCTCCGATATTAAATATTTTTCCCGTTCTTGGATGTGCAAATACACCACTCCTGATGACTGAATTGCAGTGGACGCAGTTAAGGCATGGGTACATTCCTCTCCTGGACCCTTCAGGGGGTCTTACTAGAGTTCTCATCTCAGCATGCGTGAGTTTGTCCCTCAGTGTAGGGGCCCTTGTATAGGAGAATAATGGAGGACTTCAAAATTCAGGGACCAAAGGGAACGATTGGGCAAGAGGTGACCAGTGTTTTTTAATAATTTTTGCCACGTCCTTACTCAAGACATTATATTTTGTCACAAAAGGAATACGGTTGCCCATATTGGCCCTGGGTCTCGGAATCGTACCCACTGCTGTCCTGCGTGCCTCCGCAACCAGATCATCAGGGTAATGCCTATCAATACATTTTTGTGTCATTTCATTAAATCTAAGCTCTCGCCTGCTGTTATCACCCACTATGTGACTGACCCTTTTGAACTGTGCCTTAGGTATAGACCTAATAGTGTTAGTAGGATGGAAGCTTTCATATGACAGGATAGCATTCCTGTCAGTGGGCTTAACGTACAGATCAGTGTCAAGTTTACCATCTGATGAAATCACCATGGTATCCAAAAAATTTACTTGTTTAGCATCACAATGAGATGTGAATTTTATAAATTCACACTGATCATGCAGTTCACCCACAAATTGGTCAAGGGTCCAACGTGGCCCCGCCCACACGCAAAACACATCATCTATATATCTGAGCCAGCAAATGGCATGTTTTTTAAAACAAGAGTTATTATAGACAAAAGACTCCTCATATTCATTCATGTATATGTTTGCGTAGGACGGGGCCACATTGGACCCCATCGCTGTCCCCCGAACCTGCAAGAAAAATTGATCGTTAAAGGTAAAATAGTTACAGGTGAGTACCAATCCTAGCAATTCGACAAGAAACTCAATCTGATGTTTATCAAAATCTGAAGCAGTAAAGAGTGAGTGACGGACAGCCTCCACACCCCCATCATGCGGGATGGAGGTGTAGAGGCTCTCCACATCCAAAGTAACCAAAAGACTGCCCTCTGGAATATCAGTCAAAGTAGCAATAAATTCAAGAAACATAGAAGTATCACGAATATATCTACTGGCGGCGACGGTTAGGGGCGGAGATGGTGCGCTCTGAAGGGGATGGTTGACATGGACAGGTGAGTGACTTTCAAATCCATTGGCTCAGACTATATGTAACAAGTTCCCCATCAGGTCCACTTTATACATAGTGGATGGGGATTGGCTAGTGAGTTAGATAGCCTACCATTGGTAGTTTTGAATGTGATGTACTATTTAAACTCATTGTTTCCATGATATACTGAGACTGTCATGGCTTGATAAAGGGGCATGCTCCAATGCTCCGAAACGTCGTACACTGTACTTGATTGTACCTGATGACAGTCTTTAAATAAAAAACTAAAAGAGCATTTTGATGGTGCCGGCTTCATCCTTCTTGAAGTTAATTGAAGCAAACAGAAGACAAAACATTTTTTCTGGCTGAGAAAACAAATGTGGTAGCATTTTATAGCTGAAAAGTTCAAAGGGTCATTACGTTTGTTTTAACTTTGTATTTGTTTTTCAGCTGTATGAAGTAGATTTTACATCAGGCTGGCAAGGCTGCTGTTTAGAATTCTTAAAAATGCAGCCCTTTAACTGAAAATAAAAACTTTGTTTTCATATTACCAATGTTCAATTTACCCTTAGTACTACACATAAATCAAATCATCTCATAAGTGTATTTTCATTTCAGGTTTGCTTTGAAGGAAACAGGCGATTTACAAAAAAAAAAGCAGATCTACTTACCTGGGGCTTCCTCCGGCTCCTTGCAGCTTATGAGTCCCTTGCTGCAGCTCCGCTCCCAGCCAGTCTCCAGCAGGTCGGCGGCTCCTGCACTTGCACTAGTGTGCGTCCATGCCACTTAAGGTCCCGCTCCCGCGGCCCAGGAGTGTTATGTGCAGGTGCAGTACTTTTGCACCTGTGCAGAACGCTCTCAGCCACGTGATTGTGAGCGGCACAGCCACGTACTCGCGCAGGCACAGACGATGCCGACCTCGCCAGGTCGGCGTCTGCAATGGAGGAGACCCCAGGAGTGGCTGGGAGCGAAGCTGCGGCAAGGGACTCATAAGCTGCCCAGGGCTGGAGGAAGCCCCAGGTAAGTAGATCTGCTTTTTTTTTTTTTTTTAATTGCCTCGTGGTTCCTTTAAGTTTTGGTTAGAACAAGAGGAGTTAAAAGCTCTGTGAGTTTTTAATGCAGTTTAAGTCCTTGTTGAGGTGATAACTCCTTAATGTCTATCCAGCTCACACCCAGGAATGTATTTCCACTCTCTGAAGAATATTCTCTGTACTATATAGAATCCACTGTGTGCTTATAACATTGTCACCAACTCACTGAAAACCCTGCATAGTGAGAATGCAGTCTCAAAGCAAAACAGGAAGTATCATTAGATAAGAACTAGGTGTTTGATGTGTACTTACTATATGATGTGCTGAGGCAGAAGAGGAAACAGCTGGTAAATGCCAGTCCTAGAAAAAGTAGTAGAAATAGAAAAAATGTGCACCAGTCAGCAAAAGGGACCCAACTTTACAAACACAAGCTAATGCTGACCCCACACATGGCTTAAAACATATGAGTTGAGTCAATGCAATCAAAACATTCCAGCTCTCCCATTGCATAAAATTATTGCATAAATACAAACCTCTTATAAGATCTAGTGACATGTTAGCATCGCAACTGAAATGTCTGAAATGTTGTCAGCATAATTGTCTTATCAGCAAATAATTGATTACAAATACATGCTTCAATCTGATAGGCTGATAGATTTATATGTAACTTGAGTCTGACTATCTCATGCATGTCATGTAATGCAAGTATGTCCGATTTATTAGGAGTTCAGCTCTCACATGACTGGTGTGATGACCACATGGTAGTCAGTCACATGAATACTTTGATGTGCTTCATTAGACATTAGTCTATGCATTTGACTTGTAAAGCTCCTCTTGTTTAGAAATAAGCATAGCCAATTGATTGCATACTTACGGAACCATAATTATGTGTGCATGTTTTCAAGTGTGGGCTTCATTTAAAAGTGAAACGTGCAGAAAAGATGCAGTGTTCTGCTCATGATCATGTCATACTTGCTGTCCAAGTGCGGTATATATATATATATATATATATATATATATATATATATATATATATATATATATATATATATATATATATATATATATATATATATATATATATATATTATATCCATATAACACATTTTATATTGGTAAAAAGCCTCTAAGAAAGTTAAATGGTTAAATCTGATTAGGAAATGTAAAAAAAATACATGCATGGGTGATTAGGCATAGTGTTGGGCGAACAGTGTTCGCCACTGTTCGGGTTCTGCAGAACATCACCCTGTTCGGGTGATGTTCGAGTTCGGCCGAACACCTGACGGTGCTCGGCCAAACCGTTCGGCCATATGGCCGAACTAAGAGCGCATGGCCGAACGTTCCCCGAACGTTCGGCTAGCGCTGTGATTGGCCGAACGGGTCACGTGGTTCGGACCCGAACGTGCTCTGATTGGCCGAACTGTCACGTGGTTCGGGTAAATAAATACCCGAACCACGTCATATCTCCGCCATTTGTCTGTGGGTTTAGCTTTGGGTAGGCAGGCAGGGTAGTTCGCGCTCCAGCCACGCTAGCCAGGGTCCCCCCCAGTCATTGTGTGTCACTGCTGGGAACAGTAGTACACCGCTCGTTCAGCCACACTATATAGCATTCTGTGTACTGTTCTGTGTCTGCTGGGAACAGTGGTACACCGCTCGTTCAGCCACACTATATAGCATTCTGTGTACTGTTCTGTGTCTGCTGGGAACAGTGGTACACCGCTCGTTCAGCCACACTATATAGCATTCTGTGTACTGTTCTGTGTCTGCTGGGAACAGTAGTACACCGCTCGTTCAGCCACACTATATAGCATTCTGTGTACTGTTCTGTGTCTGCTGGGAACAGTAGTACACCGCTCGTTCAGCCACACTATATAGCATTCTGTGTACTGTTCTGTGTCTGCTGGGAACAGTAGTACACCGCTCGTTCAGCCACACTATATAGCATTCTGTGTACTGTTCTGTGTCTGCTGGGAACAGTAGTACACCGCTCGTTCAGCCACACTATATAGCATTCTGTGTACTGTTCTGTGTCTGCTGGGAATAGTGGTACACCGCTCGTTCAGCCACACTATATAGCATTCTGTGTACTGTTCTGTGTCTGCTGGGAACAGTAGTACACCGCTCGTTCAGCCACACTATATAGCATTCTGTGTACTGTTCTGTGTCTGCTGGGAACAGTAGTACACCGCTCGTTCAGCCACACTATATAGCATTCTGTGTACTGTTCTGTGTCTGCTGGGAACAGTAGTACACCGCTCGTTCAGCCACACTATATAGCATTCTGTGTACTGTTCTGTGTCTGCTGGGAACAGTAGTACACCGCTCGTTCAGCCACACTATATAGCATTCTGTGTACTGTTCTGTGTCTGCTGGGAACAGTAGTACACCGCTCGTTCAGCCACACTATATAGCATTCTGTGTACTGTTCTGTGTCTGCTGGGAATAGTGGTACACCGCTCGTTCAGCCACACTATATAGCATTCTGTGTACTGTTCTGTGTCTGCTGGGAACAGTAGTACACCGCTCGTTCAGCCACACTATATAGCATTCTGTGTACTGTTCTGTGTCTGCTGGGAACAGTAGTACACCGCTCGTTCAGCCACACTATATAGCATTCTGTGTACTGTTCTGTGTCTGCTGGGAACAGTAGTACACCGCTCGTTCAGCCACACTATATAGCATTCTGTGTACTGTTCTGTGTCTGCTGGGAACAGTAGTACACCGCTCGTTCAGCCACACTATATAGCATTCTGTGTACTGTTCTGTGTCTGCTGGGAATAGTGGTACACCGCTCGTTCAGCCACACTATATAGCATTCTGTGTACTGTTCTGTGTCTGCTGGGAATAGTGGTACACCGCTCGTTCGCCACTGTATAGCATTGTGCTCTGTGTCGCTGCTGGGAATAGTGGTACACCGCTCACCCGTCACTGTATAGCATTGTGCTCTGTGTCGCTGCTGGGAATAGTGGTACACCGCTCACCCGTCACTGTATAGCATTGTGCTCTGTGTCGCTGCTGGGAATAGTGGTACTGTATAGCATTTCTGTACTGCCACTGTACTGCTGCCAGTCAGCGTGTACTGTAAGGATAAGTGAAATGAGGAAGAAATCCGGTGAAAGAGGGAGGGGCAAGGGAAGAGGTGTTTCCCCTGACGGTTCACGTACAGGCCACAGGGGAGCACCCAAGAAAACCCACTCAATACCGCCCATGTTGTCCAGGACAACAACCCTCACAAATCCAAAAGAACAGGACCAGATAATTACTTGGATGACCTCTCAAGCGTCCAGCAGTGGGTTAAGCAGCACCAGCACATCACGCACGAGGTCCGAGTCCTCAGCCAGTTACAAGGAGCCAGTGGGCACAAAGCTGACACAACCGGCAGCGACACCACGCACACAACTGCCAGATAACCAGTCCGATGAATTACCTCAGGACACAATGGGGTATTCGCAGGAGCTATTCCCAGCCCAACAAACTTCCACCTTTCAAAGGTCAATGGAGGAACAGCCAGAAATGTTGTGCCTGGATTCACAACCGTTAACTGTGGGAAATGCACCGCGCACTGAAATACAAGGCGAGTCCGAAGAGGACTCGGAAACCCAAATCCCAGAGCAATTTGGGCAGGAGGGGTTGCAATTGCAGGAGGTCGGCCGACAAGATCTGGAAGACGACGTTGGAGTGTGCTGCGCAGAGGTTGTTGTGGGGAGCTCTACTCCACGGCGGTGGCCCACAATGACATATGACGAGTTTGAGGAGATGGAAGAGGAGGGTATGGACAATGTGGACAGAGACCCAGATTTTGTTTGTGAACGAGAACATCGCCGTCGTAGCAGCAGCACAGATGAGTCTGTTGAAGAACACACTGCTGCACGAGTTCGCCTTGTGCCACAAGGTAGGCGGCGCGCAATTTCAGGCACCACAAGCGTGGAAGTTCAAGTGAGAGGCAAAAGAGGAGCAAACAGAAATCGCCAGCAAGGAGGCAGGTGCTCCAAAGTCTGGGCTTTCTTTGAAGACTGCACTGAGGATGTTACCATGGCGATTTGCAAGGTGTGCAAGACCCGCCTGAGCAGGGGGAAAAATATTAACAACCTCTCCACCACCAGCATGAGCCGTCACATGCTATCCAAACATCCCACTCTTTGGGCAAACGCGTCAGGACAGGGTACCAGAAACAACACTGCCTCCCTTGGGTTCACCAGACTCACCACCAGACCCGCCTCAGCAGCAGCAGTAGCCCAGCCATTGCGTGGTTCACAACATTCACAAACATCAGACGACGCTGACACTGTCACTTTCCGGAGTAGTGCTCTTGAGGTCTCCCAGTGTTCATCAAACACAACAACCAACAGCCCTTCCGTGTGCAGCGCTACGGTTCAGTTGTCTGTGTCGGAGATGTTTGAGCGCAAGAGGAAATTGCCAGCAAATGACCCCCGGGCCGTGGCAGTAACAGCCAGCATAGCCAAGCTTCTGGCCTGCGAAATGCTGCCATATCGATTGGTGGAGACAAACAGCTTCAAGGGCATGATGTCAGTGGCCATCCCACGTTACGTGGTTCCCAGCCGCTACCACTTTGCACGCTCTGCAGTGCCTGAGTTGCATGAGCACGTGGTCAGCAAAATAACCCGAAGCTTGAAGAATGCCGTTGCCTGCAAGGTTCACCTCACCACTGACACCTGGACGAGTGCGTTCGGCCAGGGTCGATACATCTCCCTTACCGCGCACTGGGTGAAGCTTGTGGAGCCTGGCAGCGATTCCTCACCTGCTACGGCACGGGTGTTGCCCACGCCACAAACAGCTGCACCGCCGTCCCTCCCACTGGATAACAGCAGCACCTACCTCTCTGACTCCTTCTCCTCCAACGCATCTCAAAGCTGTACCTCATCCGGAAACGCTAACCCAGCAGCAGTAGGATCGTGGAAGCAGTGCAGCACAGCTGTTGGCATGCGTCAGCAAGCGTTGCTGAAGCTAATCTGCCTTGGGGATAAGCAGCACACAGGGGAGGAAATTTGGAGGGGAATAAAGGAACAGACGGATTTGTGGCTGGCACCGCTGGACCTGAAACCGGGCATGGTTGTGTGTGATAATGGGAGTAATCTCATTCGCGCTTTAAGGTTGGCTAAGCTGACACACATCCCTTGCCTGGCGCACGTGATGAACCTAGTAGTTCAGCGGTTCCTGAGGACATACCCAGGCGTGCCCGATCTGCTGTTGAAGGTGCGTCGAGTGTCCAAACATTGTAGAAATTCCAGTACTGCTTCGGGGGCACTCGCCAAGATGCAGGAGCGCTTCAATCTCCCCCACCATCGCTTGCTGTGTGATGTCCCTACGCGCTGGAATTCTACGCTGCACATGCTAGCCCGCTTTTGCGAGCAGAAGAGTGCAGTGGTCCAGTACATGACGGCGCAGTACCGAGGCGCATCCGGCCAGCTGCCAAGCTTCTGTGGATCCGATTGGGCCAACATGTTGGACCTCTGCCAAGTCCTCCAAAATTTTGAGCAATCCACGTTGCTTGTGAGCAGTGACAACTCTTCAGTCAGCATTACCATACCACTGCTGTGTTTACTGAAGAGGTCGATGTTAAAAATCAAGGAAACAGCTGTCATGATGCAACTGGGGGAATCTGAAGGAGAAAACGATCAGCGTGATGGTACCAACATCAGGCCATCCGCCTCAGGGAACGCTGGCCCCAGCAGCTATGACGAAGAAGAGGAGGAGGAACAGCTGGAGTTGGAGCAGGAATTTCATGCCACCACTGACGAGGGCCAGAGCGGTGCACGTTGGACTTCCACAATTCAACGCGAATGGTCAGCAGAAGCAGACCAGGAGGAAGGTGACGACTATGATGCATCACAACAACTATCACAACGCTCACAAGAGGATGATGAGGATTCTGGTAGGACTCTGGCACACATGGCTCAATTCATGCTAGACTGCATTGAACGTGACCCACGCATTGTGCGCATTCTGGACAACACCAATTACTGGGTTTATACCCTTCTGGATCCACGGTACAAACACAATGTTCCAAAACTGCTTGAAGAAAGAGTCAGACAGGTCAAAATGGAAGAATACCAGCAGGCCCTTGTGGAGACTTTAGAGAGGAGATTGACATCCTCCCCCTCCTCTAGCCAGTTGTACGCAGACAGACTGACTTCCGCAAACCCAGGACGACCAGGAGGGCAGCAAACAACGCAAGCCGCAGCTAGTACCCTAAAGGGAATGGTATCGGCAGTGTCCTTGGAGTGGGAAAATTTTCTGACACCCATGCAGCCGCAGCCCACTGAACAGCAAGCGTGCAGATCCACCTCCAACACCGATCGCCTGGAGAAGATGGTCAAGGACTACATGTCAGATGGCGTAGCTGTGTCGAACCATCCATCTGCACCCTTCAACTATTGGGAATCGAAGCTAGACACCTGGCACGAACTGGCAATGTACGCAATAGAGGTGCTGGCTTGCCCGGCAGCCAGCGTTATGTCGGAACGCTGTTTCAGTGCTGCCGGAGGCATCGTCACAGATCGGCGTATCCGCCTCTCTACAGAAAATGCAGACCGTCTGACTCAAATTAAAATGAATCAATCCTGGATTGGAAATGACTACGCAACACTCCAGGACCCCAACCAAGTAACATGACCAATGAACATCTGGGATGGTGTTGCGTTTCCGGGCCCTGTTTATTGAACCTCTCATCTGTATTACATTTATGACTGCATGGCGGCAAAAAGCATTGCTGCTATATCCGCACGCTTTTTGTCCACATGCAAGGCCTGGGTTGTTGTGTCTCACAAAGCGTGGCCTTCTCCTCCTGCGCCTGCTCCTGTTCCATCACGTCTGCTGCTGCTGGGTTAGCGTTGCCGCGTGGTCCCTGTTTATTGAACCACTTATCTTTATTACATTTATGACTGCATGGCGGTACAAAGCATGCTATCCGCACGCTTCTTGCCCTCATGCAAGGCCTGGGTTGTTGTGTCTCACAAAGCGTGGCCTTCTCCTCCTGCGCCTGCTCCTGTTCCATCACGTCTGCTGCTGCTGGGTTAGCGTTGCCGCGTGGTCCCTGTTTATTGAACCACTTATCTTTATTACATTTATGACTGCATGGCGGTACAAAGCATGCTATCCGCACGCTTCTTGCCCTCATGCAAGGCCTGGGTTGTTGTGTCTCACAAAGCGTGGCCTTCTCCTCCTGCGCCTCCTCCTGTTCCATCACGTCTGCTGCTGCTGGGTTAGCGTTGCCGCGTGGTCCCTGTTTATTGAACCACTTATCTTTATTACATTTATGACTGCATGGCGGTACAAAGCATGCTATCCGCACGCTTCTTGCCCTCATGCAAGGCCTGGGTTGTTGTGTCTCACAAAGCGTGGCCTTCTCCTCCTGCGCCTGCTCCTGTTCCATCACGTCTGCTGCTGCTGGGTTAGCGTTGCCGCGTGGTCCCTGTTTATTGAACCACTTATCTTTATTACATTTATGACTGCATGGCGGTACAAAGCATGCTATCCGCACGCTTCTTGCCCTCATGCAAGGCCTGGGTTGTTGTGTCTCACAAAGCGTGGCCTTCTCCTCCTGCGCCTCCTCCTGTTCCATCACGTCTGCTGCTGCTGGGTTAGCGTTGCCGCGTGGTCCCTGTTTATTGAACCACTTATCTTTATTACATTTATGACTGCATGGCGGTACAAAGCATGCTATCCGCACGCTTCTTGCCCTCATGCAAGGCCTGGGTTGTTGTGTCTCACAAAGCGTGGCCTTCTCCTCCTGCGCCTGCTCCTGTTCCATCACGTCTGCTGCTGCTGGGTTAGCGTTGCCGCGTGGTCCCTGTTTATTGAACCACTTATCTTTATTACATTTATGACTGCATGGCGGTACAAAGCCTGCTATCCGCACGCTTCTTGCCCTCATGCAAGGCCGGGGTTGTTGTGTCTCACAAAGCGTGGCCTTCTTCTCCTCCTGCGCCACCCTCCTCCTGTTCCATCACGTGTGCTGCTGCTGGGTTAGCGTTACCGGTCCCTTTTCCTGGAACCTCTTATATGTATTACATTTATGACTGCATGCCGACAAAAAACATGTTACCTGTGCAAAGAAAACAGACATTTCCCGCATTTAAAAGACAGTTTTCCCTTTGAAACTTTAAAATCGATTTTCTCAAAAACTATAAGCTCTTTTTGCTAATTTTTTTTTCCTCTTGTACCCACTCCCAAGGTGCACATACCCTGTAAATTTGGGGTATGTAGCATGCAAGGAGGCTTTACAAACCACAAAAGTTCGGGTCCCCATTGACTTCCATTATGTTCGGAGTTCGGGTCGAACACCCGAACATCGCGGCCATGTTCGGCCTGTTCGGCCCGAACCCGAACATCTAGATGTTCGCCCAACACTAATTAGGCATACCACATTTTGTAGTCTTTCCACTACGTCACTAAAAGGGAGGACAAGTCAAAGCCATCAATTTTTGTGAATATTAGCAATATTGTGTTTGAAGATTTAGTAATTCTGCCTTAATGCATGCAAAGGAAACATCAATATTCAATAGTAACATCTAAAAGGCAATTAAAATGTATCAATTAAAAAGGCTATATTGTGGTTCTTTTCAGTTAACTGATTTGATTATAATTGACCAGCTGCTAATGTTTGACATCACCACAGACATCACAGCAGACTTCCTGAGGGTCTATTCTCACTACCAGACTAATTTAACAACCCATCTCACAGACAGGGGCCCATATTCAATTCACTTTGTATCTTTAGTTTTTCCTTGGGGATAATAACCTGATAATAATCCGAATATTTGTATAGCGCTTTTCTCCTGTCGGACTCAAAGCGCTCAAGAGCTGCAGCCACTGGGACGCGCTCAAGAGGCCACCCTGCAGTGTTAGGGAGTCTTACCTTGAACTCCTTACTGAATAGGTACTTGACCTAGCCAGGATTCGAACCCTGGTCTCCCATGTCAAAGACAGAGCCCTTAACCAGTACACTATTCACAACTTAATAAATACCTTAAAATATCTTTTAAGCCACCAGCAAGCATGGAAATACTCAAAATAATTTTTATAGTATTATTATTATTTAGTACACGCTGATTGCCCGGTTTTGCCCGGGTATGTATTTGGCTGGTGTTGGCTCCGCCCATTTTTTCTAGCCCTAACACACAATTACTCAATGACCAAGTTTGTGAGCTTTGCGGTCTTTGGTATCAATAATTTGCATTGAAATTAAAAAATCTGATTGGCTGCTTGTGGCTTCACACCCTTTTCTGAATTTGAACCCCAGTCACCCAATGACCAACTTTACCAGGTTTGAGGCCTGTGCCAATAACAGTGCAAGAATGGTAGTAATTAAATATTCCCCTTGAAAAGCAATAGGTGAAGTTTGATTCACTTTTGTAGGCTCCACCCACTTTTCTGAATATTAATCTCAGTCACCCAGTGAGCAACTGTGCAAAGTTTGAGAACGCTGCCATTAACAGTGTAAGAATGGCTGCAGTTTACATTTTCCCAAGGAAATTTGTATTTGTCTCCACCCACTGATGACTCGGCGTTGCCTGTGTATGTATTCGACTGGTGTTGGCTCCGCCCACTTTCTAACCCTAACGCACAAACACTCAATGACCAAGTTTGTGAGCTTTGGGGTCCTTGGCATCAATAATTTGGATATTCCCATGAAATGAAACAAATCAGATTGGCTGTTTGTGGCTTCACCCCCTCTCCAGTATTTGAACCCCAGTCACCCAATGATCAACTGTAGCAGGTTTGAAGCATCTGCTATTAGCAGTTTAAAAATGGCAGCAATTTAAATATTCCCCTTGAAAATCAAAAGGTGAATTTTAATTGGCTATTATAGGCTCCACCCACTTCCCTGAATATTAGCCTTAGTCACCCAGTGACCATCTGGGCAACGTTTGAGAACCCTGCCATTAACAGTGTAAGAATGGCTGCAGTTTATATTTTCCCAGTGAAATTTAGTTTTGGTTCCGCCCACTTTTTGTAACCTGGACACACAGTCACTCAATGACCAATTTTGTGAGCTTTGGGGTCCTTGGCATCGATAATTTGTACTTTCCCATGAAATGAAACAAATCTGATTGACTGTTTGTGGCTGTCCCCTTTTCTGAATTTGAACCCCAGTGACCCAATGACCAACTGCACCAGGTTTGAGGCTTGTGCCATTAACAGTGCAAGAATGGCAGCAATTTTAATATTGAAAAGCGATAGAAAAGCGATATGTGATTTTTGATTGGCATTTTTAGGCTCCACCCACTTTTCTGAATATTAATCCCAGTCACCCAGTAACCAGCTGTGCAAAGTTTGAGAACCCTGCCATTAACAGTGAAGAAAGGCTGCAGTTTACAATTTCCCATTAAAATCTGTTTTTGACTCCACCCAGTTTTTGTAACCTTGACACACAGTCACTCAATGATCAAGTTTGTGAGCTTTTGGGTTCCTGGCATCAAAATTCTGCTAATGGTAGCAGTTTATCCAGAAAAGAAATCTGATTGGCTGTGTTTGACTCCGCCCCTTTACTGAATTTGAACCCCAGACACTTAACGACCGACTGTAGCAGGTTTGAGGCCTCTGCCACTGAAAGTGTAAGAATGGCTGCAGTTTCAATATTCCCTTTAAAAATCAATAGGTGCATTTTGATTGGCTCTTGTAGGCTCCACCTACTTTTCCGAATATTAATCCCAGTCACCCAGTGACCAACTGTGTAAAGTTTTAGAACCCTACCATTAACAGTGTAAGAAAAGCTGCCGTTTATATTTTCCAATGTAAAAAGTTAGTTGTTTTTGGCTCCGCCCACTATTTCTAACCTTAACATACAGTCACTCAATGACCAAGTTTATGAGCTTTGGGGTCTTTGGCATAAATAAGTTGCATTTTACCATTGAAATTAAATAAATCTGATTGGCTGTATTTGGCCCGCTCCCTTCAAAATTTAAACCCCAGTTTCCCAGTGACTGACTGTACCAGATTTGAGGCCTCTACCATTAAGAGTGTATGAATGGCAGCAATGTAAATATTCCCCTTGAAAATCAAAAGGTGAATTTTGATTGGCTGCTGTAGGCTCCACTCACTTTCCTGAATATTAGTCCCAGTCACCCAGTGGCCAACTGAGTCACGTTTGAGAACCCTGCCAATAAGAGAACGGCTGAAATCAATCTAACAAATCTGATTGGCTGTTTGTGGCTCCACCCCTTTAGTGAATTTGGACCCCAGTCACCCAATGACTGACTGTATCAGGTTTGAGGCCTCTGCCGTTAACAGTGTAAGAATGGTAGCAATGTAAATATTCCGCTTGAAAAGCAATAGGTCAATTTTGATTGGCTGCTGTAGGCTCCACCCACATTTCCGGATAGTCACCCAGTGGCTAATTGTGTAAAGTTTGGGAACCCTGCCATATTAAAAATTTAGGTGTTGGCACGGGCCACTTTTTCTAACCGTGACATACAGTCACTCAGTTATCAAGTTTATCAGCTTTGGGGTCCTTGGTATCAATACTTTGTATATTCCCATTGAAAAAGAAAACAAATATGGCTGTTTGTGGCTCCGCCCACTTTCTGAATTTGAACCCTAATCACCCAATGACTGACTCTATCAGGTTTGAGGCATTTGCTATTAACAGTATAAGAATGGTAGCAGCTTAAATATTCCCTTTGAAAATGAAAAGGTGAATTTTTATTGGCTGTTGTAGGCTCCACCCACCTTCCAAAATCTTAATCTCATTCACCCAGTGACCAACTGTGCAAAGTTTGAGAGCCCTGCCATTAACAGTGTAAGAATGGCTGCAGTTTATATTTTCCAGTAGAATTTGTTTTTAGCTCTGCCCACTTTTTGTAACCTTGACACACAGTCACCCAGTGACCAAGTTTGTGAGCTTTCAGGTTCCTGGCATCAAAAATGTGTGAATGGAAGCAGTTTATCCACCAAGGAAATCTGATTGCTGTAGGTGGCCCCGCCCCTTTAGTGAATTTGAACCCCAGTCACCCAATGACCAACTGTAGCAAGTTTGAAGCCTCTGCCATTAACAGTGTAAGAATGGCAGCAGTTTAAATATTCCCCTTGAAAATCAATAGGTGAAGTTTGATTGGCTGTTGTATGCTCCACCCACTTTCTTGAATCTTAATCGCATTCTCCCAGTGACCAACTTTGGCAAGTTTGAGAAACCTGCGATTAACAGTCTAAGAATGGCTGCAGTTTACATTTTCCCATTTAAAATGAATGGCTGAAATTTGATTGGCTGTGTTATGCTCCTCCCACTTTTCCTGGATTCATAACCTCAGTCACCAAGTGACCAACTGTGCCAAGTGTGGGGACTTGATTACTGTGAGAATGGCAGCCTTTTACATTTTTTCTATTGACTTGAATGGGTGAAATCTGATTTGCTGTTTGTAGCTCCGCCCACGTGTGCAGGGGGGCCGCGAGACCCCCAGAACATATCATCCCAGGTAGTAAGGGATCTGTATACCAAGTTTCGTTCAAATCGGTCAAGCCGTTTTCGAGTGATCGCGGCACATACATACACACATACATACATACCTGTACATACATCCGATTTTATATATATATAGATTTATATAGCGCCGACATCTTCCGCAGTGCTGTACAAAGTATATTGTCTTGTCACTTAAATGTCCCTCTGAGGGGGCTCACAATCTAATCTTTACTATAGTCCTATGTCTATATTGTATAGTGTATGTATCGTAGTCTAGGGCCAATTTTAGGGGGAAGCTAATTGACTTATCTGTATGTTTTTGGGATGTGGGAGGAAACCAGAGTACCCGGAGGAAACCCATGCAGACACTGGGAGAACATACAGACTCCTTGCAGATGTTGACCTGGCTGGGATTCCAACTGGGGACCCAGCGTTGCAAGGCGAGAGCGCTAACCAGTATGCCACCACTACGCCACCGTGCTGCCCGTATTTTTTCACCTACTTTTGGTACTTTTTTAAATTGCAATGCTGTAAAGTTATTTTAAAGAGAAGACAAAAAATTATCTCCTAGTAGAAAACTCAGGAGAAAAAATTCATTGCCCTATGCAATTCACTATTTCTACCTGGTTTTCTCCAAGTTGATATTTTCCCATCTTGTCAATAAAATAAATTAAAGGGTAGCCAGTGGGCCAGCCATCAGTGCAAAATTAGGTATTCGTGAGCTAGACAAGGTTAGGGGTTGACCGTGTTTTATTCACCCTTAGGCCCGGTTCACATTATCGTTGTTTTACGGAACCGGCCATACGGATCAGGCCAGCTGGATCCGGTAAAAACGGTCCGTTTTACAGCCAGTGTGCTGTAAAACGTCCGTTTTCATTGGTTCCTATATGCTGCAAAACCTTCCGGTTCCGTTTTTTTTGTCCGTTCAGCAGAACGGACCACGGATCCGTATGGCCGGTTCCGTTGGCAAACGCTAATGTGAACTGGGCCTTAGTTTGAAAGTCTATCCACAAAGCCCATGACAAGTAGTTAACCTGACAGTTACTTTTGTTACAAAGTTAGGAAAGGTGGGGGGAAAGGCTGCGCATCCCTAAACACATGTTGCAATTGAATGGTTAATCACACAGGCATACAGCGCCTCTGCCAGACTGAAAAATGCATGCCCTGCACCCAAAACAAGTGCTAACATTTATTAAACTAGGAGGAACTTTAGCTTCCATTATGGTTTGCATGCAAAGTATATTATACTAGACACTTGGGCCACGGTGAGGCAAACCTCCGGGCAAGTGACCTAACCTAAATTTAAAACCTTGGGAGCAGCTAAGCAAAAAAAAATGTGTAACTTACATTTGGTTGAACAGCGAGGAGAACGCCAGTGCATACCACTAAGGCTGCATCTGAAATGACCACCAGCTCAGTGTGAAACACCTAAATAGATTTTCTGCACACTTCGCATTCAATTCAGATGCAAATCATATGCAAATCTGCTACTACTTATCATGCAAACAAGAAACTCAGGAGGAGGGGCTGGGAGCAGCTAACCTGACAGTTACATTTGTTACAAAGTTAGGAAAGGTGGGGGAAAGGCTGCGCATCCCTAAACACATGTTGCAATTGAATGGTTAATCGCACAGGCATACACCGCCTCTGCCAGACTGAAAAATGCATGCCCTGCATCCAAGACAAGTGCTAACATTTGTTAAACTAGGAGGAACTTTAGCTTCCAATATGGTTTGCATGCAAAGTATATTATACTAGACACTTGCGCCACAGTGAGGCAAACCTCTGGGCAAGTGACCTAACCTAAATTTAAAACCTTGGGAGCAGCTAAGCAAAAAAAATGTGTAACTTACATTTGGTTGAACAGCGAGGAGAACGCCAGCGCATACCAGTGGTGCTCACCGCCAGGTCGTGATCACGCTTACGCGTGGATTCACGACCATTTTGACGCATTCCGCCTCGGACACGCTAAGCCGTGAATAGATTTTCAACCACGAAAATCTGCTTCGGCTTCGCGTGAATGCGGACAGAAATCCGCATTCACGCTCGTGAAACCCGGCGCTGAAGTCGTGGTTAGCGGAAATGCGTCAAACTATGCGGAAGTGACACATTGCAGGCCAATCAAAGGGCCCCAGCCAGGCCCTAGCAACCAATCACAGGAGGGGAGCTATGCCCTCCCCTCCTGAATATAAAGCGGCGGCCATGATGGAAAAGCTCTGTCCTTGCTAGACTGTGGTGCTGAGAGGATTATCTCCAGGCCATTGTTGTTTGAGCAAGTGCATTTATTGTGTTTAAAACAAAGCGTTTTTTTTTGCTAACACTGCTCTTATACTGTACACAGTTAGCTAGTCAGTGAGTGATTGCTGTAGTTAGTTGTAGTCAGTGTAGTGTAGTGGGAGTGTGGGAGTCTAGTGATTATTTAACTGTGTGTAGTGCAGGCAGGTTCAGTACTGCAGTGTAGTCAGTGTAGTGGGAGTGGGGATTATCCGTGTGTAGTGCAGGCAGGCAGGTTAGTGCAGCTGCAGTGTTCACTTGTATATTCCAGTGACAGTTATACACTTGTACTATTTGCAGGCAGCCAGTCACACCGCCGGCGCCGCCACTCTCTGCCAGCGTTGTTCATTCATTCTGTCAGTGACCTTGTGCCGTGCCCAGTGCCCACTGCTCGCTCGCTGGCATATAAGCATCTCATTACACACTTGTATATTATTTCAGTGACAGTTATACACTTCACTTGTACTATTTGCAGGCAGCCAGTCACACCGCCGGCACCGCCATTCTCTGCCAGCGCTGTTCATTCATTCTGTCCGTGACCTTGTGCTGTGCCCAGTGCCCACTGCTCGCTCGCTGGCATATAAGCATCTCATTACACAGTGTGACATTCTTGTGTGCCCACTGCATCCTTCAGTGACCTAGTTGTATATCCAGTGCCCACTGCTGTGCCCACTGCATCCTTCAGTGACCTTGTACTGTGCCCACTGCATCCTTCAGTGACCTAGTTGTATATCCAGTGCCCACTGCTGTGCCCACTGCATCCTTCAGTGACCTTGTACTGTGCCCACTGCATCCTTCAGTGACCTAGTTGTATATCCAGTGCCCACTGCTGTGCCCACTGCATCCTTCAGTGACCTTGTACTGTGCCCACTGCATCCTTCAGTGACCTAGTTGTATATCCAGTGCCCACTGCTGTGCCCACTGCATCCTTCAGTGACCTTGTACTGTGCCCACTGCATCCTTCAGTGACCTAGTTGTATATCCAGCGCCCACTGCTGTGCCCACTGCATCCTTCAGTGACCTTGTACTGTGCCCACTGCATCCTTCAGTGACCTAGTTGTATATCCAGCGCCCACTGCTGTGCCCACTGCATCCTTCAGTGACCTTGTACTGTGCCCACTGCATCCTTCAGTGACCTAGTTGTATATCCAGTGCCCATGGCTGTGCCCACTGCATCCTTCAGTGACCTTGTACTGTGCCCACTGCATCCTTCAGTGACCTAGTTGTATATCCAGTGCCCACTGCATTCTTCAGTGACCTTGTACTGTGCCCACTGCATCCTTCAGTGACCTAGTTGTATATCCAGTGCCCACTGCTGTGCCCACTGCATCCTTCAGTGACCTTGTACTGTGCCCACTGCATCCTTTAGTGCCGTTGTACTGTGCCTGGTGCATCCTTCAGTGACCTTGTACTGTGCCCACTGCATCCAGTGATTCATTACTAGCAACATGTCTGGCAGGGTTTCGCGGGGTGAGAGGAAAGGGAGTTCAATTGCCTCAGCCACTTCTGGGACTGCTCCACGTCCAGGGAGAGGACGCCCAGCTGTACGTGGTCGTGATGCAGCAGAAAGGGGGGCAGCAAAGCCTGGGCCGAGTCAGCGGACGCCAGTGTCCAAATATTTTAAAGTTTCTGGTCCCCGTGTGGTGCTTGAGCAAATGGAACCTGACGTACTCATGGACATCATGACTTCCTCCCAGACCTCTACTGTGAGCACCACTCCAAGCAGCAGCAGCAGCAGTAGCCAACGTCCCACGCTTGTTGTGACATCCACCCCAGCACCCACTGGTCAGCAGCCCTCCCAGGATGACAGCGTTCTGTCCCTCAGTCCGGCATCTGGGAACCTGCTGATGCAAGAAGCTCAGGACTTACTGGGGACTGATGTGGCAGAGATTGAGATCGGGCCACAATCACAAGCATTGTTGAGTTCTGGTGATGAAGAAGAGGGGTCTGTGTCTGGGGATGTAGGGACAGAAGAGGAGGCGGGGGAGTCAGTGGAAGAGCTGGATTATGATGATGCTGCTGATGATGACGACGTTGTGGACCCTAACTATGCGCAGCCTGCTGAGTCCGGGGAAGAATATTCAGAGCAGGATGACGAGTCACCTCGGCTTAGGCAAGGATATCGCCATATGTCAGGCAGGGGCAGGGGCATCGGCAGCAGTGGGCGTGGAGGAAGTAGACAGGACACTGCTTCAGCCGGCACCACCACCATGCAACCCCCGGCAACTACTACCACACATTGTTCCGCTGCACCCTCTGCTAGTGGGGGCCGCAGTAAATTAAAGTCACCAGTGTGGGATTGCTTTGACGAATGTACTGATGACAAAAGGTATGCGGTGTGCAGGTTATGCAGCAAAAGATTGAGCCGTGGGAAAAGTCTGAGCAAGATGGGTACCTCATCCCTCCAGGGCCACCTGAGAAGCCGCCACTGCCACGAGTATGCGGAGTTTAAGAGGAAGCAGGCACTGCTGGCAGGGGTTCCTGAGAGCAGAAGGCCCACCAGCGCAGCAGCATCATCCCTCCCTCAGGGTCGTGAATCCCCCACAGCAGCAGCAGTAGTAGCACGCAAGCGCTCTTCCACTCTGTCTGCGTTATCACTGCCCGGGTCACCGGGTGCATTTATTTTTTGGCCAGCACTATGACACTGTGCTACTACTACTACCACCAGTATGTTGGCATGGTCCTTCTGTGCTGCTGCTGCTGAACTGACCGCCCGCATTGTCCTCCTCCTCCTGACTCAGTCGCTTCCTGCTGCTGCACTCTGCGTTCACACTGCCCGGGTCACTGGGTGCATTTAATTTTTTGGCCAGCACTATGACGCTGTGCTACTACTACTACCACCAGTATGTTGCCATGGTCCTTCTGTTCTGTGCTGCTGAACTGACCGCCAGCATTGTCCTCCTCCTCCTGACTCAATCGCTTCCACCAATGTACTCTGTCTGCGTTCACACTGCCCGGGTCACCGGGTGCATTTAATTTTTTGGCCAGCACTATGACGCTGTGCTGCTACTACTACCACCAGTATGTTGCCATGGTCCTTCTGTGCTGCTGCTGAACTGAACGCCCGCTTTGTCCTCCTCCTCCTCCTGACTCAGTCGCTACCACGGTACCACCAATGCACTCTGTCTGCGTTATCACTGCCCGGGTCACCGGGTGCATTTAATTTTTTGGCCAGCACTATGACACTGTGCTACTACTACTACCACCAGTATGTTGCCATGGTCCTTCTGTGCTGCTGCTGCTGAACTGACCGCCCGCATTGTCCTCCTCCTCCTGACTCAGTCGCTTCCCGCTGCTGCACTCTGCGTTCACACTGCCCGGGTCACTGGGTGCATTTAATTTTTTGGCCAGCACTATGACACTGTGCTACTACTACTACCACCAGTATGTTGCCATGGTCCTTCTGTTCTGTGCTGCTGAACTGACCGCCCGCATTGTCCTCCTCCTCCTGACTCAATCGCTTCCACCAATGTACTCTGTCTGCGTTCACACTGCCCGGGTCACCGGGAGCATTTAATTTTTTGGCCAGCACTATGACGCTGTGCTGCTACTACTACCACCAGTATGTTGCCGTGGTCCTTCTGTGCTGCTGAACTGACCGCCCGCATAGTCCTTCTCCTGACTCAGTCGCTACCACCACTGCACTCTGCGTTCACACTGCCCGTGTCCACTGACAACTCTGCTGCGATGTCATTGCTAATTGCTGCAAAAAAAAAAACAAATAAAAAAAAAAACAAATTACAAAAACCTCTCTAGGGCCTTTTTGGCGTCAGCCACTCATCCTCCTCCAGCGGTACCTTCGCCGCCAAGTGCCATTGAAACTCGCCTTCACCTCTTTGATTGCTTAACGCGTATATCCCTTTTTAAAACCACGTATTACCAATTAATAGCCCAATTTACAGTGGTGATTTGTTTTTAAAAGCCATTAAAAAAAAAAAAAAATTGGGGGATTGTAGCATGTATGGGGGCTTTGTTATTAACGTTAAAAGAAATTCCGCCTCCGGGCGGAAATCCACACGTGATTACGCCATTCACGGCACAAAATCCGCGTGGTTGCGTGGACGCGGACGAAAATCCGCATGCGGCGGGGCCGAATGCAGATTTTTTTTTGCAACCATGCGGATTGCCGAATTCGTGGATGAGGCACATCCGAGCACCCCTGGCGCATACCACTAAGGCTGCATCTGAAATGATCACCAGCTCAGTGTGAAGCACCTAAATAGATTTTCTGCACACTTCGCATTCAATTCAGATGCAAATCATATGCAAATCTGCTACTACGTATCATGCAAACAGGAGACTCAGGAGGAGGGGCTGGGAGCAGCTAACCTGACAGTTACATTTGTTACAAAGTTAGGAAAAGTGTGTGGGGGGGGGGGGAAGGCTGCGTATCCCTAAACACATGTTGCAATTGAATGGTTAATCGCACGGGCATACACCGCCTCTGCCAGACTGAAAAATGCATGCCCTGCATCCAAGACAAGTGCTATTAACCATTCAATTGCAACATGTGTTTAGGGATGCGCAGCCCTTCCCCCCACCTTTCCTAACTTTGTAACAAATGTAACTGTCAAATGTAACTGTTAGTGACGTACGCGGAAGTGAAGGCAGAGAGGCTTCGGCTTGCGTGCACGGACCCCCGAGCGGCTTCCCTATGAAGGTTCACCGCTACTCATCGCTGCATTGTGGCCCCGTTATGTGGTAAGCTACAGCCTGACCAGTTGCCTAGCGACCCACGCGGGGAAAGCTGAGGGGACGGCGGACACAGGACAGAAGAGGGGACGCACCAGGACACGGGACAGCTGACGGGGGACGCACCAGGACACGAGGCAGGGCGGACACAGGACAGAAGACAGGGGTCACCTGAACACACATGGACTCACACAGCAGATGGGGCAAATGGGAAAGAAGACGGGGACATAGGGTGGAGACTTAGAATGGGGCAGACACGCAGCCAAAATTGTTGCATTCGGACCATAAGACGCAGTAACTTTTTCCCCCCATCTTGGGGGGAGAAAAAGTGCGTCTTATGGTCCGAAAAATACAGTAGATGTTCCTAAATTCAAGCAAGAGTTGCTAATATTGTTAAACCTCTTACTGAAAGGTTTGACTGAACCATAAAACTCATAAGCTTTTCTTCACAAAAGCTGCTAAGCCATGGTGTAGAGGTGTCTAAATGCCTTAATCCTTTATTGGAGACATAACTGCCACACCTCAGCGTCAAAGAAATGTCAGTTAAAACCAGTTCATTTTAAAAAGGTGAAAATACGTTTATAATGAATGTAGGATAGAAATATAGGAGATGACATTTCTGGTAGCTCTCTGACTAGCAAATTAATATGATAGTTTCACCAAACATTTTGGCCAGGATCACAGTGATGTGTTGCGATGCGGTGTAACGGGTGTTTTGTAACGCGGCTTACTGCACTGCAATGCACCACCTATGCAATGTTCAGTGGAGTGGGTGCATTGCGGTATTACGATTGCGGTATGGTAATGCAACGCAAGCAGTGCGTTACCAGTAAACGTGTGCATTAACAGTAGTGGTGAAGCATACATTTCATTGACTGTATGCTTCACTGTACCCAATGCAATGCGAGCATAAGGTGTGGTGCCTCTGATATCCATTGAGTTCTTGCTATCACAGGGAACTAAATGCAATGGTCACAATGTTCACAATGGCATTAGGGGCAATTCACACCCATTTGAATTTGTCTTTGATGTATTTCAATGGTGCTGCATGTTTGTTTATACAGTGGGATGCAAAAGTTTGGGCAACCTTGTTAATTTTCATGATTTTCCTGCATAAAACGTTGGTTGTTATGATAAAAAATGTCTTTTGTTTCAATATTTTTATTGATTTTTAAGTAATACAACAATAGAATCAAAAGGAACAGTTGCACATACACGGTACAGTTGAAACACCCTGGCTTGCGAACTTTCCGGCAGCCAAAGGCATCATGTGCCAGGAAGGGCAAACCAAGATATACAGCATGCACAACCTTAACGTTAAACAGTAAACATAGAGCATAAAATACGGTCCTTAAGAGCCCCACAGTGACCAGAACTGGGGGCCCACCTTCACAAACAGGGCTAAAAGAGAGGGAGAAAAGGGCTAAACTGCCCATTCGCCCTCTGTTTCCCATCTCCTGACCAGGAGGAAGAAAGGAAAGATGCCAAGAAAGATGGAGAAAGAAGAAGAAGAAAGGGGATAAAAAATGTCTTTTAAATATATCATATAGCAGACACACACAGTGATATTTGAGAAGTGAAATTAAGTTTATTAGATTTACAGAAAGTGTGCAATAATTGTTTTCACAGTGCTGGTGCTGTTTCCTAATCTGTGCAATGTTCCTCAGTACCTCTAAAAGAATCATAAAAACCACACATAGAGTAATACTGAATAAGGAAGGAAATGCTTGTGCTCAAATTCTAACACAGTGCATAACATGTGCCTTAACCCACTCAAAGTGAATTCCTCCACCTCGCAGCTGCTACTCAGATCTCACAGCCGCTCACCCTCGTGTTGCTGCCGCACCTCAGACAGCCTCAGTGCATATGCATTCAAGCTCAGTCACCACAGAAGAAATTCCCCTTCTCCACATGCATAAAAGCCGGCCTCTCACCCGTTGCTCTGCTGTCCATGTCATAAGACAGTAACAGCAGCACTAAGTTTAGATAATGGTCCCCTGCATCTCATCTGGCACTATAGACTAACATGGACATCCTTTTGTTAAAACCTGGTGGCAAAAAGGATGTGAGCCGCATCGCCCCCCTACAATCCATCATGAACGCAGCAGCCAGACTCATCTACTCCTCTCACCGCTCTGTCTCCACGACTCCCCTACGCAAATCCCATCATTGGCTTCCAATTCACTTCAGAATTAGCTTCAAGATCCTATGTTTGGCCTACAAATCCATACTCAAGTCCTGACCAATCTACATCTCTGACCTGGTCAGCAGATGTACACCTGGCCGCCCACTTCGCTCCTCCAACAACCTCCTCTTAACCACCCCACGCATCTCGCACTCCCATGCACGACTGCAGGACTTCACTAGAGCTGCCTCCATCCTGTGGAACTCTCTCCCACTGCCCATCAGGCTCGCTCCCACCTTTAACACCTTCAAAAAAGCACTCAAAACTCACTTCTTCAAAGAGGCCTACATCAACTCAACACTGCCCTAATCCTTTCTGCCAATAACTTCTTGCAGCACCCCCTCCTTTCGTGTCACCAACCCCTCCCGCTAGATTGTAAGCCTTCGGCAGGGCCCTCTCCCCTTGTGTATCATACTTGACTGTGTGCATTTTACCCAGAATTTTGAACTTGTAATTTTTACCACTACCACTCCAGTTTATGATCTGGCATTATACTACTATCTGCATTGTGTTGTGTATCTTATTGCTATTACCTGTATTGTTGTATCTATGGTCTGTTACCTGTATTGTTCTGTCACCCCTGTTATCATTGTCTGTAATCCTATTTATTGTACAGCGCTGAGTAATATGTTGGCGCTATATAAATCTAATAAATAATAATAATAATAATAACATACTGTAGTGCCAGCACCAAGTGGTGTTTTTAAAAAATGGTGGTGGTATCTTAGATGGAGGCAGATTTCAGTTCTGGAAATAGTGTAAAAAACTGTGGAGCAGCTGGATGAAAAAACTAAACTCAGAGTAAACTATGAAACAGACATAGACTTGCCACAAAGATCTCACAGAAATGTATTTTCAAAGGAATAATAAATCAGTAATCTCTAATATCTTTTATTAACTTTTATATTAATTATATTTTTTCTTGATTAGCTTCTGGTACAATTATCCATACTTAAAAGGGAACCAGAGAGGAACGCTGGTTAAAACCAGAAAAAGCTTTTATACATACCTGGGGCTTCTTCCAGCCCCATACGCACGGATCGCTCCCACGCCGCCGTCCACCGCTTCCTGTATCAGCGGTACCGGGTCCCGTCACTTCCGGCAGAAGCAGCCAATTGTTCGCATCACAGGGGTTCCCTCCATACCCGTACGCTTGCGGCTGCGCAGTATGCAGCCTCACGCGTACTTATATGGAGGGAGCCCCTGTGATGCGGACAATTGGCCGTGTCTGCCGCCCGACTGGCGGTAATGACGGGACCAGGTACCAGCGGATCCAGGCAGCTGAGGACGGCGGCGTGAGAGCGATCCGTGCGTATGGGGCTGGAGGAAGCCCCAGGTATGTATACCAGCTTTCCCCCAACTCCTCTGGTTCCCTTTAAAGCCCAACCATAGGCAAATTAAAAAAAATAACAGTTTAATCCGGTTATGGATTCATTAAAATGTAAATATGTTTTTGGTATAGGTACTATACTAAATCCTGGAGCTGATAGCTTTGAGCTATCAGAGCAGTGAGGGCCCATTTACACTTGCTGATCGCTAAAACGTGATCGCCGTGAAATCGCCTGAAAATGGTGCAGGCTACGCGTTTAGCGTTTTGGGGGATTTGCAGTGATTAGCGCAAACCGCACAAATGAGAACGGGCCTATAGACTTTTATTACTCTAGCGCTTTGAAAAGCACTAGCGTTTGAGCGTTTTGCTGAAATCGCCGTGTGTTAATGGGCCCTTAAGCAGCCCATACACTCAGCCGATTTTCTGGCCGATCGATCGATCGCGGTCGATCGATCGATCGATCGATCGCAAATCGGTTGGCCGATCGACCGATCGACGGCCGATTTCGATCGATTTCGATGGATTTCCATCGAACTAGCAGGGTGGAAAATTTAGGTCGATCTGATGAGATTGCTTATCAGTTTGCATTGGCCTTAATGGAAATCTGATGGCAAAAAAATGCCATCAGATCGAATTTCAACAGATTTCAAACTGAAATCTGTTGGAATTCTATCCTGGTAAAAAATGTTCTAAAAACGCATCAGATAGATCATCAGATGCATTTCTTATCTGTCTGCTGCCAATCTGACGAGTGTATGGGCACCTTTAGTTTTGAGCAGTGCACAGGTTGAATTTTGGTAAACGCCACCTAAATCAATCCCCAACCCGGTAATTAGCAACAACAACCTGCTTCTGCCTAACCTTAACCACCCCTGCTGCCAAGCCCACAAAGCAAAGATGTAAAAAGGCCTAGTAACTTGAGAGCTCAAAATATTATTATTTATAAATATATTATTATTTTAAATTTATATAGCACGAGCATTTTGGTGCTGTACCATGCTGGAAATAAAATCGCTGGCAGGAATTTTACACAATCTGAGATATGCTGATGATATCACTCTGATGGCTGAAATTGAGCAATAACTGAAGAGCCTATACAAAATTGCAACAAATAAGGGAGCTCAGAGCTAGAAAAATTCAATATATCCAAACATTTTATTAATCATCTCTGCGTACAAAAATATCCCATAGCATATATACAAAAATCACACCTATAAAAACCCTGTGGCTGCCTACTTAGAGCAACTGACTGCAATGCAAAAAAATTGTAATCAGTCCTGGAGTGCACTCCTTATAAAGACCAACGCTGAGAATCAAGTAATCTTCAGGCCCATAACACAGTCAAAAATATAGCCACTGCTGCTCTGCAGCGGCCCTTTAATCTGGGCTCTCAGCTTTACGGACAGAGCTTTTAAATGTATGCACAATCAGGCACCGGATCCCCTGCTGCCTGAACAGTGCTATCACAATTTTGGGAGCTTCCTCCAGAGTGCCAGACGTCCTCTGTTGCTTGCACAGTCCTGTCTGTAACTGCACGCTCTCACTGCTCCCAAGTCCGCGCCCAAGCTCTGGTGCCTGATTTCAGCTGCTGCTGCTTTGCAGGGTTAGGCCCCGTTTACACTTAAAGGGACTCCGAGCAGTGCAGAAACTATAGAAAGATGCATATCATTTTAAAGCTCTCGTTCTCCTCTTTCCAATGATATATAAACCACCACCCTACGCCTTTTAGTTTTCGCTATTTTCGCGATTGAAATTGCTGCGGCCTCGATTTCAATCGCGAAAATAGAGAAAACTAAAAGGCGTAGGGCGACGAATCGAGCCATCAGAGGAGGTGTCGACCCGTCTATGCCCAGCATTAGTCTGCCCGACCCACAGAAGTTTCAGGCAGATAAGAACTGATGTAATTATTTTATTGCACACATTAGCAGAGAGCTACCAAAAATCTTTTGATCAGCGGGGATGGGGGGCAGGAGATTAAACACTGTGCTTCAAAAAGTTTACAAGACACAGATGCTATCTTCAGACCTTACCCTGGATCTTACCTGGGCAGCTCCTATAGCTATTAAGGCACTACTACAGAGAACGACGGAACAACGCTGAGCAGATCGTTCAGAGACAGCCTTATCAGTCTGCAGACAGACTGAACACACGCACTACTGTCAGGAGAACGACCGCCCAGCGGGAGGGTCTGACGGACCCATCATTCTCTGTAGTAGTGCGTGTGTACGCACCTTTAGAAACCAGGAAACAAACATCGTGCTTGATTCCCCTTAAAGCAGACCTGAACTCAGTACTTCCTCTCTGCTCTAAAAGATACACAACAGCATAATAACCTTTAAACAAAAACATTTCTTTATTACAGCTGATACAAATCCTGCAATAGTTCTGCAGTGTGTCTACTTACTGATTCATGGAAGCAGACATATTGTTAATAGCCTGTGCTTTCAAATGAGCTTATCTGCCATCTCTGCCTTGGCAGTCAGGTGACACAGGGGAGAGATCAGATTATAACTTGTGATTAGACACAACTGAGGAGGAATTACACAGGCTAAGCTCTCTAAATACACACCGGGTGCATTTCTCTATATTTTCCTTCTGTCCTATGCAAGTGTTCAGGTCCACTTTAAGAGAATCTGTTTAAATAGCAGGTTGAGTGGTCATCGACAGCTTATCAACAGTGAGATATTACTGCCTTAGGCCGGTCAGCAAAGCGCTGCAACACATGTAATCCTATGTTATTACTCACACTGCGTCAATCGCAAACACACTACATGCAGCATTTTTCTGCAATTGCGTTATATATATATATTTATATATATATCTGGGTGCTCTAAACTGTTAGAGACTGCCTAAGCATAATCAAAAAAGGGGTTCTAGCAAGGACATAATTTAAATGTCATCAAAACATATATATTAATCCTATTTATTTATTTCCGCCTCAAGGTACACTTTCATGATTAGATAGCTGTTTAATCTTAGTTTGATTACATGAGATGCTGCTTGATCGATATTTAAACTATTTTAAACCTTAGTTATGGTGTTTACAGTAAAATGGATTCTATCATTCTGTAGTCGTTAATGGGCTTTATTTTTAGGCTGCACTTTTCAAGAACAGTCAATAGTGCATCAACTTACAGTAAGTGCACTACAAGACAAGATTTTTCAAATAAAAATTGCTTTGAATTATCTTCATATTAGCACCTATGAAAACATCAAACGTCACAGCTGTCTCTACTGTACACATAATTTGGTCTGTAACTGAGATGTCTTAAAGGTAGAGCCGGATTAAGACCATGCAGGGCCCCAAGCAGAATAATAAATTTAGCCCCCCCCCCCCCACACACACACACACACACACACAATGTTGAAAGGATGTCTCCCCAGCATACAGCATCTCACAGTAGTGAGTGCACCGCTCACTTTTTTGTAAATATTCTATTTCATCTTTTCATGGAACAGACAGCACTGAAGATATGACGCTGTGATACTCTGTAGAGCAGTCAGTGTACAGCTTTTCTAACAGTGTAAGGTTATTTGCTGTGCAATAACATCAACACACAGCCATTAAAGGACAACTGTAGCGAGAGTTATGTGGAGGCTACCATATTTATTTACTTTTAAGCAATACCAGTTTCCTGGCTATCCTGTTGATCCTCTGCCTCAAATATATTTAGCCACACTCTCTGAACAAGCATGCAGATCAGGTGACAATATTGTCATACCTGGCATTAGCTGCATGCTTGCTTCTGGTGCGATTCAAACTCTACTGCAGCCAAATAGATCAGCAGGGCTGCCAGGAAACTGGTATTGTTTAAAAGAAAATAAATATGGCAGCCTCCACATACTTCTCACTACAGTTGTCCTTGAATGTCTAAGCCACTGGCAACAAAAGTGAATACAGCGAGGCAGATTTAAAGGGAACCAGAGATGAAGTAACTTGAAAAATTATAAAAGATTTTATACATACCCGGGGCTTCCTCCAGCCCCATCAGCATGGATCGCTCCCACGCCGCTGTCCTCCGCTGCCTCTATCGCCGGTACCGGGTCCCGTCACTTCAGCAGGACGCCGTCGGTTGTATGCATGCACAGGAGCTCCCTCCATCTCGCCGGTGCCTGCCTTACGCTTGTGCCTGCGCAGTATGGAGGGAGTGCACTGTGCGTGCGTCAACTGGCCCTGACTGGCTGAAGAGACAGGACCTGGTACCAGGGGATACAGGCAGCGGAGGACAGCGGTGTGGGAGCGATCCATGCTGATGGAGCTGGAGGAAGCCCCAGGTATGTATAAAATCTTTTTTTCATTGATCTCTGGTTCTTTTTAAGATCAACTTCATGATTGTTTACACTGAAAATGTGATGGCCCCTTGTACTTCTTTATTGTTGCCTAAGCCTGCCACGTGGCAAATGTGACTGTAATGTCTTGTACACACCATTCAATTTCCCATTAGATAGATGAGTTGAATCAATTATTTCTGAAAAGTCAGAATGGATTTCCAATCATTTTTCTTATCATTTTCCAAACACTTCTATACAAAATAAATCAGAAAAACGATCGGAAATCAGAATCGGATCATGATTGGATCTGTCAGAAATAATCCATTTGACCTATCTATCTGATGGGAAATTGGATGGTGTGTACCAGGCATTCGAGTTGTGAGGATCTCGTAAAGCAATATTGGAGTTTATTCACTGCAAGTCCAAATTAGTCAGTTTTGCTCCCTCATTCTCACTAGTCATACACAGGTCAATAATGCCTCAATATGTCTAGCCAATTGATCATTATTCCATTCAATTGTTTAGTGATCAACTATCACAGCAAGTTTAATTCTGATAGGCTTCAGCAGAACTCTATCAAGCTTCAATCAAACTGCTTAATGCAGAGCAAAGTTATAGACCATCGATCCCCCACCACACCTGTCCTGCCCCCATACCACAGAGATTGATAAACAGCACAATATCGCTTAAAAGCTAATGGATTGGATATGTTTGAGCAATAGATTACTGGAAGATTCAATCAGTGTTCAAAATGGATGTGTGCATAGCCAGCTTTAGATATTTTTGGGCCAACTAGGGTGATAAAATTAAGGTCAAGTTCAGCAATGACAGGAACCAACTATAAACATCACAAGCAGAACTCTTATCTCTGTAGTGGAGCATTGCTGCAGAGATCTAAAGACTGAAAGAGTTGAACAGAGACAATAAACAGAACAGAGACAGACAATAAATCTTTATGTGCCTCTTATGTGGTAGATAAAATTAAGGCTAATAAGTTCAGCAAAGACCGGAACTAAATGTAAACATTATGAACATAAGTCATAGGCTTTTGAGCAAATTATGATGCTACTATGAAAAAAGGTTTAACTACAGATGTTTTTGCCCCATCAAGTTTCTCTAGCTAAGCTAGCAAGCGGCTCCTGTATGAAGAGATCACATTCCAGCACCCAGTCTGTGTCTGGCAGCTCTGAGCTAAGGCGAGGGGGGTAACTCTGTGTGTGCCTGCTTCTTATCTTTGTAGTAGAGAATTGCTGCAGAGATCTTGTTTTTAAAGACTGAAAGAGTTACTAAAGGACTACATGAACAGAGGCAAGACATATTTATGGGGCCCTTTTGAACTCCTGGGGCCCATAAGCAGTTGATTAGTTTGCCTGGTTGAAGATCCGGCTCTGCTTAAAGGTACCCTGAGTTGAGAGGGATATGGAGGCTGATATATTTATTTGCCTATTTGCTTTTAAACAATGCACATTGCCTGGCTGTCTGCTGACCCACTGCCAGTATTACCTATAGCCATAGACTAGAACAAGTATGCAGATCCGGATGTTTTTGACGAAAATCTGACAAGCTAGCTGCATGCTTGTTTCAGGTATGTGATTCAGAAACTGCTGACCAGAAACATCAGCAGGACTGCCAAGCAACTGGTACAGTTTAAAGGTAAATAAATATGGCAGCACCCATATGTCTCTCTCCTCAGATTCCTTTTACGAACTATTCAGAAAAGTAAGCTGTCACAACCATTTTTTTTAAAGAATAAGATAGAAGGAAGTGTACAATGTAGATATACTCAATTCTAGGATCAGGGCAATGACTGTAGGTATAGGCAACCGAGGGTTACCATTTCAGTTTATGTACAAAAGTTAATTCATAAAATGCTCATATTTCATATTGTTCTAACAACTGGTGAACAAGGTAATGTGCATTTTTCCCTATGGCTCAAATGGGCGATATTACAGTTTAACAGTGTGTTGAGCAGGAAGCTGTTATGGGGTAACGGCCATTTTCAGAATTCCATTGATCACAGTGGACAAACAGGATGCAGGAGAGGAGAAAGATATTGATGAGCAGACTAATCGGGAGGTAAGTATGACGTGTTTATTTTGACTTTTAATTTTCATTTCCGGTTTGCTTTAAAGACATGAGTCTGAGAAATCAGCACTGTCACTGTGGCAGTAATTTGGGCACCCAGAGGCGCCTGAGGTTTAGAGCCGGCATTTACAATTTATAGCCACTCATAGCTGCTATATAGACCTTTATAGCTGCTATTTACCGTTTATAGACTCTGATCATGGCTTTTAACATTGCCACCTATGGCGGCGGGGTTAGTGTTAGGTAGCGAGTGTGGGTCCTTAGGGGTTACGTTTAGGCACCACAGGAGGGGGGGGGGGTAATGTTTAGACACGGGGGGGGGGGGGGGTTAAAGGACAACTGAAGTGAGAAGAATATGGAGGCTGCCATATTTATTTCCTTTTAAACAATACCAGTTGCCTGGCAGCCCTGCTGGTCTATTTGGCAGCAGTAGTGTCAGAAGCACACCAGAAACAAGCATGCAGCTGATCTTGACAGAATTGACAATAATGTCAGAAACACCTGACCTGCATATGCTTCTATGGCTAAAAGTATTGGAGGAAGTGGATCAGCAGAAGTATCTAAGCATGGTTGTAAACAATTTAAAAACAAGTAAAGCATTTACATCTCACAGATGACTAACTAATTATTATAAATCATGTATCATTCCTTAGTGTTGCCTCTGGTCAAAAATCATATATGTCAATATATACTACTCTGTGGTCAATCCAGTGCAACAGAGTGGATGTGAACTCAGGGTCAGGATATGCAAATAAAGTGCTATGTGCTTATCTAAGTGGAACTGTAATCATAAATACATTTCTAAATCAGTGATGTAATAGCAATCAAAGGCATGCAGATAAACTCATGTGATAAACAAAACCACTTATAACCTATGCAACAGCAATTACATTTCCATTAGCGAAGTGCTAGTGCAGTGAATTATGATGCTGGTATTAGGCGGTAACAGTGTGCAATATGGGTATATACATCAATCAGGTTGTGCTGAATAAGCAAAGGGTCAGGCTCGGTCACCATTGGATTTGAGATGGATAAAGGTGGTTAAGTGGAAGACAGATCCCCTAGTATTGCAGGTATACTACTCTTTTCCAAGACCGGCAACCCCTGTGAGATACAAATGAATAAAAAACACCAGGGGCATAACTAGAAATCACTGGGCCTCCCTGTGAAACTTTGGATGGGGCCCACTCCCCCAATAACCTCCCCCCAGGGGCTGGGGGTAGAAGAGCGCTGTACACAAGACCCTGCTGAGCAACGAATAGGGACTGTCTACAAAGTGTTAAATTATTCCTTATCAGTGGCTGAGCAGATGCAGTCATTAGAACAATTGTGCAGACAGCAGAAAGGTTTTTTTCTCTCTGTGCCCTTAGTTGTCAATCTCTCGGGACTGGGAAAAGAAACTGCACCCCCAATGGTGCCCCCTGCAGCTTCTGGGCCCACCCTGCTGCTGCATCCCTTGCAGGGTCTATTGTTACGTTCCTGGAAAACACTAGTGTACATGAGAGGCGGGGCCCCGGGCTCTGCCATCATTCAGGGGCTCCCACTCCAATTGCAAATCCAAAGGGCAGCGCAGGTGGACCCAGTGCTCACACCACCAGGGAAATCACCTACTGCTGCCATAGAATCAAAATGTCAAACACAAGAAGCGATTGCTTACTGGAAGGCAGCAACTTGTCATTTTAATTGGTCCACAGACAGCCTGTCAGCCAATAAAAAGATGCAAATACTTGTACCTGTGTCTGCTATACTAAATCTAGCAACAGCTGAAAAAAGGGCCATAGACAGGAGAGAGAGCTCCGTCGCACATATTCGTAAATTATGTGACCAGCAGGGGGCACCGTGTGCAGGTATCCCTCTCAAAAGCCCCCCTCCCTACCACTGACTTGTACACTAGGAGCTACAAAAGCAAAAGAAAGATGAAATATCACAAAAAAACAGATGCAGTAGATCAGATCGCTCTACCTCTGCTACCCAAGACAAGGTGCTGGAATCCAATGCGGCAATTCAGGATACAGGAGGAATAGAATCCGCACACCCGCAGGTAGAATCCAAGGGTTTTTATTTAGTCCAATTCACAAAAGCAGTACAATGGCTGACATGTTTCGGATCTTATCCTTACTCATAGCCTAAACATACTGACATCTAGGTGGTCCATATATACTCACACAGCTCCGCCCCTAGGTGTGTACAGATATGGGAGCTTAAAGACGCAGGACTAAACCTGCAAAAGGTGCGTATACATGGAAAACCACCATCACATAGATCCTATGTACACAAAGTACAGTATTAAAAATACAAATGCAATACTAGAAATGTGAAATACGAAATACAAAATGCAATACTATAGAGATACAAAAATACAAAAATACAAATGTACAAAGGGAAAAGTAAAACGTTATCAGTATATAAAATTAATATCCCACCTAGCATTGAGACCATTCGGTTCCCTAGTGCCCATTTGCAGAATCCAAAAAGCCTCCCGTGTGCGTAATTTCTTGTAAAGATCACACCGTCTAAAAGGGGCAGTCACTCTCTCAATCCCCTGAAATGAAAAACCCTCCATATTGCAATCATGTTTCTCCCTGTAGTGTCTCGCAACATTGCTAATATTATCTGTCTTCCAAGAGGCCGCATTATAATGCTCAGAGATCCTTTGTCTCAGGCAACGCGTAGTACAGCCCACATATTGTAGGCTGCAGACAGTGCATGTGACCACATAGACAACAGATTTTGTACTACAATTAATAAACTGTCGTATAGGGAAAGTTTTTCGATTAGCAACCGAGGAAACACTACGTGAAGAATGATGATGGATGCAAAAATTGCACGATGAGAGTCCACAACTATGTGACCCCAAGAGAGACAGCCAAGTAGACCGCTGGGGTGTAGCATTGGATTGAAACAAACTGGGAGAAAGAGTAGACGACAGAGAGGGAGCCCTTCTATAGGCAAATCTACAGCCTGGCTCAAGTATTTCCTGTAGCTTATCATCGGCATACAATACAGGGATATATTTCTTGATCACCCCTATAATTTGGTTATATTGTTGGCTGTAGGTGGTTGTGAAGTTTATAGGGGACTCATTAAGGTTGTGTGTAGATTCTGGATTACTTCTCAAGAGTCTATCCCTATCCCTAGAGATGGCGATTCTTTGGGCCCTATCTAGATCAAAATCAGAATAGCCTCTGGATCTGAAACGTGATCTGAGAACCGAGAATTCCTGTACAACAAATTCATCTGTAGAGCAATTCCTTCTAGCCCTGATGTATTCTCCAACTGGGACCCCTCTAAGAGTGTGCCTCGGGTGACAACTGGTAGCTTGTAATAGAGAATTCCTCGCACAGGGTTTCCTATATGTTCTAGTCTCTATTCTACCTGATTCACCAGAGCCAAGAAGGGTAATATCAAGAAAGTCTATTTGTGTTTCGTTAGAAATAAAAGTGAAGGAAAGGTTGAAGTCATTGGTATTGAGGTATATCTGAAACTGTGACAAAGTTTCCTCTGTGCCCTGCCAAATTAACAAAAGGTCGTCAATGAAACGACCATACCAGATGATGGAGTCCATGAAGGGGTTCGAATCTCCAAAAATGCGGAGCTCCTCCCACCACCCCATATAGAGGTTGGCGAGAGAGGGCGAGAATTTCGCCCCCATAGAAGCTCCGCACTTCTGGAGATAGAACCCCCCATCAAATGAAAAATAATTATGTGAGAGAAGGAACTCAGTTACTACCAAAATATAAGCTTGGAGTGAGGCTGAAAAGGAGCTATAACTAGATAAATGGAACTCTAAGGCCTCCCCTGCTAAACCATGCGGAATGGAGGAATATAAAGCCCTCACATCGAGGGTTACCCATTTGTAATGTGGTTTCCATTGCACATCCTCCAA
Organism: Hyperolius riggenbachi; assembly: GCF_040937935.1. Classification (NCBI taxonomy): domain Eukaryota; kingdom Metazoa; phylum Chordata; class Amphibia; order Anura; family Hyperoliidae; genus Hyperolius; species Hyperolius riggenbachi. The sequence continues at coordinate 282,006,194 of NC_090649.1, forward strand.
ACTAGCTAAAGCATGCTTGGTGTCTTTAATGAGGCCAGGAAGTCTCAAAACTAATGGCTGCAGGTGGGAATCAAGCCATTCACCCAACCTCTCCCCAAGGGACCCAATCCCAGAAACAATAGGCCTACCCTCAGGTGGGGTGGCAGGCTTGTGCACCTTGGGGAGGTGATGAAAAATGGGGATAACAGGATTCCGAACCCTGAGAAATTCAGCCATATTCTTTTTGAGTAACCCCATGGATTCCCCTATAGAGATCAGTTGGTCAAACTCAAGCTTATAGTCAAAGGTGGGGTCCCCGGGAAGATGTATGTAAGTATTTGGATCCTGAAGCTGGCGCATAGCCTCCGCCTTATAGTCGGTGGCATTAAGCACTACAACCGCCCCCCCCTTGTCAGCATTCCTGATGACAATGTCAGATCTAGACTTCAAATTCTCCAGTGCCTGCCGTTCCAAAGGGGTTAGGTTATGTCTGACTCTACTATTATCCGCTAGGAGTTTCAAATCTTTTTCTACTAGGTCCTGAAAAGTTTCTACCGGTGAGGATCTGCAGTACACTGGATAATAATCACGATTGAGAGGGAGCGGTAAAGTTACATCCTCTATGCTGATGAGGAGATCATACCACGGGGTCTCAGAATCAAAAAATTACCTACTAATGTGTATTGTGACAGATTTTTGATAGAATGGAATGAAATTTTATCCGATTGTTCATTAAGATTGATGAAACTTATAGTGGTGTATGAGGAGCGTGGACTTGTCGACCTCAACCTTGAAATTTCGCGTACGCGGACTGAGATCGACAAGTTCTACGACACAGACATATATGATGACCTTAATAACAAACTAAAGGAGAATGTGGCTAAATTGGAGGCTAGCATTATGAATTTGAAAAGGTCTAAATATTTGAGGGATGTGGGAGACTACCGGGATGGTCTCGTTTATGAATGGGGCAGGTGGAGCTCCTCAGGAAGGGGTCGCCCTATTGGATCTAATAATCCCAAACCCATCTTGAAACACCCCCCCAGAACCCCCACTAAGCGTGTCAGTTTTAGCTCTCCAGAGAACTCTGATGATCAGTCGGATTTGTCTGATGTGTCGGGACAGACAGGTCCTAATCGGGACGAATTTTCTAGGTTACACCCCGATTTATCCCCTTTGGACCAGAACCCTCGTCCCAGACGACCCAAGAAGTCCAAACGGAGATGGCACAGGTCCCGACAGACTCCGGGGGGAGGACGGGGAGGAGGACGCGGAGAGGGGGGCGAAAACACAGGAAAAAGATGGTGATTCAACCTATGAATGTGATCAACATCTCTGATGCTATTTTATCACAGGAAGAGATCTCACTTCTCTCTAGGGGTTTAAATTTTGTCCCTGCTTGTAAATTTAGTCTTTTTGACACGTTGAAGGATGTCAATAAATTTATTAGAACACTCCTATTGAAGAAACACTTCCTTACACAAACTACTCCCAATGCACTATCCCACCGTACTTTGGTACCACTACCCCCTATACCTCTGTTTTTTTTTTTGAAAGAATATGTTTATTGAATTTTGCATTTTTTTTTTTTTTAAACATTAACAACAATAGTGTCAGATAACAGACTGACACTACAACACTCAAACAGTCTTGTCTATAGTTAACACAATGCATCAATTAAAAGGGTTTCTGAATACAATACATATCCAGTAGAGTATGCAAAATTATGAAGTTCAGATCAGGAAAACCAGATTTAAAGGCAGTACATGGCTTCTACATAGTTCTGACTCGGTTATCGCCCCCCTCAGAGAAGCTCAGAGTTACCAAGGAACCCCTACCACAGTATTTAGTCATCAAACTTAAGTTTGAAGCGTGAGATCCAACCAGACCAAACCTTCCGGAATTTTTTGGGGCATTTACGCTTTATATATACTTTCTGGAGTAGTACCAGCTCTTTATGCACATAAGCCACCCAGTCCTTCTTCCTAGGGCCTGTAGGTTGCTTCCATTTAATGGCTATTAGTTTCCTAGCATAGGAGATAAGAGATCTGAAGGCTAGCAGTTTGGGTGCTGATAACAGATCGTCTGATATGTTCCCCAGTAACAATTGTTCTGGAGCTAGCTCGATTGCCACCCCTAGTATCTGCTGTAGCTCTGCATGGATCTGATGCCAGTAGGAAGAAACATATGGGCAGAGCCAAACCATGTGAAAGAAGTCAGCGTTAGGTTGTTGGCACCTGCCACATCTCCCTTCAGCCGTGGGATCAATTTTTTGCAGTCTCTTTGGAGTGAGATAGCTTCTATGCAGAAATTTCAAGGCAACTAGCCTATCGCGTGCTGCAACATTAGTAGTAACAAAGTAGCTCAATATTGAGGACCAGGCCTCTAAAGTTAGACCTGGGATATCTGCTTGCCATGCTAAAAAGACTTTGTTCATTTTTGATTGTCCTTTTGCAGGAAGCGTCTTATATAGAACAGAAACAACGTGTTCCACATCTTTTTTAATTATTTCTCCCTCGGTGGCATGCGACCGGACCAGCATTGGACTGTTCCCCAAGAGGAATTGCGCTTTAAAGGCGTGGTTCAACTGCATGTACCTGAAGAACATGTGAGCGGGGAGGTTAAATTCCTGTTTAAGAGCTGTGTATGATTTAGGTTTGTTCTCCTCAACTATATCCCTTAACTTAAAGATTCCACAGTCTGCCCAGGCCTTTGGATCTGGGATCGTTAAGAACTCCGGCAGAGAGGGATTCATCCAGAGTGGTGTGTATGGGGAGATCTGACCTGGCTGGCATAGGGCTGAGTTGACCTTCTCCCAGATCCGAACTGGCATTAACATGTTTGGTGTAGCTCTAGGGATATTTTTACTGCCTCTAAAGGGGAGACTGGACAAAGCAACCAGGGAGCCCATAATTTCTGCTTCTAGTGCAGTTGCCGGGTTGTATAGTGACTGGTCGAACCACCACCGTATCGTAACCATAACGGATGCCCAATAATAATGTTCAAAATCCGGTAAACCAATCCCTCCACTATGCTGGTCAAGCTGTAAGGTTGTAAGCGCAATGCGCGGACTTTTAGGGTACCATAGTAGCGAGGTAATGGCCTTATTTATTTCTTTAAAATACTTAGTTGGGATGAGTATGGGGCTATTCCTAAAGTAGTATAGGAATTTGGGCAACATGTTCATTTTGATAGCACTGGCGCGCCCCATCAAAGATAGAGGAAGAGTCTGCCACACCTTACATTTTTGTTTAAGCTTGTAAAGTATTGGGTCAAGGTTTAGGTTGTAATAGTCTTTGATATCTGTCGTAATCCTGATACCCAGATATGTGAATTCCGACACCCATTGCAATGGTGTTGGTGCAGGGAGCTTAGGCACTTGTGCATCTAAGGGGAGAATGATTGATTTATCCGAATTTACTTTAAACCCGGAATACCTTCCATAATCTTGAATAAGGGCCAAGGCTGCCACCAGGGAGGGGCCTGAGTCTGATAAGTATAAAAGGAGGTCGTCAGCGTACAGAGACACTTTTTCCTCCCTTGTGCCATATTTTAACCCCCTAATCAAGGCACTATTGCGTAGCAAGATAGCCAGGGGTTCTACTGCCAATGCAAATAGAGTTGGGGAGAGGGGACACCCCTGCCGAGTTCCTCTTGAGAGAGCGAATGGTTCAGATACTGATAGGCCTGTACGCACTCTCGCCCTTGGGGACGTGTACAGAGTCCTGAGCCAGCCCACAAATGTGTCGCCTAGCCCAAAGCGCCGCAACGTCTCCCATAGGAAAGCCCAGTCTACTACATCAAAAGCCTTTTCGGCATCTAATGACACTATAATTCGGTCACCCATCTGAGAGTGTGCAATAGATAAGTTAGTCATTAGTCTCCGCAGATTTATGTCTGTCCCCTTTCCCGGGATAAATCCCGATTGGTCCGGATGAATAATTTTAATTAGCAGTGTGTTAAGTCTGATGGACAGAATTTTAGCTAGTATTTTATAATCTTGATTGAGGAGTGAGATTGGTCTATAAGACTTACATAACGTGAGATCTTTACCTTTTTTGGGGAGGACTGTAATCAGTGCTTCACTCATAGACTCTGGTAGTGTATTATTGTCTAGCGCAGATTTGTAGGTGCGTCTCAAACGTGGGACTAGGGTCTTACTATATTGCTTGTAGAACTCGGCAGGGAGTCCGTCTGCTCCCGGGGCTTTGGCATTTGGGAGACCTTTGATTACTTCCCTGATTTCTTCCTCAGTGATGTCAGCCTCCAGGAAAACTCTATCATCAGCTGACACCACTGGGAACGGTATCCTATCAAGAAAGTCATCTAGCTGTTGTTTAGTGTATTCAGTGTCGGACGTGTACAGGGCTCGATAGTAGTTGTAAAATTCGGTATTAATGGTGTCAGCCTCTATTAGGGTGTCTCCAGAAGAGTTGTGTATTGCTCCTATATGGTAAATTTGCTTTTCCTCCCCTATAAGGTAGGCCAATAGCTTCCCTGTTCTGTCGCCCTGCTCATATATTCGAGTTTGGCGGGCAGATTCCACCCTGGACATAGCAATATGTTGTTTATCAGAGAGGCGCGTCAATGCTATTTGCCATTTTTCATGGGTCTGTTTGGTTTTGTGGTCTATGTAAGCTTGTTCGGCAGTTTCTGCAGCTTGTTCTGCGTTAAATAATGTCACTCTATCCTGAAATCTGGCCTCAGCGATGTTTTTAATGTAGTTGCCCCTAGTGACAGCCTTGTAGGCATCCCATACCACCGAGGGAGAAGCTGAGCGCTCGTTCCTGCCCCAGTACTCATTCAAAGGTTTTTGCATTCCCATTTTAACATAATCATGTGCTATCCAGCCTGGCGAAAGCTTCCACGGTAATTTTGACGTGGCAGATGACAACAGTAGGGTGGCCTCTATAGGGGCATGGTCAGAGATTCCCCTGGGTAAAAGTTTTATTTGACCCACCTGCATGGCCATAGATGGAGAAGCCAATAGCATATCTATCCTGGATAAGGACTGGTAGGAGGTAGAGTGACATGTAAACCCCGGTTGACCCGGGTTACGCATCTGCCATAAGTCTAATAGGTTAAGCGATTGTACCCAGTTGTGTAGTGTAAGGGTATCTCTTTGGTTAGGTGTTAGCCTGTCTGTGAGTGGGTTTAGAACCATATTAAAGTCGCCACAGATCAAGATTTTAGATGTAGGTAACTGAGCGACCTTGCTCATAATATCGTTTAGTACTGATATGTGTGCTGGCGGAGGTATGTACAGGCCCACTATGATAATTTCTTCTGAGTGTACCTTGGCATGCAGAATAACATATCTGCCTAAGTTGTCGATATGTGCTTTAATCAGTTGGAAGGGCAATGTTTTATGTACTAGAATGGTCACTCCCCTCGAGTATGTTGAGTATGTGGCATTATAGTAGTGACCTACCCAAGGCTTCTTGAGGGCCAGAATTCTACTGCCATGCAGGTGTGTTTCTGTTAGTATGCATATCTGGGGGTTATGCGTTCTAAGATAATTAAAAACAAGCGATCTCTTAATCTTGGAGTTGAGACCCCTTACATTCCATAATATCAATTTAACCATGGTCTGAAGTGAAAAACATCAAATACAGTACATAAGCAGTCATTAGAATTTGCCAGAGGAGTACCTTACCGAGTCTCTGGGGAGCAACGAGCTGGGCACCTAACCGAGTCAGAATAACCATTGTATGTCTAGACAAGACTTTGAGATAAAAAAATAGACAAACATTAACATAACACATATGCATGGGCCCCGAACCTTGTGAGCCCACTACCCTAAATAACCCTGTCCCTAACACTCCCCCCACCCTGCTACGCCCTAACTATAACCTGGTGTAGCCTGGATCCCTGAACGTGGTCCCTTCCTAACTATCCGCTAGGAATAGGGCCTAAAGAAGGTGGGCGCGCCTGTAGATGCGACTGTCCGAGGAGGGAGGTTACCTCCGCTGCCCGGCGACACCCAGCAATGCTGGGGGAAAAAAAAAAAAAAAACTTTTTAGAGCTATATAAGTGGCTTGCAGAAAAACTTTCATGGGTCTATGACTAGCCTTCACTCTACTAGTCCGTTGTAGTATTAACTATAAGCATTCCCATCCCTTATCTAAAGGGGGGAAGGAAGGGGGAGAAAGAGGGTCTATGCTGTTCAGAGCTACGTGTGGCAGGCAGGTTAGGATTAGTGCCGTCAGTTCACTGACATTAGCGTAGCGTAGCGTAGCGAACCTTTTCACTAGTTCTCTAATGCCCCAAAAGTTAGTAGTCACCAGAAATCATGTATCTATATCATTTTATAAAATTGCCTTCTAATAGTGTAAAAGGAGATACAGCTAAACCCTTTCCCCTATTCTGTTAGGCTCAGATGGGGTATTCATGCAGTTTTAGAAAAAGGTTGTTACCAACATAACGTAGCATTATATTCGTGTATATCATACATAACGTGAAGCTGCTAGGTGACAGATTATGAATAGTCCACCCTGAGAAATACATGGCTGAGGTATAGACATGGCAGGGTTCTCCCATTTGTAGCATTCAAGTCCTTTTCACCTCCGTATTCAAAGATGTAGAGAACTGGACTTTTGTTGTATTCTGGTGCTCTCTGCTGGCGGAAAAGTAAAACATGAGTGGTCTGAAAAAGGCCATAAGAGTTTCTTCTGTCTGTGACGCAGTTCATATAGAAAAATTTTTTTCCCTCCCTTGCGTCCTGTGCATATACCCTTAGTTCCTTTCTTTATTTGACAAGGACTTCTCCTATTCATAAAGGGGATAGCATAGGATGAACTTTCAATTTTCACCTTTTCTTAAGGCTTTGGCAGAGTGTCTAGCCACTTTGAAACGTCACCCGGCTTTTCAAAGATTCTAACTGTTTCTCCGTCCTCCACGCGCAGTTTCGCGGGGAATAACATTGCATATTTGAGATTGCGTTCCCTGAGTTTGGCTTTAATGTGAACAAAAGACTGCCTCTGCTTTTGCGTCTCAATGGTATAATCTGGGAACAGCATGAGCCTGGTGTTTCCGTAATTAAGATCACCCGCAATTCTAGCAGCGTTAAGTATGGCGTCCCTATCTCGAAAGTTCATCAATTTAAAAATAACAGGACGTGGAGGGGCGCCTGGAAGGCCCATCTTGGCCGGTATCCTATGTGCCCGCTCAATAACAAAATGAGATGAGAAGGTGTCTGCGGGCAACAGGTCTTTAAGCAATGACTCAATAAAAGATGGAACAGTCTTACCTTCAGCTCCCTCGGGGAGCCCCAAAAGTCTCAAGTTGTTACGTCTGTTCCTATTCTCTGCGTCCACTGCACGATATTCCAAGGCATCTAAACGCTTGTTGATGCCTGGAATGGCAGCTTCATGCGCGTGGGCCAGATCTTCGGTTGCTGAGGTGCGCCTTTCTAAATCCCCAGTGCGTTCTCTGATCGTGGCTAGATCCTGGTGCAATAGGCTGAATTTGGAATCCAGGTGATCGAATTTGTTTGTAAGGGTAGATTGGCAGGTTTGAATCGCCGCAAGCAGCTCGGCTGAACTTGGAGTGGAGGGATCTGTATCCCCCATCTCTGTGTCTTCCCCACCGCCATCTTTGTCCGCCACGCGGGCCGCGTGCTTTGACGGGGCCGGGGTGGAAGCTTGCTCGTCCTGGCCGGCATTCTTATCCCCTTTCGCTTTCTGAGTTTTGGTACCTCTTTGTGACATGGTCGTAGGGTACGGAGAGGTGCGATAGGACGCGTGGGTCAGGCGGGAAGGCCCCGGCAGCGGGTTCCTCTCTTTCTCCGTAGCGGGGAGAAGAGCTTCCTGCGTATCCTGGTCCCGCTCCCAGATGCCGGGGTTGTGCATAAATGCTCTCCGGCAGTGTGCAAGGCGATTGGTGCCCCAAGATATGCTGGTAGGCAAGTTGTTAGCTGCTATATAGAACGCCAGGCAGCGGAGCTCTCAGATCAGCGTCCTCTCACCGCGCCATCTTGGCCACGCCCCATACCTCTGTTTTTTGATACTTGTACTTTAGCCACGGCACAACATTTAGCATCGGAGAATGTTGGTCTCATCAGCATAGAGGATGTAACTTTACCGCTCCCTCTCAATCGTGATTATTATCCAGTGTACTGCAGATCCTCACCGGTAGAAACTTTTCAGGACCTAGTAGAAAAAGATTTGAAACTCCTAGCGGATAATAGTAGAGTCAGACATAACCTAACCCCTTTGGAACGGCAGGCACTGGAGAATTTGAAGTCTAGATCTGACATTGTCATCAGGAATGCTGACAAGGGGGGGGCGGTTGTAGTGCTTAATGCCACCGACTATAAGGCGGAGGCTATGCGCCAGCTTCAGGATCCAAATACTTACATACATCTTCCCGGGGACCCCACCTTTGACTATAAGCTTGAGTTTGACCAACTGATCTCTATAGGGGAATCCATGGGGTTACTCAAAAAGAATATGGCTGAATTTCTCAGGGTTCGGAATCCTGTTATCCCCATTTTTCATCACCTCCCCAAGGTGCACAAGCCTGCCACCCCACCTGAGGGTAGGCCTATTGTTTCTGGGATTGGGTCCCTTGGGGAGAGGTTGGGTGAATGGCTTGATTCCCACCTGCAGCCATTAGTTTTGAGACTTCCTGGCCTCATTAAAGACACCAAGCATGTTTTAGCTAGTTTGGAGGATGTGCAATGGAAACCACATTACAAATGGGTAACCCTCGATGTGAGGGCTTTATATTCCTCCATTCCGCATGGTTTAGCAGGGGAGGCCTTAGAGTTCCATTTATCTAGTTATAGCTCCTTTTCAGCCTCACTCCAAGCTTATATTTTGGTAGTAACTGAGTTCCTTCTCTCACATAATTATTTTTCATTTGATGGGGGGTTCTATCTCCAGAAGTGCGGAGCTTCTATGGGGGTGAAATTCTCGCCCTCTCTCGCCAACCTCTATATGGGGTGGTGGGAGGAGCTCCGCATTTTTGGAGATTCAAACCCCTTCATGGACTCCATCATCTGGTATGGTCGTTTCATTGACGACCTTTTGTTAATTTGGCAGGGCACAGAGGAAACTTTGTCACAGTTTCAGATATACCTCAATACCAATGACTTCAACCTTTCCTTCACTTTTATTTCTAACGAAACACAAATAGACTTTCTTGATATTACCCTTCTTGGCTCTGGTGAATCAGGTAGAATAGAGACTAGAACATATAGGAAACCCTGTGCGGGGAATTCTCTATTACAAGCTACCAGTTGTCACCCGAGGCACACTCTTAGAGGGGTCCCAGTTGGAGAATACATCAGGGCTAGAAGGAATTGCTCTACAGATGAATTTGTTGTACAGGAATTCTCGGTTCTCAGATCACGTTTCAGATCCAGAGGCTATTCTGATTTTGATCTAGATAGGGCCCAAAGAATCGCCATCTCTAGGGATAGGGATAGACTCTTGAGAAGTAATCCAGAATCTACACACAACCTTAATGAGTCCCCTATAAACTTCACAACCACCTACAGCCAACAATATAACCAAATTATAGGGGTGATCAAGAAATATATCCCTGTATTGTATGCCGATGATAAGCTACAGGAAATACTTGAGCCAGGCTGTAGATTTGCCTATAGAAGGGCTCCCTCTCTGTCGTCTACTCTTTCTCCCAGTTTGTTTCAATCCAATGCTACACCCCAGCGGTCTACTTGGCTGTCTCTCTTGGGGTCACATAGTTGTGGACTCTCATCGTGCAATTTTTGCATCCACCATCATTCTTCACGTAGTGTTTCCTCGGTTGCTAATCGAAAAACTTTCCCTATACGACAGTTTATTAATTGTAGTACAAAATCTGTTGTCTATGTGGTCACATGCACTGTCTGCAGCCTACAATATGTGGGCTGTACTACGCGTTGCCTGAGACAAAGGATCTCTGAGCATTATAATGCGGCCTCTTGGAAGACAGATAATATTAGCAATGTTGCGAGACACTACAGGGAGAAACATGATTGCAATATGGAGGGTTTTTCATTTCAGGGGATTGAGAGAGTGACTGCCCCTTTTAGACGGTGTGATCTTTACAAGAAATTACGCACACGGGAGGCTTTTTGGATTCTGCAAATGGGCACTAGGGAACCGAATGGTCTCAATGCTAGGTGGGATATTAATTTTATATACTGATAACGTTTTACTTTTCCCTTTGTACATTTGTATTTTTGTATTTTTGTATCTCTATAGTATTGCATTTTGTATTTCGTATTTCACATTTCTAGTATTGCATTTGTATTTTTAATACTGTACTTTGTGTACATAGGATCTATGTGATGGTGGTTTTCCATGTATACGCACCTTTTGCAGGTTTAGTCCTGCGTCTTTAAGCTCCCATATCTGTACACACCTAGGGGCGGAGCTGTGTGAGTATATATGGACCACCTAGATGTCAGTATGTTTAGGCTATGAGTAAGGATAAGATCCGAAACATGTCAGCCATTGTACTGCTTTTGTGAATTGGACTAAATAAAAACCCTTGGATTCTACCTGCGGGTGTGCGGATTCTATTCCTCCTGTATCACAAAAAAACACTAGTGTATATGAGAGGCTGAGGCCCGGGCTCTACCATGTGTTGCATGTGAAGTGTAGATCCCGGGTGGTGGCAGAGCTCTCTCTCCTGTCTATGGCCATATTTTTCCACTCTTGCTAGATTTGGTATGTGTTGGACACAAATGAATGTCAGGAAAAACCAGAGCATTGTATTGTGTATTGTATGTCTTTACAGATAACATTATTTCTCCTAAAGTTGGTGGCTACTTCCGGTTTCGCCGTCACCGGCAAGGAAGGCCGCAATAGCAGTATAGGGGGTGCTATTGTAGCTGGGAACACGAAGAATCACTCGCGTTCCCAGCCTGACGGCCGGTGACGGCGAAACCGGAAGTAGCCGCCGGCGGGTCCAGGAAGATCGGAGTGAGGCTGCAAGGGCACCGATCAGCTGCAGGGGGCTGAGGTAAGCCCCAGGTGAGTAAAACTCTTTTTTTTCCGGCTGAAGTGTCACTTTAAAGGGAACCTGAGATGGGCATATAAAGACAAACTATACATACCTGAGGCTTTCTCCAGCCACCTCCCGCCTGATCACTTCCATGCAGTCCTCTGCTGACTCCCCGCTTGTCCGCAATTGGCCCTGGAAAGTCCTCCGGTCCGGGGCCAGCCGCGTGCGCGCTCCCACCGTGTTGACGTCACGTGGAGCGTTCCGTGCCTGCGCAGTACTACTGTGCAGGTGCAGAACGCTCTGGGCAAAGGAAAAGTCGACTGAGGACGATGAGGGAGCGATTAGACTGGAGAGAGCTGGAGGAAGCCCCAGGTATGTATACATTTTTAAAGGGGCCCCATCTCAGGCTGAAATCTATTGGAATGAAATCTATTGGAAATCGATGTGCAGTGTGTGATTCCTCTCTGATCAGATTCAAACAGAGAGGGATCTAGCAGATGGTCAATCTGGCGACCTCGACAAGTGTGTGTCCATCCTAAATCTTCTCTCTTGCCCCTCATTCAAATAAGTGAAACTCACAGCTGGCTATAACGAGGGTTTCAACTGTTGAAAGACAAAACCTTAAAAGGGAAGTATAACAGAGGTTATCACTACTGAATAATTAATTCAAAGAAACTGAGTTCTCCTTTACCAGCTAAGCATTTTACCTAACCGCCACCCACTAGATATTTCCATTTATAAGTTAATGAGCACTGACAATCATGAGCTCATTAAGAATATAACACTATTAAAATGATTTCCTTCAGTTTTATAAAGAGGGTTAATATCACTGTATTGCTCCACAGCCAATAAAATGACACAGTAATGCATGCCTTAGCCAGCGCACCTTCCTTACCCTTCTCCTCCCTACCTCAGGGCCAGTATATGAAAGTCCTAAACCTTGTGGCATATAAAAGGCTCAGCTTCAGATAACACTCATAAGGACAGAGACAACATTAATAATAACTTGTATTGACCTATTAAATGGCAGAATGGGCAAGGAGGTTGAACCTTTGCTAAAGTGTACATACATTACGTGATTTGTGGCATCAATATTCAACTGCTTTCTTCATAAATATTGAATCTGGCAAAGATCCATGCTGCAACATGGTCATCTGATCTATAGTTTAGATTGCTTTTCGGTGGAAATGATCAATATGATCGATCCAGCATGCTGGACAGATCTCACTCAAAAGGGATTGGGGGGTGCAAGGCAGTGGTGGCGTTCAATATTGCGGTGATAGAGGGACCCGACAGACCCTCTAGGCCAGTCTCCACAATGTGATTTGTCTTCAGATACTGCATTAAAGCAATTAGTGTACTGAACTCAGCACTACAGCAGACAGCACCACCAACAGTTGTGTGTTGCAGTGCACAGCCACAATATGAACACATCCATAGTGGATGAAAAGGAGCAGTAGCAGCCTCACAGAGTAAAGAAACATGCACATATTAGATTCCCATCCCCCAATCGTAGGGGAAAATTTAGTGTGTCTATATTTATCCCCTGATATTGACAGCATTCCCTTCTGAGAACTGCTGATGCCGCATTAGATCCTACCCAGCTGGCTGCTATTGTAACCACCACTCTTCCATAGAACAGAATGGGTGACCAGGGTGGACTAAGTAGCTCATCTTAGGTATAGTAATGAGAAATGCAGGAGTTCACCCAGAGCCATAGTTTATCTACTGCATTGGCTGTTCACAGGTTCACAGGTGATTTAAGGGTAATGAACACCCCTCTATGGCGTTGATTCATTAATCTATATTGCGCTGCTTGCAGCGTAGTGCGCACTAGTAAAGCACCGCAGTACTTGACTAGTGTAGTGCGACAGCTATTACATCAATTAACATAGTAGAGGCCGCACTAGTCAAGTACTGTTGTCACGGTGCTGCAGTAGCGCACGTAATGACAGCGTGCACCTGCCGCTGGCAGCACGTGTGCACTTTACATTCAGCTTGCGCTCAGCAATTTACTTGAACAGCGCAATATAGATTAATGAATCAACCCCTATAAGCTTTGAATAATTGTAATCATAAAACACACCAATCCCATCCCTCTGCTTCCCCCACTCTCACACACAGAAAGCAGGTATGTGTGCTCTGAATGCTATTATTATATACAGTGTTGAGATTGTCACAGTTCGCACTATGACTCTATAACTTTGCCACTGGCTCATCTGAATGGTGATTGAGGCTAAAATGTCATTCTAAGTGGTCATGAAGTCTGAATGTAGCTTTAGTTTCCTAATCTATATACAATTAAATAGAGCTTCTTCTTACTGCATATATCCTCTTTGCAATTGGATGGTTAAAGCAAAAGAAGGTTAATTTAGTTTGGCTCACTATATATTGATTTTGGTCCTCAGTGCAATACTTTTGCCTATGGACTCTAGAGCAGCTGATCTTTACTTGCTGGCTTTTCACAATTTGACATATTAATCTTAAAACATGATTCATGAGCTCCATTATGTCACGTTAACAATGCAGGAGGTTCTAGGTTTGCACATCTTTTATATGTATGATTTAAACATAACTCAAGCTGAGTATGCAACTCTTTTTTATGACCTGTATGAGAGTACCCTGAACTACTGTAAAAAATGTTAGCCTCTGTTTGTTACACTTGTTGTCTGCAAATTGGTAACCACTGGCCAATCTACACATTCAGTTTATTTTTGTAAGTGAAAGTAGTGAACAACTACTGCAGGAAACAGTGTTGAAAAACAACATATTTGTAAATGTCAATGAAAATAGGAATAAATCAAATAGTAAACGTGGCATGTGCAGAAGCTTGAACATCTTTCCTTGAGTTCTTAAGAGTGTACGACTGGTTAAAATTATTTGCAGAATGTGGTGGCATATCCTGACAATGGAAGTAGTAATGGGTGGCACTGGAATAGCTGGACAATGGTTGTGGTAATGGGTGGCAGTGGCATAGCCTGACAATGGATGTAGTAATGGGTGGCACTGGCATAACCTGCCAATGAATATGGTAATGGGTGGCAGTGGCATACCCTGACAATGGATGTGGTAATGGGTGGCACTGGCACAATGGATGTGGTAATGGGTGGCACTTGCATAGCCTAACAATGGATGTGGTAATGGGTGGCACTGGTATAGCCTGACAATGGATGTGGTAATAGGTGGCACTGGTATAGCCTGACAATGGATGTGGTAATGGGTGGCATTGGCACAATGGATGTGGTAATGGGTGGCATTGGCACAATGGATGTGGTAATGGGTGGCACTTGCATAGCCTAACAATGGATGTGGTAATGGGTGTCACTGGTATAGCCTGACAATGGATGTGGTAATGGGTGGCATTGGCACAATGGATGTGGTAATGGGTGGCATTGGCACAATGGATGTGGTAATGGGTGGCACTGGCATAGCCTGGCAATGAATGTAGTAATGGGTGGCAGTGGAATAGCCCGGCAATGGATGTGGTAATGGATGTCAGTGGCATAGCCCGACAATGGATGTGGTAATGGGTGGCAATGGCACAATGGATGTAGTAATGGGTGGCACTGGCATAGCCTGGCAATGAATGTCGTAAAGGGTGGCAGTGGCATAGCCTGACAATGGATGTGGTAATGGGTGGCAATGGCATAGCCTGACAATGAAGGTGGTAATGGGTGGCACTGGCATAGCCTGACAATGGAGGTGGTAATGGGTGGCACTGGCATAGCCTGGCAATGAATGCAGTAATGGGTGGCAGTGGCATAGCCTGACAATGGATATGGTAATGGGTGGCAGTGGCATAGCCTGACAATGGATGTGGTAATGGGTGGCACTGGCACAATGGATGTGGTAATGGGTGGCACTGGCATAGCCTGGCAATGAATGCAGTAATGGGTGGCAGTGGCATAGCCTGACAATGGATATGGTAATGGGTGGCAGTGGCATAGCCTGACAATGGATGTGGTAATGGGTGGCACTGGCACAATGGATGTGGTAATGGGTGGCACTGGCATAGCCTGGCAATGAATGTAGTAAAGGGTGGCAGTGGCATAGCCTGACAATGGATGTGGTAATGGGTGTCAGTGGCATAGCCCGACAATGGATGTGGTAATGGGTGTCATAGCCTGACAATAGATGTGGTAATGGGTGGCAATGGCATAGCCTGAAAATGAAGGTGGTAATGGGTGGCACTGGCATAGCCTGACAATGGAGGTGGTAATGGGTGGCACTGGCATAGCCTGGCAATGAATACAGTAATGGGTGGCAGTGGCATAGCCTGACAATGGATGTTTTAATGGGTGTCATAGCCTGACAATAGATGTGGTAATGGGTGGCAATGACATAGCCTGACAATGGAGGTGGTAATGGGTGGCACTGGCATAGCCTGACAATGGAGGAGGTAATGGGTGGCATAGCATGGGTGGCATAGCCTGACAATGGCGCAATGAGCAGCATGTCCTTAGCTCTACTAGACTGCACTTGGCCTGGCACCTTATTACTGCTGGTTTGCACTAACATTTCTGCTGCAAGATGGCAAACAACCACAAGGGAAGCTCAAAGTGCACACAGAAAGCTGCTGGTAACTCAACACAGTTTACCAGAGGCCCCATCAGCACATCAAAATGGAACATTGAACAATGAGTTCCAGAAGCAGAAACAAAGTGGTATGGACTTGCTGAGCATTCAGAATCCCAGATCCATTCCAGATCCTGAACTATCCCTGTATCTATAAATAAAGACTATGGCTCCGGGCCTACCTCTCTTCTTTAATGTTCCTCTTTAGCAGATGATGATGTGTTGGCATTTGTAACATCTCATCTAACACCAATAAGGTACACTAGTGGGCCTGATACCGAGGGAGAAGGTTCCAAAAAGTATATAATCAACAGAACAATGTAATAGTGGAGAGGCAGTAGTTGGCTCACCTCTCCTGAAGACATGTAGTCAAAAGGACTTCAAAGCAGTTCAAAATTTTTATTATTGCACAGACAGGGTATGACTAGTGGGCATGACCACTATATATGGAAAAAGCTAGCAGTGCGTTGTAATCTCTAACAAAATGGCGATGTGAAAATTCTTCTTAGAAAGCTAATTTCTGGTACAGAATGCCATCTCCTAATTATTTTGTACTGTAAGAGCTGGTATGCTGTATACTTAGGAAGCCAAATGTTTTTAATTATTGTGGACCAAAAATGATCATCAATGTGTGTCAAAAGCTCCATCGCCCAATTAGCTTGTGCTATATCAGCTGATTTGTGGCTAGTTCTAATTAAAAGCCTATAAAACCTGGAGAGGGTCCTACATGGCTTAGTTTTTTTCCATTTGTAAAAAAAAGCCCCTTTTTTTCTAGGTCCGAGATACAACTGGCTAACTGTAGGCAGTGGCGTAGCTAAGGAGCTATGTGCCCCGGGGCAAGTTTTGCATTGCCCCCCGAAACCAATAACGGACAACCACAGTGTCAGAGGTGCAAGAAAGGGATGGGGAACAGCTTGATTGATTATTATCATTCAAATCATCCATAGAAGTGAATTTTATCAGCACAGGACCAATAAAGAGCTAATACTGCGGTTGAGGGTGGGTCCCACGGGCCCCTCTAGCCCCAGGGCCCCAATGCAGTCGCTACCTCTGCACCCCTTATTGCTACACCGCTGGCTGTAGGTGGCTAAGGAATGACGGTAATGGCATAGAAGCAGTGGTGGCTCCAGGAATTTTTTTTGGGGGGTGCTATGCAGGTGCTGGATAATTTTGAAGGGGGGGCTAGGTTTTGGGGGCGTGGCCAAAAAGAGGGGTGTTGCCAAAAAGAGGGATGTGGCCAACAAAAGAGGGCATGGTCAACAAAAGAGGGGCGTGGTAAAGTGCTGGAGTATATTCCAGTGCTATATAAATACATAATGATATGGTAGGATATAAGAGTATGGTCGGATTAGATTGTGAGCTCTTCCGAGAACCTGACTATGCACTCTGTAAAGTGCTTGATAAGATGTTACTGCTATATATATATATATATATATATATATATATATATATATATATATATATATATATATATAGTATGGACATTACACTGACAGGATTAGAGCGTGAGCCAGCCTAGCCAGGCCCAGTGGGCCTGGCTGGCCCTGGCAGCTCCGGCAGGCAATGATGATGACGCAGCAAAAGGGGCCCCAACACGTCTCCCGCCCGCCCGATGCCCGCGCTGAACTGGGCCTCCCTCACTCACACAATGGGACTCGCTCTCCTCTCTCCGACTCCAAACCTCCACACTCTCTGTCTCCAGTCCAGGCTCTGACTGACGGTCTCTCTCTCGCTGCCCGTCTCTCGTCTCCGCTCTCCCTCTCTCCTCACGCCCACGGCTCTGCCCTCACCACGCCGACACCACGCGGCGTGCACAGTTTTATGCTGCCTGGCCGAGTGACGTCACGACAGTGTGCGCTGCGCATGGAACGTCTGACGTCAATTGCAGCGGCGCACACAGCAAGGGGGAGCCTGAACAGAGCACAGCAGCATGAGTGGCGTGCTAGACAGGGCTGGGGCTTGGCTAGTGCCTGGGAAAAATTAACCACTTCCCGACCGCCGTATTGACAATTGGCGGCCGGGAAGTGGGCCCCGCAAGGACCGCCGTATTGACAAATGGCGGCGGTCCTTGTAGGGGCATGGGCGGCGTGATCGCGTCATTCGTGACGCGATCGGCCGCCGGGGACTGGCTCCGCCCACCTCGCGCTGTAACCCGCCGGCGCTTCCAAACGGCTAGCACCTGGATCGCCGCATACAAAGTGTATAATACACTTTGTAATGTTTACAAAGTGTATTACACAGGCTGCCTCCTGCCCTGGTGGTCCCAATGCCCGAGGGACCACCAGGGCAAGCTGCAGCCACCCTATGTCGCACCCAAGCACACTGATTTCCCCCCCCCTGCCCCAGATCGCCCACAGCACCCCTCAGACCCCCCCCCCCTGCCCACCCCCCAGACCCCTGTTTGCACCCAATCACCCCCCTAATAACCCATCAATCACTCCCTGTCACTATCTGTCAACGCTATTTTTTTTTTATCCCCCCCTGCCCCCTCCTGATCACCCCCCCACCCCTCAGATTCTCCCCAGACCCCCCCCCCCCCCTGTGTACTGTATGCATCTATCCCCCCTGATCACTTGTCAATCACCTGTCAATCACCTGTCAATCACCCATCAATCACCCCCTGTCACTGCCACCCATCAATCAGCCCCTAACCTGCGCCTTGCGGGCAATCTGATCAACCACCCACACCAATAGATCGCCCGCAGATCCGACATCAGATCACCTCCCAAGTGTGGTGTTTACATCTGTTTTCTACCCTAAACACCCACTAATTACCCATCAATCACCCCCTATCATCACCTGTCACTGTTACCCATCAGATCAGACCCTAATCTGTCCCTTGCGGGCACCCAATCACTCGCCTACACGCTCAGATTGCCCTCAGACCCCGCCCTTTATCAATTCGCCAGTGCAATATTTACATCTGTTCTTCCCTGTAATAACCCACTGATCACCTGTCAATCACCCATCAATCACCCCCTGTCACTGCCACCCATCAATCACCCCCTGTCACTGCCACCCATCAATCAGCCCCTAACCTGCCCCTTGCGGGCATTCTGATCACCCACCCACACCAATAGATCGCCCGCAGATCCGACGTCAGATCACCTCGCAAGTGCAGTGTTTACATCTGTTCTCTACCCTAAACACCCACTAATTACCCATCAATCACCCCCTGTCACTGCTACCCATTAGATTAGACCCCTATCTGCCCCTAGGGCACTCAATCACCCGCCCACACCCTCAGAACGCCCTCAGACCCCAGCCCTGATCACCTCGCCAGTGCATTGCTTGCATCTATTCCCCCCTCTAATCACACCTTGAGACACCCATCAATCACCTCCTGTCACCCCCTAGCACACCTACCCATCAGATCAGGCCCTAATTTGCCCCGTGTGGGCTCCTGATCACTCGGCTTAACCCTCAGATCCCCCTCAGACCCCCTTCCGATCACCTCCCCAGTGCATTGATTGCATCTATTTTCCCCTCTAACCACCCCCTGAGACACCCATCAATCACCTCCTGTCACCCCCCTAGCACTCCTATCCATCAGATCAGGCCCAATACAACCTGTCATCTAAAAGGCCACCCTGCTTATGACCGGTTCCACAAAATTCACCCCCTCATAGACCACCTGTCATCAAAATTTGCAGATGCTTATACCCCTGAACAGTCATTTTGAGACATTTGGTTTCCAGACTACTCACGGTTTTGGGCCCCTAAAATGCCAGGGCGGTATAGGTACCCCACAAGTGACCCTATTTTAGAAAAAAAGACACCCCAAGGTATTCTGTTAGGTGTATGACAAGTTCATAGAAGATTTTATTTTTTGTCAAAAGTTAGCGAAAATTGATTTTTATTGTTTTTTTTTTCACAAAGTGTCATTTTTCACTAACTTGTGACAAAAAATAAAATCTTCTATGAACTCGCCATACACCTAACGGAATACCTTGGGGTGTCTTCTTTCTAAAATGGGGTCACTTGTGGGGTTCCTATACTGCACTGGCATTTTAGGGGCCCTAAACCGTGAGGAGTAGTCTAGAAAACAAATGCCTCAAAATGACCTGTGAATAGGATGTTGGGCCCCTTAGCGCACCTAGGCTGCAAAAAAGTGTCACACATGTGGTATGGTACCGCCGTACTCAGGAAAAGTAGTATAATGTGTTTTGGGGTGTATTTTTACACATACCCATGCTGGGTGGGAGAAATCTCTCTGTAAATGGACAATTGTGTGTAAAAAAAAAATCAAACAATTGTCATTTATAGAGATATTTCTCCCACCCAGCATGGGTATGTGTAAAAATACACCCCAAAACACATTATACTACTTCTCTTGAGTACGGCGGTACCACATGTGTGCCACTTTTTTACACCCCAAGTGCACTAAGGGGCCCAAAGTCCAATGAGTACCTTTAGGATTTCACAGGTCGATTTGCGACATTTGGTTTCAAGACTACTCCTCACGGTTTAGGGCCCCTAAAATGCCAGGGCAGTATAGGAACCCCACAAATGACCCCATTCTAGAAAGAAGACACCCAAAGGTATTCCGTTAGGAGTATGGTGAGTTCATAGAAGATTTTATTTTTTGTCACAAATTAGCGGAAAATGACACTTTGTGAAAAAAAACAATTAAAATCAATTTCCGCTAACTTGCGACAAAAAATAAAATCTTCTATGAACTCGCCATACTCCTAACGGAATACCTTGGGGTGTCTTCTTTCTAAAATGGGGTCATTAGTGGGGTTCCTATACTGCCCTGGCATTTTAGGGGCCCTAAACCGTGAGGAGTAGTCTTGAAACAAAAATGGCCTGTGAAATCCTAAAGGTACTCATTGGACTTTGGGCCCCTTAGCGCAGTTAGGGTGCAAAAAAGTGCCACACATGTGGTATCGCCATACTCAGGAGAAGTAGTATAATGTGTTTTGGGGTGTATTTTTACACATACCCATGCTGAGTGGGAGAAATATCTCTGTAAATGGACAATTGTGTGTAAAAAAAAAAAAAATCAAACAATTGTCATTTGCAGAGATATTTCTCCCACCCAGCATGGGTATGTGTAAAAATACACCCCAAAACACATTATAGTACTTCTCCTGAGTACGGCAATACCACATGTGTGGCACTTTTTTGCAGCCTAACTGCACTAAGGGGCCCAAAGTCCAATGAGCACCTTTAGGCTTTACAGGGGTGCTTACAATTTAGCACCCCCCAAAATGTCAGGACAGTAAACACACCCCACAAATGACCCCATTTTGGAAAGTAGACACTTCAAGGTATTCAGAAAGGAGCATAGTGAGTCCGTGGCAGATTTCATTTTTTTTTGTCGCAAGTTAGAAGAAATGGAAACTTTTTTTTTTTGTCACAAAGTGTCATTTTCCGCTTACTTGTGACAAAAAATAATATCTTCTATGAACTCACTATGCCTCTCAGTGAATACTTTGGGATGTCTTCTTTCCAAAATGGGGTCATTTGGGGGGTATTTATACTATCCCGGAATTCTAGCCCCTCATGAAACATGTCAGGTGGTCAGAAAAGGCAGAGATGCTGGAAAACGGGAAAATTCACTTTTTGCACCATAGTTTGTAAACGCTATAACTTTTACCCAAACCAATAAATATAGGCTGAATGGGTTTTTTTTAAATCAAAAACATGTTTGTCCACATTTTTCGTGCTGCATGTATACAGAAATTTTACTTTATTTGAAAAATGCCAGAACAGAAAGTTAAAAAAAATCATTTTTTGCCAAAATTCATGTCTTTTTTGATGAATATAATAAAAAGTAAAAATCCCAGCAGCAGTCAAATAGCACCAAAAGAAAGCTTTATTAGTGACAAGAAAAGGAGCTAAAATTCATTTAGGTGGTAGGTTGTATGAGCGAGCAATAAACCGTGAAAGTTGCAGTGGTCTGAATGGAAAAAAAGTGCCTGGTCCTTAAGGGGGGTAAAGCCCACGGTCCTCAAGTGGTTAAAGCAACAGAGCGGCGCTGTACGAAAAAAAAAATTACAAAAAATTTCAAATCAGCACCTGTTTTTTTAGGGGGTGCTAATAGGGTGCTTGGAGGATTTTAGGGGGTGCTTCAGCACCCACCTGGCGCCGCCCCTGCATCTTTCATCTTACCATTGTTGTAACCAGCATTGGCAAACCAAGCCTGGTCCTGACCAGGGGCAAAATCATGGCAGCGTGCAATAGACAGAAGCGGAGGCGGTCCAGGAAGAGGCTTACCATTATTAACCTGTTGACAATAAACTGAGATGTGACTGGAAGCTATGGGTTACTGCACCTTGCACATCACCCTTGCCTCTTCCTGAATACTCCGAATCTGGCTATTTTTTATTCATTAGCCCAATAAAATCCCAGCTTTATTTATTGCTTTTATGTTGCTGCACTTATGCATTCACTTGGTAAAAACATAATATAATATTAATCCTAATCTAAATTAAACACAATAAGAGTCTATTACTGTCAGCCCTCCACCTTACTACTCCTATAATAGGTTTCCGTGTGAAGAAGCAGTGCTCCTCTGAACTGAAGAGTTTAAATCTAAATATAAATGTACTTGAGGTCTGCCACTTAATAAATAATGCAGGTCATCTGTAGCTTGAAAACACATTACACAGCTATTCTATACTGTGACTCGCATTTCCTGCCTTATCCTACAAAGTAAGTATTGACTGATTTAAAGTCTAAATGCTAGCAAGGTACCCATGACAGTTAGCAACTTGCAGATGTCACAGATGTACCGACATATAAGTTTTGTTCACTGCAGTGGTCTGATTACTGACTGTCACAATCTCACAACTGACTAACCACAATAGGAAAACTTCTCTTGTGCAAGATGTTGGCACATGTAAATATTCAAGTGACATGCAACAATGAATCCGCAGACTACATGTGTGAGGAAATAGTGCAAAGGGAGCTACTGACTACACAAGTTACCATCACCACCAAGCAAACGCTGAAAAGCAAAATTCAGCAATATGCAAATGTTCAGCATAATAATAGAGATTTAACTCTTTAAATGCACAATACAAAATATGCATACAACACCACTTTGCTTAGGTACACATTCCTTTCATGATTTTTTTAATGCCCTGTCAAGGCACATCTGGTCGCACAGTGATATGATGAGTATAAACAGGGCAATATATATTGACAGTCAATCCGTCTTTAGTCAACCAGTCCAACACAGTGGAGAATATTGCAAGGCCAGTAAATATGAGGTCACAAGGACCCATCCCTCAGCTCACCCAGCACTGGCCACACAGTGAAGCATCACACTATATACATCTTCTAGGTTGTAGCGTGCAGACACTTGGTGGGCAGCTCCTGATTTAGAATCAGTGTATACACAGACAGTGTGCAGATAAAACCAAACAGGGGCGTAACTAGAAATCACTGGGCCTCCCTGTGAAACTTTGGTTGGGGCCCTGTACACAAGACCCTGCTGAACACTGAATAGGGACTGTCTACAAATCTTTGTCTGCAAAACTTTGTATGATTTGTTATTAGTGGTTGAGCAAAGGTAGTTATTAGAACAATTGTGCAGAGAGCAGAAAGTTTTTTTCTCTCCTTGCCCTTAGTTGTCAGTCTCTAGGGATGGGGCCCCCTGTGGCTTCTGGTCCCCCTGTGGCTGCATCCCTTGCAGGGTCTATTGTTACACCCCTGAAAGCAAAGTACACATCAATCAGTACACAGCAATAGTGAAAACACACATGTACAAAGCCAGCAGCAGAACATACATCAGGATGCAACACCAGTATTCATCTGCATGAATGCAATTAAAAAAATAAAAAAGCATTACCACAGCAAATAAAAAAAAACTAAAAACTAAACAGCAGACAATATGAGATCATTAATAAGTAATATCAAATACAATAATCAATATTAAATTAATAATATAAACCTTATAAATGGAAATTCATAATGATAGTAAATTCACCACTACAAAACAACATCACACTGCACAAACACTTCACAGCATTGATATCCACAACAGCACATACAGTAGTTATGTGCAAATCAACTGTCTGGCATTTCCTTTCTGAAACTACTACCTAACTGCCATTTTATTTTGAAACATCCTAAGCTACTCTTACCCAAGTGCTGGCCGCTCATCCAATCACAGCCACTTCTGCCACTCTATGTTGTTGGGAACTGTATTCAAAGGGGACTAGGGTAACATACTTTCTACATTCCAGATGGAAGCACCATGCAGAAATATGCCCAACAAAGTGTGGTTAAAAATGGGGATAAACGTATTGGTGGGGGGATACTGTAAGCTAATCATCCTTATCATGCCACCACCCAATAAAAAAGAAAGACTAGTGTGGATAAAAAAGGGTCAGCCACTCAATATAGTAGAGTGCAAATAACCAAAGGCATAACATCAAATCATAGGGCCACCGAGAAAATCTTTGAGGGGGCCTCCATCACTTTACAACACCTAATCTGGAGGATGGAGTGACTTCATGTGTTGGCAATGGAGTAAATAGTTGGCTCCTCCCACAGCCCTAGTAACCCCCTCTACCCCCTCCTTCCCGCTTACCTATGGTTACTCCTCTATAAAGAACCACACCTGTACTTTTACCCAATCAGCTAAATTTGTTTTAAATGCAAAAAGGAAAAACAGCGATAGGCACTACGGCTGCTGGTGCAAGTAGTGCTTCAGGTGAGTGACATACAAGCTTCAATTTGGTATGTATGTATGTAACAGCACAGCGTGCTCAGGACCTCAAAGACTAAACAGACATATACCATATAAAGAGAGAGAGAGAGCGAGTCCGGCACTGCAAAAGTGTCTATCTAAATAAAGCTTTAATCCATAAGGCTTATCCCTTCCATACAACAGCAAACAGAAGACAAGATTAGATCATACCCAATCCTTAGGTGAGGCTGTGGGGCGATGTGAGAGCAGCCTAACATCCGTTTTGCTCCAATGAGCATCTTCAGAGGCTCCGTAAATTTGTTTTAACTATCTATACATACAAGAGGACCACTAAAATTAGGGCAGAAAGAGCCAGCCATTGGCACACGCAGCAATGTACATACAATAAGCCGCCCAATATATAATGTGGTCACCATTATGTGTAAACTTGCAGCTCTGATAAAGGGACAGATGGGCAGAGCCACCACCAGACCACATACTGTAACACTACACAGCAGAAGTAATGCACAAACCAAACAAACAGAGGCAACATAGGTCTGTGCAGGATGTGCAGCTGCACAGGGGCCCCATGTCCCTGGGGCGCATGTAGCTGCACCAAAGTCAAGGCCAGATTAACCTCTTGGATCATGTATGCGTCAGCACCCAGCCGGTTCAGAATCTATATCTCCTAGTGATAATAAAGTAATGATAATTGCTTGTGGCCCAGTCATGTATGAAATACAGTATGTGCTACATTAATTCAGTGCCTACGTACTGCAGAATCAGAATCAGTTTTATTTCGCCAAGAACAGCAAGAGCCATAATCGGAATTATTTGTGGTACACATGGCAAAGACAGAGTAAAGACATACAACACATACACTTTGAAATGCAGTAATCAGATATACAGATAGTGATGCCGGTAAACACTAGTAAAAGGCCCCCGTTTCCGGATAAGAACCGAGGGAGGCAGCGACGGGGACCAGCTGGCCGACCCGGCAACTACGAGTGCAAGCCGGACCGGGAAAGGTCAGAGTTCAGTGACCGAACGGCTTGGGGGAAGAAGGTGTTCTTCCGCCTGGTGGTTTTGGATGGTATAGTCCTGAAGCGGCGGCCCAACGGGAGGAGCTTGAAGTAGTGGCTGCCAGGTTGAGAGGGGTCACGGGAGATCATGGTGGCCCTCTTCCTCAATCTAGCGGAGTGGAGCAGATCAAGAGGTGGAAGAGGAGATCCGATGATTCTCTCTGCATCAGCTATGACCCTCTGCAGTTTATGTTTATCACTGGCCGTTGCACCCGCGTACCAAACAATGACTGAGGAGCAGAGGATGGATTCTATGGTGGCAGTATAGAAGCTGGTCAGCAGCTCCCGTGGCATGCCAAATCTCTTCAGTTGGCGCAGGAAGAACAACCTCTGCTGGGATTTCTTTTGAATTTTAGTGGTGTTTTGCCCCCATTTCAGGTTATTGGTGAGAGTCGTGCCGAGGAACCGAACCGATGACACCGTAGAGACTTCTGTTTCTCCAATGAGGACAGGTGAGAGGGGGGGAGGGTTCCTCCTGAAGCCTACAACTAGTTCAACAGTCTTTGCTGTGTTGAGAACTAGGTTGTTCTCCCTGCACCAGTTGCAGATTCTCTCGACCTCGCTACGGTACTCATGCTCTCCGTTGCTTCCAATAAGGCCAATAATAGTGGTGTCATCTGCAAATT
The DNA here is from genome assembly GCF_040937935.1 of Hyperolius riggenbachi. Taxonomy (NCBI): domain Eukaryota; kingdom Metazoa; phylum Chordata; class Amphibia; order Anura; family Hyperoliidae; genus Hyperolius; species Hyperolius riggenbachi. The sequence continues at coordinate 282,032,056 of NC_090649.1, forward strand.
TGATGACCTTCACAGAGTCAGCGGATGAGATGCAGTCGTTGGTATAAAGGGAGAACAGTAGAGGTGACAGAACACAGCCTTGCAGCCCAAGCTCACATACTTTCACGGTATTGACAATTTTGGGATCCACTCATGATCTGTTATAGTCATGTTACTTCTTGTCCCTTAGCCACTTATTGAAAATCTGACAGTATATCTACGCCCCACGGAAGGAATGTTCCCATTCCAGGGGCATAGATATATGTACCTACCCGCATCACCATTGTGCCCGCTCATGCGCATGCTCCCGCACACGTTCTCATCGTCACCCGTTAGTACACAGATCAGTAAATGGGAATATAGTTCCCAAATAGTAAAATTACACCTACATACATCCCATTAAATAAAAATAATACATAAAATACCCCTGTCAGGCTTGTCTTGTCAATGACTATAGGTCAGGCTGTATGCCCATATGACTGACCCAGCCCATAACACCTGCACAAGCCTGAAAGCTGAGGCAGTCAAGATGATAGCCAAGTGACTGCAGGCTGGAGAAGGTAGCGTGGTCAGTTCAAGTCGGTCCAGGCTGAGTTCATGGTTGTCCTTTAACAAGCAGGGTTCGATCCAGGCGGCAATCAGGCAAATCCAGGTACAAGCATAGTTGGCAACAGGTAATCCAATCAGAAGACGTGGTCAGGAACAAGCAGTGGTCAGCAACAGGGATCAATCTAGAGTAAGGCTTGGTCAGGATACAGGCAAAGTTAGCAACAAGATCAATCAGGATGTGCAAGCGCAATGTGCCCTGTACCCCCACAATAGAAACACAAACCCCCATCCCTTCTCTTGGTTTCCTCTGCCACTGATAGTCTAGAAACAGCCAGCTGCATAGATTGAGGATCATCGAACATAGGAGAGTCTGAGACAGATTCCAGAGGATCCTCTGGAATCGGAGGCACTGACATATGAGACCTTCCCTGACGACGTTGTCTGACTCGCCTGTCAACCCTGATTGACAAAGTTATAGCTCCCTCCAGAAATGTAGGAACTGGATGACTGACAAGGATATCCTTTACAACACAGGTGTCGAACTCCAGACCTGGAGGGCCAGATCCATGCCAGTGTTTAGGATGGACTGAGAAAGAGAGGAATGTGTTCTACCTGATGGACCGCACCTTTCCTGATTCAGACACATCAATTCATTTGAGCTGTGTCAAAAATGTGTGAGGATCTCGGCCCTCGTAGGACCAGTTTGACATCCCTGCTTTACAACATCAGAGAGTCCAAACAGAAATTAGTCCATTAGAGCTGAATCGTTCCAATTAGTTGAGACTGTCCATTACCTGAATTCTGTAGCATATTCTTCAATAGTGTGACGACCTTGTCGCAGATTCCTTAGTCTTTGTACGACAGTAGAAGTAAAATCAGTATCTGAATACAGTTTAGCCACAGTTTTAAAGAAGTTATCAACTGAGATCCAGGCTACAATCAGGCAAATCCAGGTACAATCAGAGTCGGCAGCAGGTAATCCAATCAGAAGACATGGTCAGGAACAAGCAGTGGTCGGCAACAGGGATCAATCTAGAGTCAAGCTTGGTCAGGATACAGGCAAAGTCGGCAAAGTCGACATGGGCAATGTCCGGGGGCACTCACTATGCTTAAATACAAGGACTAACCAATCAGAAACAAACAGAACTGAAAACAACCAATAGAAGCTCAGCGTGTCAGTTGGTCAGCTGACACGCAGGCAGACACGTGGCTACTGTTTACATCGGCGGAGCACGCACTGAGAATGTGTCCTCCGTCTGCCGGCCTGCGCAGCGTGTGAGTCAGCGGCAGGGCCGGCAGCATTATGTAAGTCAGCGGCAGGGCTGGCGGCGACATGCACATTCCTTACAACTGCATTAACTAACCCTTTACTTCCCCTCCTGTAGTTACCAAAATAAAAAAAACTTTTATTAAAAAAAGTGACATAAAAAAAAATAAATACGGTACATAAAAAGTTACCTTAGGGACTCAACTTTTTTAATATGTATGTTATGAGGTATATTACTGTTACTTTTGCAAATAAGGGCTTGTAACTAGTGAAGGCTGCAAAACTTAAAAAATATACCTTTACTTCCAAATAAAATATTGGTGCCATACATTGTGATAGGGACATAATTTAAATGGTGTAATAACCGGGATAAATGGGCAAATAAAATATGTGGGTTTTAATTACAGTAGCATGTATTATTTTAAAACTATAATGGCTGAAAACTGAGAAATAATGAATTTGTTAAAAAAAATATGACCCAAAGAAAGCTTAATTGGTGGCGAAAAAAAACAAGATATGGATCATTTCATTGTGATAAGTAGTGATAAAGTTATTGGTGAATGAAAGGGAGGAATTGCTTTGGTCCATAAGGGGATAAACCCCTGAGGGCTCGTTTCCACTATAGCGAATCCGCATGCGGGCACTGCATGCGGATTCGCATAGTCAATGTAAGTGGATGGGGCTGTTTCCACTTGTGCGGCGGCGGGAGCGTTTTTCGGTGCGGCACAAATCTGCACGGCAGAGCCGTCAGATTTCGCGTGCGGGAGGAATGCGGGCGAAACGCCGCTAATGCATTTAATAGGGAAATCGCATGCGGCTTTGTCATGCGGATTTTCCCGCGATTTCGCGTGTGATTTCGCATGGTTTGCTATGGAGCTTTACTCAGGCAGTGACATGGTTAAATTCGCCTGGCTCCTTGCCATGCGAAATCGCATGCGAAATCGCAGCTAAATCCACAGGCGCAAACGCAGCCGTATGCGATTTCTTCTGCGGTGGAATCCAGGTGATTCCGCACCGCAACAGTGGAAACGAGCCCTTAGTGCATATTATCCTGCGGCAAAGTGTGGTGATAGGATAATATGCATAGATCTGCCCCAGAACAATGACGTGCTCCCTGCTGGCCAGGAAGTACATAATTGTTTTCCCCCCAATCCGTGCATGAGTGCCGCCCTGCCTCCACAACAATCTATTGAGATTGTTGTGGTGCCATAGACTCCAATGCAGATGCCTGCCACATGATACCGCTTGTACCATGCAGTAATGCACTGCAGAGTCTGTGTCACCTCTGCGGCATTTTGACCACTTTCATCATATTGAGTCAAACTGTGGGTAGTGTGGCATGTCTCATTGAGACTAAAGGCCACTGTGGTGGTGGTGGTGGAGCAGTGGGGGAGTGTACCGCAATGCTATGCTGCACAGGATGTGTGAAAGTAACCTAAAACTTATGTAAGCAATAACCTGGTATTTAAGCTTATTCATTATACAGTGCAAAGAGGAAACACAAGATACAAGCTACAATAACTATGGCAGCAAATCAGAAAGCTTCTTGTATTGGACTGGTATCTCTGCAATGCACTATTACTATCTGCCAAAAGTTACTGGGCTTTGCAGTTAGACCCTTCCTGGGCTTTGCACTTAGACCCTTGCTGAGCTTTGTGCTTAGTCCCTTGCTGGGCTTTTGCTTCTTCCTTTGCTGGGGTTTGCAAGTAGTCCTTTGCTGGGCTTTGCAGTTAGCCGCTTGCTGGGCTGTACACATAGGTCCTTGCTTGGCTTTGTATTCAGTCCCTTGCTGGGCTTTGCACTTAGTCCTTTGCTGGGCTTTGCACTAAGTCCTCTCCTGGGCTTTGCAACTATCCCCTTGCACTGGTTTGTAAATAAACCAGAACAACATTTATTACCGTGATATATTTGTATTTGGAAATATCTGCACTCCTGGGTCTGTAGTGAGTGATACAGGCTTGTGTTACAACAGAGCATTAGCTGTAAACAAGCTTTTATTGTCAATATTAATGGTCATAAATGCTGTGTTGCATTTTCTGCTTAGCATGTAAATTACTACAGTGCTATAACAGTGTCAACTAAGCAGAACATTATTTATGTCTCCTCATTGTTACATCTTCCAGCTGTAAATTTACTGTTCTCATAATGGCTTTTTTTTATAGACACAGTTGGATGATATATAACATCTACCTCTTTCCTCAGAAAAGTGACCATATAGTACTACAGCGCAACTATGCACGAACATAAAATTCCAAATATGGGTCACACCAAAAACTAATATATGCTGAAAATCTGGCCTCACAACTTAATTGACTTCATCATTGTCAGGGCTAGATTTCAAGCATGTGTCCCAGGTCCCGACTGTCACTTGCATACCTGAATGTTAACTCTTTCAGGCAGAGGAAGAAAAAAAAGGAACACAGCCTAGTAATTTGTATGCTTGGCACTGTACATACACATATTTATCTTATAAGTTTATTTTCACCTCAGTATTCTTTTAAGGCAGTAATGTACATCGTCACTACATTAATGTCCTCCCCCAAAAAAACAAACAAACAAACAAAATTATGTACCTTAAAGTGAACCAGAGATAAAAATAAACCAATGAGATAAACAATAGGATCTGTCCTTCTACTCCTAAAAATGACTCTTTTAGATATCTTAAGATTGTATTTTATGTATAAACATTTACAAAGCAGATTTAATGTTTTATAGTCTTTGCTCAATTGCAGTGTCTCAAGAGTCCCAGAGTGAAAATACATGAACTACTGACCTTTTTATCTTTTCCCTTCACAGTAAGGGCTGGTTCAGACGGACGTTTGGAGGCGTTGCGTTTGCTGGCGTCGCGTTCAGCAGCGTTCGCGTGCGTTTGGATGCGGTCGCGTTTTTTCTTCCCCTAGGGGGACATTAGCCGTCGCGGTTAACCTCCCCTGGAAGCTACATGTAGCTTCCAGTGGCTCCTTGAACGCCAGAGAAAATCGGGACCCAAACGCCGCGTTTGTGTAAACGCGCTTGAAAGCTTGGTACAAACGCTCCCATTCACTTGAATGGGAGCGTTTAACACCAAGCCCTGAACGCTGGCTGTAAACGCTCTGCAAACGTCCGTCTGAACCAGCCCTAAAAAGCCAGGTATCTGCTTAGGAAAGTGTTTTATAACTGTAATTTGTTATCAGTGAGCAGACTGAGTCCTGACTGGAGAAAAACAGTCAGTTCCATAGCTAATTATAAACTCTTTCAGGCAGGGAAAAAGAAAAGGAGCACAGCATAGGTGTCTGTGTTCTTGCCACTGTATATGCATATGTCTATCTCATCACGTCACATGTCATCCCGGGTACACTTTAAGAAGTTAACATACAGTGCTGCCCATAATTATTCATACCCCTGGCAAATTTTAACTTAAAGTTACTTTTATTCAACCAGAAAGTAATTGTTTTACGGAAATGACATAGGGGTCTCACAAAAGATATTAAGACGATGTACAAGAGGCATTATTGTGGAAAAAAATATTTTTCAGTTCTTGTTTACATTTGAGCAAAATGTGTCCAGTCCAAAATGATTCATACCCTTCACAAACTGTCACAGTCTGTGGGAAAATCCAAAGTTCTATACCATTCCAAATAGTCCAAGCTGTTCTAAAGCATCCGAATTACCCTGATTAATTGGGAACAGCTGTTTTAATCAACTCAACAGGTGAAAAATAGCAGCTCTCTACAGTTGATTTGTGGACAGTTATGACTAAGTCAAATGAGCTCATTGAGGACCTACAGCTGCACATTGTGGCTGGTCACAAGTCAGGAAAGGGCTACAAGGCCATTTCTAAATGTTTTTGAGTTCCAGTGGCTAGTGAGCAAAGTATTATTAAAAAATACCAGATATTCCGCACTGTGGAAAATCTCAGAGGATGTGGTCGGAAGCCAAAAGTGACACCTGTGCTGGCCAGGAGGATAGTGAGAAAGGTAAAAAAAAGAATCCAAGGATCACCACCAAGGCCATCCTGCTGAATCTGGGCTCTGCTGGTGGCAATGTCTCAAGGCAGACAATCCAACGGACACTGCACACTGCTGGGTTCTACAGATGCAGACCAAGGAGGACGCCACTTCTCCAGATAAGGCACACAAAAGCTCACGTAACCTTTGCAAATGCTCATCTGGACAAAGAAGAAGACTTCTGGTCTTTTGTGTTATGGTCAGATGAAACAAATTTTAATTGCTTGGTCAAATTATATTTCTTTCATTTGGCGTAAAAAAGTAGAAGCCTTCAACCCAAAGAGCACCATCCCCACTGTCATATATGGTGGTGGGAACCAAATGTTTTTGGGGGTGTTTTGCAGCCAATGGACCAGGGAACCTAATCACAGTAAACGGCACCATTAAAAAAGAGCAATACATGAGGCTTCTCAACGACAACATCAGACAGTCTGCAGAGAAACTTGGCCTTGGCCACCAGTGGGCATTTCAGCATGACAATGACCCAAAACACACAACAAAAGTGGTGAAGAATTGGTTAGCAGAAGAACATTAACATTTTGGAGTGGCGCAGCCAGAGTCCTGACTTGAATCCAATTGAGAATCTGTGGAGGGAGGTAAAGATCAGGGTGATGGCAAGAAGAACCTCCAACTTGAAAGATTTGGAGCTCATTGCTAAAGATGAATGGGCAAAAATACCTGTGGAGACATGCAAAAAGCTGGTCTGCAATTATAGGAATCGTTTGATCGCTATAATAGCCAATAAAGGCTTTTCTATTGATTATTGAGAAGGATATGAATAATTTTTGTTTATGTAAATAAAAGCTGAGAAATGTTTTTTTTCACAATAATGCCTTTTGTACATCATCTTATTATCTTTTGGGAGACACCTATGTCATTTTCCCATCAAAAAATTACTTGCTGGTGGAATAAAAATAACTTTAAGTAAAAATTTGCCAGGGGTATGAATAATTATGGGCAGCACTGTAGGCATCAAAAGCAGACAGGAAGCTACAGAACTACAGGCAGTGGTTGATATAGCTCATCTACTTCACTGCTGCCCTGATGCCTGCGTCTTTCAGTCTGTGTGCTATGGTAGAACTCTGTACCCTCCTATTATATGTGCCATAACTTTGGGTATCTTGCTATAGTTCCAAGTATCCAAGTGCCCTTAGTGTTCCAGTACTTTGGTGATTGATGTGGATGAAGCACACATTACTTTATTATTGTTTTTAATAGTGCCCATTACACCAATGAGGTATAGTACATAATAGGACACCTAAAGAAAGCTCTGTACACTGTAGTTTTAAGTGGGTCATTAAGTCTCTTTTTGTTGAATTGAATGCAGTAAGCACTGCAGGATAATATAGTGGACGAGTCCTTATACTGTAATGTGGATATCCCATTTTAGTTTAGAGTATGACCTGGGTACATATGAATTAAACATGGTGGAAAGAACAAAAAATGGAATTGTGCATGTCTGTCTGCTATTTGTAATAGTTTATATTTATTTCCCCAGATATTGCCTTGTGTTGTGTTATATCATCAAGGCTGCTGGTGACAAGATGTCCAGAATTAAAATAAATAGATTGCATATATACTGCTTGGCAGATTTTTTTACACTTTTATAATACATTTGCTTTCTAGACAAGTGTTCTAATAAGCATCATGTATCTCAATTAAAAATTAACATGAAATAAAATGCATTGGGACTATTGCTTCTCCTGAAGTTTTGGATGCTTGTTCTTGATTTTTTTTTATTTAATGATTCACATTAAATTATATTAGACTCAAATTAAGTGACAGCTTTATTTTAGCAATCAAATGTCTGAACTCAATATTGATTTAGAAAAATCATATTTAATTATTAAATTAAGTACCGTAGGTACACCTATTTTTGCTTATTTTTAGGGAAATATCCAATTTCCATACATACCTACACACATCCATGTATTATTATTACTGTTTTTTAGGGAAATATCCAATTTCCATACATACCTACACACATCCATGTATTATTACTGTTTTTTTAGGGAAATATCCAATTTCCATACATACCTACACACATCCATGTATTATTACTGTTTTTTAGGGAAATATCCAATTTCCATACATACCTACACACATCCATGTATTATTACTGTTTTTTTAGGGAAATATCCAATTTCCATACATACCTACACACATCCATGTATTATTACTGTTTTTTTAGGGAAATATCCAATTTCCATACATACCTACACACATCCATGTATTATTACTGTTTTTTTAGGGAAATATCCAATTTCCATACATACCTACACACATCCATGTATTATTATTACTGCCATCTATTATTTGAAACGTGCAATGCTGCAATAATCATTACATTTAAAGTACAGAATAGAAAGTCAAGAAAATCACTCACAAGACGTGACACAGGAAGAGAGAAACACCCTGCCCAGAAGAGATTAAAATATTACAATATGGTGTTACTACGTATTATCCAAAGCTTATAGCAATACAGAAAGGTGTGTTTGCTGCATTCTGTGTGACAGTAAACCAGATTTATGTACATCATTTGTATTAGTCATTATTACTAAATGCATTTCTCCACCTTACAGGCAGACATCAACATTATTGTAGTGACTACAGATAGAAGAATTAAAATGGACTTACTATCTTGAAGATTTCCTGCTTTCGGTTTGATGACCTTGCCATGTCAATGGTGCGGGAATATGCTAATAATTACCGATATCCCAGCTAGTCCCAGCAGTACTTTGTTTGTCTGTATCCTTAGCTTGTTTGCTGTTCATTACATTGATCTTATGTTTCGGTCTGTCTCTAGTGATGTTGTACTCTTGTCTGCTCCTCCCAAGATGTGAACGCATTTAGCAGTGGAAAGCAGATTGATTGCCAGCAGGACTGTTTGAGAGCACAATAACCTGACTCAGATTAAATAATGTGGCTGCTCCATTTAGGCAAATGGAGGAAAAAGAACAACTAAATTATCCCTGAACATTCTGTACCTATTTATGCTATGTTATTGCAATCCTACAAGGACTTTTTAAAGAACCAAAAGAAACTAAAATGACATCAATTGTTTTTGTAGTACAGTATTAACTGTTTTTTTTGTTTTTGTTTGTTTTTTTATGATTTCTTCATAGACACAATTATTCAACCCCTTAAAGACTACCACTCTTAAGAACAGAGGTTCATTCAAGTGTTTTCAATCAGGTATTGAAAACACCTGTGGATGTTAACGAGCAGCAATTAAGCATAATAAGCACCAATTAGGCAGATTTAAAATTACTGTGATACTCGGCTCCTTCTAGACATTTACTGGTGTATTTACAAACATGGTGAAGTCAAGAGAATGGTCCAGGAAGACAAGAGAAGAGGTGATCTCTCTTCACAGGAAGGGCAATGGCTATAAGAAGATTGCAAAGATGTTAAACATACCAAGAGACACCATAGGAAGCATCATTCTCAAATTCAAGGCAAATGGCACTGTTGAAACGCTACCTGGTCGGGGCAGGAAGAAAATGCTGACTTCGATTGCTGTGCGCTACCTGAAGCTTAAAGTGGAGAAAGTACCTGTGTGACTGCTGAGGAACTGAAAAAAGATTTGTCAGATGCGAGTACTGAAGTTTCAGCTCAGACAATAAGGCGCACACTGCGTAAAGAAGGCCTCCATGCCAGAACTTCCAGGCGCACCCCCTTGCTGTCTCCAAAGAATAAAAAGAGTTGACTGCAGTATGCCAAAAGTCATGTGGACAACACACATTTGTGGTTATTTCATTATAAATGTCATGTTATATTTGTCTGACTTACAAGTGCCTCTTTGATTTAATTGTAAACAAGATGACTGAAATGATCAAAATCAACGTCGAACTGGGCAAAACATTCAATTTCAGTGGGGGTTGAATAATTTTGAACACAACTGTATATATATATATATATATATATATATATATATATATATATATATATATATATACACACACACATATAACAATTTTAGTAATTATGAGCTTTAGGTGTCTCAAGTACTGAAATCAGAACCAGTACTACAAGAAAAAGAAAAAAAGATTGAAAGTTCTAAATTACAGCACTTTTTATGTATATATAGTTTGTTTTTATAAAAAATTTGTTATGCTAGCTGAACATACCCTGGTTAATTATGGTAGAAACACTTTATAGTAAACACCAGCAGTATACTATCTGTATATTAGAATTGGTCATACACTCTATATTCATACAGGTACATGGTTGGGACCTGGGGACTAGGTTTCCTATATCATAGTTCACTAGAACCAGATTCTACTGTATATCCAAAAAATATAATCAGTCACACCCATATTCTAAAAAACTGCTGCAACTCTGCTGCAAGGCTCAATGAACCAACAGCGGGAAAATAAGTCTGCACCAGTACATTAATCTTTGACCTAATATATAAACATGTCCTAACTAAATCACCACCTCCCTGAATAGTAATAATAGAAATACAAACTTGGTGTAATGTGAATTTTTTTAAATTAACCTCCCCATAAGGGAGGTTAATAATGGAGTGAGCCTTTGGGAGGGCAGAGGTTGTCGTGAGCCTCACTTCTTACGGATCCAATGACTACATCTCCCAGCATGCATTGTGGCACACACAATACACACTGCCGGGAACTACAAAATTTGGCAGATGCAGAAGATGGCACAACCCATATGCAGAGGAGTAGCTATGGGTGGGCAAGGGGGGACATTTGTCCCCGGGTGCAGCACCAAGAGGGCGCTCAGCACGGCCATTGCACCCCCATGTGCATGAGAGGTGGCTCACTGGCTGCCCGAAGTGCCTCTGCATCTGTCCCTCACTCTGCAGAAGCGTTAACAGCAGCAGAATAAGTGTAATGATCTGCTCTGCTGTCTGCACAGGCAGACAGCTTTTTGACCATTTGTTAGGTCTGAGTGCTGCAGGTCCCTGGAAAAGAGACCTGCCTCCACTCTGCAAGTTGCAGAGTTGCTGTTCTGGTGAGGAATTTGCATCCACTTGTCATGCAAATTGCTTAGCTGCTTCCTCTGATGGCTTGCAGTATAAATACCATTTCCTCCCAGAATTCCTTGCTGGTCATGATGGTTTGTTCCTGCTAACTTACCTGGAGTCTCAGCCCTTTGCTTACTGTTTGCTAATATTGCTATCTTAGAGTAGTTCCTTGGGAGTGCCCT